>NC_133337.1:3000600-3333423 GCF_030506205.2 Paramisgurnus dabryanus
TAAACATTGCGCTGCTCATATGCTAATAGTTTATTGTTGCAGCATTGCAGTATTTACAGGATCAGCTGGACCGTGGTCTGGACTTGGGGCGTGGTGTTTTCCAACTGTAGCGTGAGTAACTGATTCAACATTGGCCTGTGACAAAGTAGTCATTACCTGACTGTCACTAGCATTACTTTTCTACTTTGAACTCTCTTGGTTTTGATTTTCTAATTTTTGGTTTTTTTCGTATTACCCTTTTTTTTCATTTATTCTTATTAGCATGATTATTCTTTATTCTTTATTCATTTTTGATTATTGTTTTGATTACCTTACTTTAATGGAATCTAAATTCTTTTGGTCTTTATTTCTTTATTGGTTTAAGTCTTGAGCTATAATTTGTGTTTTTTTTTTCTTTATTAGCCAAGTTAACTGTTTTCTATTTGTTTTGGTGACTTGTGAGGTGTTTTCCCCTCAGTATAGTTCTCATTGCCTCTGTAACCAGTGTACTGGCTTCCTGCATATTAAAGCCTGCTGGCTGTGTGGTAGCTGGGGTGACCGGACGCGGCACCTACGGTGACAACTTTTGGGGCAGTTGATTCTATGAAAAACCCATATTGTTAAAGGTGATGTTCTTTTACTCTGTCTTTTAAAGGTTACTTATTTGTTTTTGTTTTCTCTTCAGGAGTGGGTTGGCCGTACCAGCAGATTGTTCCTTTAAGGTGGTGGGCTCCTTATTTGGTTGCAGTGCTGTGTTCACAGTGTGCCGTGCTGTAGTGTGCTGTGGTGCATGTGTGCACGTGTGAGTGATGGTGCTCTCTGCTTAACGAACGTCAGGCCTTGTCCCACCCTGAAGTGTTGTTTGTCTTTTTTTCTGCTTTTACTATTTGATACTATGAATAAAATTGAATTCATTTTAAATAAAGTTTTTTTTCTGATTGACTCAACTCTTGTCTGATACCTGACCCAGTCGTGACAAACCTGTGTGCTGTTAAATTGAGGGCAGTCCCGGGAGTAGCCCCCGGGTGGCGTAGTTGGTATAAATCCTTAGTTAAGCATTGCCACACCTGGTATGCGATAAATAGGCCCAACACCATAGTAGGAGAAACATGCCCATATCATGATGCTTGCACCTCCATGCTTCACTGTCTTCACTGTGTACTGTGGCTTTAATTCAGAGTTTGGGGGTCGTCTCACAAACTACCTGTGGCCCTTGGACCCAAAAAGAACAATTTTACTCTCATCAGTCCACAAAATGTTCCTCCATTTCTCTTTAGGCCAGTTGATGTGTTCTTTGGCAAATTGTAACCTCTTCTGCACATGCCTTTTTTTAACAGAGGGACTTTGCGGGGGATTCTTGAAAATAGATTAGCTTCACACAGACGTCTTCTAACTGTCACAGTACTTACAGGTAACTCCAGACTGTCTTTGATCATCCTGGAGGTGATCATTGGCTGAGCCTTTGCCATTCTGGTTATTCTTCTATCCATTTTTATGGTTGTCTTCCGTTTTCTTCCACGTCTCTCTGGTTTTGCTCTCCATTTTAAGGCATTGGAGATCATTTTAGCTGAACAGCCTATCATTTTTTGCACCTCTTTATAGGTTTTCCCCTCTCCAATCAACTTTTTAATCAAAGTACGCTGTTCTTCTGAACAATGTCTTGAACGACCCATTTTCCTCAGCTTTCAAATGCATGTTTAACAATTGTTGGCTTCATCCTTAAATAGGGGCCACCTGATTCACACCTGTTTCTTCACAAAATTGATGACCTCAGTGATTGAATGCCACACTGCTATTTTTTTGAACACACCCCTTTCAACTAATTCAACTACTTGCCCAATTGCACAGCCTTAAGAGCGTGCATATCATGAATGCTGGGTCTCATTTGTTTTCAGAGAATCTACTGAACCTACTGGTAACTTGTTTGCCACGTAGCAATAAAAAAATATACTTAAAACCTTGATTATTCTGGTTAGTCACATTGGCCCTCATTTATCATTCTTGCGTAGAAACGGGCGTATATGTTGGCGTAAGATTATGCTTACACTCCTCTCACCGCCTGATTTATGAAACTGTGCGTACCGTTGATATTCAGGTGTACGCAATATCTGCCCTTCATAAATGCCGCGGCTGAAAACGATCGTCATTAGAATAACACGCCCATATAAATTCAAGTCTCCACATCCCCCACGCCCTCATTTTACGACATTGACACATGGAAGACGGCAAAGAAGACAAACCGGGGAAGTGGAAAGAAACAAAATTGTTTTATTTGGGAGTTTAAAGAGCGGGATTAAAGACACATTAATAATTGCATGACATTTTGTAATATTTGTATTATTATTTTTATTATTAATGACGCTTAATTGATATTTAGAATAATTATTATTTATTATTATTATTATTATTTACTGTTGCCTACATCTAAATTATATGTCTGCTTAATGGTTCGGTTAAGTTTTTTAAAATAATATTTTAAAATGATGTAGTAACTTTTATAGTGTGTTTTTCTGTATTTACATACAGTTGTTTGTTAGCTAAGATCCAGTTTCATACGGAGCTCCGGATATAATTCAAATTAACAATTTGTTTCCAAGACATCCACATGTTTTACTAGGCTAATTCATAATTTGAAGTAATAATAATTGTAATAGTAATGACGAAATATTATAATAATTAATCCCAAGGAACAAACTGTTGAATATTGGGAACGAATTTTATATTTATGGCCATACTTTAGACTAAATAAGAAAAAGAAGTGTCCATAATGTAGCATAAAAGATAGTTTGTGGCCATGATTTTGTCCGCATGTCATCATGATCGGATTTATTGCTCCATTCAACACAAACATTTTACTTTACCTATTCATGTGTAGCTATTTATTTATCATCGAATGGTATGTAACTAGCTTACCTTTTGATGCCTTATTACCATGTTTTCGTAGCACATCCTTGTGCTTTCTTGCAATGTGCCGCTTCAGATTCCACAATGAATATTTGCTAACGTTTACAGTCTCTCCGCACTTCCTTTTAATGTTTTCTTCCTGTCCATTCTTAACTTTGATTTTTACTTTACATTTATGTATAAGGCTTGAATTCCACAACTTATTGCTAGACGTTTTTACAGATTCTCGAACTAGCAAATTATCAAAGGGCGTTCTGGGTTCAACGAGCGGTGCTGAGCGAGCTGACTTTTTAGAAAGGCGCTTTGATGGTAATATTATCGCACCGCTCAAGGCTCCGCTCCGCTCACATGCTTTGTCCTGAAACATCAGGTAAAGCGCCCAGGCTCCCAACTGAAGGAATACATATGCATACAAATCAAATGCTTTGGTAAAGTCTCTCAAATTAAACATTGAAGTCCATGTTGCATAAAAATAAACACTGAAGTTTGTAATTATTATGTTTTTTTTACAGTGGGTCATAATATATCATATATTTTAGTTTGTCAGTGCGTTTTATGGTGTTAGGAAGTGTTTGCGCATTTCTGCACTAACTCAAAATGTGCGTACACCACCTCCTGAGCAGGCGTAGGATTTGAGTGTGCCGTACGCCAACGTCCATATTGATAAATCTCAAAGTCACCGTGGTTTTGGGTGTACGCCAGGTGTACGCTGGAATTTTGGTGTACGCACTTTTGATAAATGAGGGCCATTGTACTGCTATTATTTTGAACAAGACTGTATATGCTTTAGCTCTAAAAGTGTGCGGATCGGTTGACTTGCATGACGAAGCACTGGGGTTTCTGCAAAATATCTTCTTTATTGTTCTACTGATGAAAAAAACATTGGATGGTGTAATTGTTATAAATAAACTTGATTTTGAAAGTATGCTACCGTTTTATTACATTTTGTTAAACTTGGTTCATTACTGTGCTGCTAATTTCTGACATGGGAATGTGTGTTTGTTAGAAAAATGTGTGTTTTGTTTCACTAAAAAAATGCTGTTCTCTAATGCTGTTCTCGCAGGATGCGTGACAGGCACGCCGTTTCCGGCTTGCGCTGTTCTGTAGTATTTTTAAAGTTTATTAATTCCAAACGTGTCACATGTCCATATTGCATGAAAAAGGCACTACACTCCCTTTGGGCCGCATTAACACATCTGCCACATAATAAAACCGTAGACAGACAGACACACACGCATACACACAAACACACACACCAGGGTTCTTGCAGGTTTCAGTAAGTTAAATTTAAGACCTTTTTAAGACCTTTTAAGACCATTATGAGTGAAATTTTAGACCAACACGACACATTACTAAAACCATTAGAAATGATCACAGAAATTCTCAAAACATTATATTTTTATTGATTCAGTCATAGAACCATATTAAATAAACATTAAATAAACTAAGTATTAAAACAGATATCAAAATACTTATGGATGACAAAACTTGACATCCATATTCCCAACACAACACTAGTACAGACAACCTAACCCTACATATGTCTGAGATCTTCCTCTTTAGCTCCGATCTCAGTTCAAGGGCTTTTAGTGTGCCAAGTTTTTCTTTGTGTGCCCTTCTCAAGGCATTGGACTCGGAGAGAAGCTGAGCCCTCTTGGAACAGATATCAAAATACTTATGGATGACAGAACTTGACATCCATATTCCCAACACAACACTAGTACAGACAACTTAACCCTACGTATGTCTGAGTTCTTCCCCTTTAGCTCCGATCTCAGTTTCAAGGGCTTTTAGTGTGGCAAATTTTTCTTTGTGTGCCCTTCTCAAGGCATTGCACGTTGAGAGAAGCTGAGCCATCTTGGAACAGATATCAAAATACTTATGGATGACAGAACTTGACATCCATATTCTCAACACAACACTAGTACAGACAACTTAACCCTACATATGTCTGAGTTCTTCCCCTTTAGCTCCGATCTCAGTTTCAAGGGCTTTTAGTTCAGCAAGTTTTTCTTTGTGTGCCCTTTTCAAGGCATTGGACTTGGAGAGAAGCTGAGCCATCTTGGAGCCAGCCTTGCTCTCAGCTTCTTCTGCTAGTGCATCTGCCTCCCTGGAAAGACAGACGGACACATCTTCTAAGCTTGTCTTCCTTTTCTTAAGGTCCTGCAGAGACTGCTCAGCCAGCTTTCTTTTCTGGCTCTGGGATTCCTTTTCTTTTCTGATGCGCTCCTGATCGAGAAAGAGTCGATATTTTGACCGGGCTGCACCCACAGATGCCATAAGTTCCTTGGTGAGGGGAACCTGAGTAACACCTCCGTGCATTACAACAAAGTCACATATGAGCCTATGGGCAACAATTGTGTCCTCTTGCATGTTTTCAGTCTCCACCTCCTTGTTGATAGAAAATCCCCTTTCAACAGTGGCCTGGCCATGTGAAAGCAGCAGTAAGTTCTGGCAAAAATCCCAAGCAGCAGGGTAGGGATGGCTTAATCTCTCATTCAGAAAGGTGTCTAAGCGTCTCACAAAAGGCTGGTAGGCAAGGAATTCTTCATTTCTTGCCTCAACAGACAGGAAAGATTCAAATTGTTGGACAATGGCATCCCCTACAACAAAGTGCAAGAAAATAAGAAGTCAGTCAAATATGCTCAGTAATGACTGAAAATATGTGTGTTGGTACAATACAAAATGCAGAGAAAACAAGAAAGATGTGCAATCAAGGAAATAAAAGTGTATATAAAAACCAATTTTAAATGCAAAAAATGTACGGGTGCCAATATTTTTGGCCATGGCTGTAAATCAGTGTGTTAGCCATAGACTCTCTAAATGCCTGCAATAACAACAAAAACATGTATAAAATGATGGAACTTATTCAATGCATCTGAGCCACTGTACACAGAACAGGTACAGGACCATCAGAAGAGGCAATGACAAAAGTGAAACATCCATGCAAAACTAATACTCTGATAGGACATTGGAAAATTATCAAATGGCAGAGCAAATGTGTGCAACTAATGCTCTGAATAAAGTCCAATAAAAAAAGGATAGTTGAGCATGGTATTGAAACTTTGGTTCATAACCTTTCCAAAACTATTCCTACCAGCAGGTACACCTCCTGTCAGCTGCTTGTTCTTCAGGAATGTCTGGACAAGAGCCTTCATTTGATTTTTACATCTGTCTGGGTCCCTGAACATGAGAGATGGGTCCAGACACTCCATCTGCCTAACTGTTGGATATTTCAAGGGGCTCTTCTCCTGTGCTTTTCTTACGATGTTTGAAAGGCCCTGTATACAATCCCTCCTAAATTCAAGGACCCTTAGCTCTGCACTTTTACTGTCCTGGACAATACAAAAAATAAATGTCAGTAATATCAAAATGTAGTTTAGAGGGATAGTTTACCCAAAAAGGAAAATTCTGTCATCATATACTTACTTTTATGTTGTTACAAGCCTGTATAAATGTCTTTGTTCTGATTAACCTGAAGGAGGATATTTGTAATCAATCTATTCATGAGCCCCATTCACTTCCATAGTACTCTTTTTTTTACTATTATGGAAGTTAATGGGGCTCACAAACAATTTGATTTCAAACATTCCTTAAATATCTTCCTTCGGGTTCATCAGAACAAAGACATTCATACAGGTTTGTAACAACATAAGAGTGAGTAAATGATTTGGGTGAACTATCCCTTTAAGTACCACATGACATGAAGTCATACTGTAGGCCAATTAAGTGACTTCATGCAATTAGGTCATACAATTTCTTAATTGCTGTGTTCTGGATGCCTCAGCAGAACCATACTTGCTTCACATGATCTATGTAAACCTACACTTCATTATGTGGAATCACCATCCTAAATGCATTGCTTTAAAGGAAAAATCAGACAAAAAATATAGGTTCCATATTGGTCAGTACACATATATAACCTTGGAAATGCACAGAATAGCAAAAAATCCTATACACTTTATAGCCAGTCCAGCATTTTTAAATACAGCCTTATACAGTTGGCAAATATGTTTAGTAAACTTAGCAGAATTACACTTGCAACAAACATACTGTTTATATTTAATATCTAAAACTGCCAAACATCATACCTTGACTGCTGCCTAGGTACCCAAGCCGATATCAATCTTCTGGGGAAGGAGGAGCAAGGTCTTGTCGGACAAATCAAGCTTGGTAAGCTGAAGGGGAGTGATGTCCTGGAGGACCTCTCTCTTCACAAAGCGCCTCAGTAGACTCTGTCAGTAGGCAAAAGTGCCATTTGCCAATTTAATTTCCTTTTATCTTGCACACAGTGACACCATCATTCTAATCCAATTCATGAGGAGTTCATTAATTTAAGAAGGCAATTAACCTGGACTTACAATAGGAGACTGACCCTACAACATTTTACATGCAATCCACAAAATTTCGATTAAAGCGTCATGCATAAATGAACAAACAAATGAGATGAGAAGCTCATGCCAACAAATCATACTAGCCATATATAGTTAATTAGTTACCTTAATCAAATCAGCCAAGTCTTTGCCAAGAAAAGGCATCACAGGTTCATCGGTCTGGTATTTCTTCATGAACGGTTGGAAGGTCCTGGCCACAGTCATGAAAAAGTGCATATTCGCTTTTGTAAGGGGATCCTTAATGGCTCCCTCGATGGTCACAAAAGATGCAGTCTTGGGGTTTGGTAGCTGTTATTTGTGCACAGCGTCCACATACAGCATGAGAGATGGCCAGACTGCCAGAGCCCGTTCAATTACTGGAAGATTTTCAAGCCACCTGTGGCCACAAAATGGCTTGGGAAAGAATGTAGACTTTGTGACTTGTTCGTAGTCCTCCCTCCTTGCAGGAACGTTGTGAAAAAGAGTGTGCATGGCCTTTAAAATTTTATCCACATTCCACATTGAAAATCCAGCCTTGAAGGCATTATGAAGTGTGTGGAGTCCACAGCTGCCTACGGACACCAGTTGTGCATGTTCCTGTTGGAGTAGGTCGAAAAGCTTCCAGTTGACATTGGGCCCATCCATAGAGACTGAAATAAGCCTGCTGCGGTCTAGTTGATGCAATGCCTCCTTTTGGAAAATAAGAATAAATAAAAAGATTAAATTAATGATCACACACATACATTTGATTGTATAAAAATCATAATTTCTTCTAGATAAAACAGACATTCAACAAAAGCTACATTACTGAAAGAAATTAAATCACAAAATTAATAGAAATTATAGAGAGGCCAAGAAGGAGTTTCTCTCCACGGGTGTCTTTAACTCTTTCCCTGCCAGCATTATTTTTTTTTAAGTTGCCAGCCAGACCCAGCATTTTTTATTATTTTCACAAAAGTGTAATGCCTTCCAGAAAATGTTCTTCTTTAAATATATGAACACAATTTGTCAAATGAAAGAACAGTCCCTTTCAAATGTAAAAACTCATATGGTTTAAGTTACAAATTTTAAGAGAAAAGCTAAGATGATTCAGAATGATTATCAAAACATGCACTTAGTGTGGTTGCCTTAGAGTAAAGTTAGGTAAGGGCGCCACCTAGTGGATAATGGATGGAAATGCCGTAAAAACTCGTCATTGACAAGGAAGCGTTTTGTTTTAATTGACAAGATAACTCATCAATTATGGCGGGTAAAGAGGTTTTTTTAAGTTAGCATTTCAACCTCCCTCTACATTATGTAGCCATTTATCCCAATGGAACGAACATGTTGAAAGCTGAATGCTGACTATAAATATAAAGCTGGCATGCTGAATATAACTTAAAATGTAAAAACACTACTCGTTTTTACACCATGAGTAGTTGTATGGGGCCACCATTCGTCAAACTTTTATGACCCCATCCCCCACCCGTTGACAGGTCGTGTTTTATGACCCCTTTGACAGGGGGGCGGGACCATCAATCAAAATCTGTACAAGTTGTCAACTTTAGACAGAAAGTATTTAATGGTTTTATTGCCGGTCATTTAGAGTGATTGTTTTTCCTGAGTGTGTTTTATGTCACGCGTATGCTGTTATGTTTAATGACAGGTTGTGTTTGTGACATTTGCTGTCTATCACCCCTCCCTTTTCGATCCGTGCGAGTCTCACCACTGCGTGTCACACTGCGGGTGTGTGTTGTTGAATCTACAGTTTTGCAACATTAAAAGTTTATTTTAAGGCAATCACTAATCATATATATATATATATATATATATATATATATATATATATATATATATATATATATATATATATATATATATATATATATATATATATATATATATATATATGTGATTAGATGTAACTGGTTAAACTTAAAGCCGATATTTTCTATCGAACTAGTCTATTTTCTGTTCAGACACAAAGTTTTCTGATGCTGATATTATGTCAGTGTGTGTGTGTTTGTGTGTGGGGGGGGGGGGGGGTCGTGTGATGTAATCTTTGAAAGTTTATGACCGAACCTTTATTGGGGAGCGACAAGAGATCTCCAGGACTCAGTTTGGATGGAGCAGAGCTGTTATACTCAAGTCTATTGGTACGTATGTGTTTCGCTGTGTTCGTTCCAGTATTTTGTCTGATTTATTTAAAAACTAAAAATTCGATCTCTGGTATTGCAGCGAAATTGTCTAAACTGGTATTAACTATTCCTGGTCAATCGCGGAGAAGAGTGGCTTGAACAAAAAAGTCAGACCGTGACTAGAACCACCAGCAGCGTAACAAGGAAATCTTGGAGCAAAGAGACGTCGATTGGATCGTGTTGTCCGGTGTGTATTTATTTAATCCTGTTACAATAGATTTAAACAACCTGGTTTGATTTAATATTTTCTAATAACATGTGTTATCTGTTTTAAAGGTTGGATATCAGCGGCAAAGCGAACGTTGTGTGTACTATTGCAAAATATATATAGCGGATCTCCACGGTACGTTTATGTTGCATAAGAAAAAAGTTGTTTTATTTAGATATTTGTCCTAATAACTTGTTTTTATCTGTTTACAGACTAGGATACAGACCACAACACTTTGGACGTATCTTTAAAAAAGAGAAAATCAGAGACTTTTTGGATTTGTCTGGGGACATTTTAAACATTTTGAGTCATATTGGATTTTAAACATTTCGGATATTGGATACCTGTGTTGATTTATCCACAGAGCTGGTCGCTTTTTAAAATCACAGGGGTAAGTGACTATTATAAATTGTTTTGATGTTGTTTTAAACTTGCTTTCTTAATACATATTGTTTTTCATCGTTTATATAATCCGTTTTTTATACTCATTTTGGCTTAGAGTTTTTTCATTTGTTTTATTTTTCATCGTTTATATAATCAGTCTTTATACTCAATTTTGGTATACAGTTTTTCATTGATTTAATTATATTGTTTTGATGTTGTTTTAAAATTGTGTTCTTAAAATCCGTTTTTATACTCATTTTGGTTTAGAGTTTTTTTCATTGATTTAACTATATTGTTTGTTTTTGATATTTTATGCTCGTTATATTTTTGGTTTAGTTTTATTGTGTTTACATTGTTTGATTATTTGAAAATTTTGGGGTTTCACTGTGTTTCCGAATATTGTGGTAGAAATGGCCCAAAAACGTAATTCGGACTCTGGTTGTAGTCATGCGAATAAAATTATAAGGCACAATGAATCCCCGCTTGATATATTTGATTACGAATTGGAAATGCAAATACTGATAGAAACTGTCAGAGCCATGAATGGAAATCAACGTAATTCAGCCGAATTCGCAGAATTGATAAGTATGCTCGATCCCATTTCACAGACCCCTCCAGAGCCGACTATGGTCTTAGATCCTGATGTTTTAAATACGCATCAAGTTTTTGAGGTTCCAGAAGCTGTATTTATCAATAATCAAATTGATCCAGAGGCTCCAGTCGTTGATCTAAACGACGGGGCATCCGAGAATTTACATGTTCAACACGGTGGTGAGGGGGCGGCCGACCCCCACCACAATTCTGAAATGGCTGATATGGGTCTAACGTCCGAAGACGTTGAGAGGCTTGTGAGAGACGGGGGTGAATTTAATGGTTATACCGTCGTTCCTCGTACAAGATTTAACAGTGTGGAAATACTTAGGAGTTTAAATCTGAGGGCAATAGCTTCTACAGATATGGCATCGTACGTGCTATTTTTGGATGGTGTTCTGAATGAAATAGTCTCTCTATCTAGAATATTAGGGGGGTCAGGTGGAATAATAAATGTTTTATTACGCGGAGAGTCATTAATGTCGGATATAAATGCGATGCTTACGCCCGCTAACGATTATAGCGTCTCCGCGCTGTCAGACCAGCTTGAAAGAGTCATGCAAAGCAACAGGGCCGTGCGCGTTGATGACAATCTGATGTTAAACGTGTCTATTGTCAGAAGCAAAAACGGTGGTGGTCGCAGAAAATTCAGCGATCTAGCACACAATGAGGTTATAAAAAGAAATAGAATGAATCTTTTTTGCCCCACAAATATGTCCGACAAGCTATGCTTCGCACTTTGTCTGTCACATTTTTTGAACCCCCAAAAAACAGACCCAGAATTAATGCCCATAGCTGCTGACATTCAAAAGAAGGCTGGATTTTCAATCCAAGATATGATACGATTTAATGACGTCGCTTTGTTTGAGAGATTGCTAAACATCAAAATTGTAGTTTTTCACAGATCAAGCACTGGTGGTTTGGAAAAATACATGACAAAAAACAAGCCCCACTACAAGACGGTGTTTCTCTATCTGTCAGATAGTCATTACTTCATGATAAAAAATTTGAGGGCATTTATCGGGTGCAAGTACGTCTGCGACTATTGCTACGAGGGCTTTTCTAATAAAAGAATCACAGATGCAAATACGCCTGTGACATATGCAATGCCCCCGATTGTTACAAACACACGGCAAAGACGATACACTGCGCTGATTGCTTGAGGTACTGCAAATCAGAATATTGTTATGAAATGCATAAAAAACCTCCGCTGAGTCACCAGTTTGCCCAGTGTGACGTGACCAAATACTGTCCAACATGTAATCGATGCTATTACATTAGCGGTGACAAACCAAAACCGCACAAATGCAAACCGGAGAAGTGCCTGCATTGTGGCATGGAGATGATACCCGATGCGGATCACCAATGTTTTATTCAGCCCCTAAGGCTCGAGAAACCCAGTGAGAAGTACATATTCTATGATTTTGAGACGCGTCACGAGGGTGGAAAACATGTTGCAAACTTTGTTTGTGCCATCACTTTTACGGGTGAAGAATTCACAGCAGAGGGCACCGACTGCGTCGCACAACTCGTGCAGAGATTCAGACACCCTAGGTACAACGACTACACATGGATAGCCCACAACGCTTCTGGCTTTGACAATTTTATTCTTTTGGAATATTTCACAAAAGTGGGGCTCACTCTTAAAATCACGATGCAAGGCTGTCGTCTGATATTTATGTTTGACGATAGCTACAAGCAAAGATTTATCGATAGCTTCTCATTTCTCCCAATGAGTCTAGCCAAGACAGCATCTGCCATGAATCTGACCTGTGCAGAGAAGGGCTATTTTCCACATCACTTTAACCGGGTGGAGAATGAAAACTACATAGGCCCCTATCCGGACAAAAAAATGTACGGATATGACACAATGTCAGAGAAGGCCAGGGAACAGTTTGACGATTGGTACAAGACCATAGAGTGTGAAGTATTTGACTTTAAAAAAGAACTGGCACTTTACGGCAAGAACGATGTTGTTTTGTTGAGAGAGGCGTGCATGAAATATCGTGATGAGTTTATACAGTGCACCGCCCTTGACCCGTTCAGATACACAACTCTGGCATCGTGCTGCATGGCCGTGTACAAGACCCATTATCTGGAGAGAGACACCTTAGCGCTGACGCACAACGGCGCTTATCTGACTAAGAACAAAGCCTATTCAAACGCCTCCATCGAATGGCTTGAATATGTCAGTCATTGGCGAGGCGTCGATGTACAGCACGCGCTAAATCGTGGTGAAATGTCGTTCGGATCCTACCATGTGGATGGTGCTTTCCAGAAAGATGGTCAAACTTATATTTTGGAATTTTTAGGTTGCTTATGGCACAGTCATACTTGCAAATATAATGAATATGATATTCATCCTGTGACGAAATTGACGCACGCTGTACACAGAAGACAGCATGAGGCCAAAATGGAGGTTTTGGAGAAGGCGTATGGGTTGAATGTTGAGGTGATGTGGGAGTGTGAATGGGACGCTGCTAAGCAGTCTGATCCTGACGTAATAGCGTTTATGTCCACTTACACGCACCCCGAGAGACTGAAACCCCGCGACGCTCTATTTGGCGGCCGCACTAACGCTTACAAACTCTATCATAAAGCCGCCGAAGGTGAGAAAATCAGATATGTCGATTTTACAAGTCTGTATCCCTTCTGTCAGGCCAAGAAGTGCTACCCGATAGGACATCCCCAGATAATTTTAAAAGATTTTGAACCCCTTGAAAATTATTACGGGCTTATCAAGGCATCAGTGTTACCCCCAAGAAACCTGCTACACCCCGTGCTCCCATACAGAGCCAATAATAAACTGAATTTCCCTCTCTGCGCAACCTGCTGTGAGCAACAGAATCAGTCTACCCCCTGCGATCACACAGATGAGCAGCGAACGCTTTCAGGGTGTTGGGTAAGCCTCGAGCTGTTAAAGGCTGTCGAGAAGGGTTACATTGTGACAAAAGTGGACGAAGTGTGGCATTTTCCCCAATCCTCAGAAACCTTGTTTTGTGAATATGTCAAAACATTTTTACAATACAAGCAAGAGGCCAGTGGGTACCCCGCACACGTAGTGACAGATCAGGACAAAGATGCCTACATTGCTGATTACTTTGAGAAAGAGGGGATACAAATGAATCCTGATAAGATAAGCCTTAACCCCGCGAGACGATCTATCAATAAGCTGTTGTTAAACAGTTTGTGGGGTCGTTTTTCTATGAGAGAAAATATGCCCACCACAGTGTTGCTTTCAGATCCGGAAGAGTTTACGAGATACATTTTTGGCATGGCGTACGAGATTAAACACTTTTCGTTTGTGTCAGACAACGTAGCTCTAGTGCAATGGATCCATCCGAACGGCAAAGGCGCACGCACGCGTGACATAAACATATTTCTCGGCGCCTTTACCACAGCCCACGCGCGTCTAGAGTTGTATGACCTTATGGATAGGCTGAATGAGCGTGTGCTTTACAGCGATACCGACAGCGTGATTTTCACGTCTAAAGACGGCGAGTGGGACCCTCCGCTGGGTCCGTATCTAGGTAATCTGACTGATGAAATTGGGGATGATGATTTTGCGGTCGAGTTTGTGTCGTGCGGTCCAAAAACATACGCTTACCGTACCGCAAAGGGTCGTTCTGTCCTAAAGGCCAAAGGCATCGTGCAAAATTATACAAACTCCCAAATTATCACATTAGACACTCTGGTTGATCTTGTCCGTGATTATGTTAATGAGGGTGATCGTGACAGGCACGTCCTAGCTTCTGCTGACAGCATTGTGAGGAATAAAAGACAACTCACACTCCACAACAAGACAGCTGTGAAGAAGTTTAAACTCGTATACAACAAGCGAGTAATAAACAAAGAAAATCTGACGACGTTACCGTATGGATTCTGATAACGTTTTTGGGCATAAAGGTGCCAGGGATGCTAAAGACCATGACTTTAGGCTACAGCATCCATTCTCTTTAATTGTAGCGGGGCCATCCAACAGTGGGAAATCAATCTTTGTTAAGATGTTGTTGGAAAATGCTGTAAATTTGATTTCTGAAAAGATTGAGAATATTGTAATTATATATGAATGTTGGCAAAAAATGTATGAAGAAATATCAAGAATGTACAAAATTAAATTCATTGAAGGGATTCCACAGACTCTGAATGATGATCATTTGTTTCCTGTTAATAAAACATCTCTGCTAATTCTAGATGATGTCATACATCGAAGTGGAAAAGGCATTCACTCAGTATGTACACCACAGAAACTTGAGCGTTATTTATATTGTACAGAATTTATTTTGCCAGGGAAAGTCGAGCAGGACTATAGCTTTGAACACAAATTATCTAGTTCTTTTTAAAAACCCCCGAGACACAAATCAGGTCATGGTTCTAGCCAGACAGATGTACCCCGGGGAAACAAAATATTTTATGGAGGCTTACAAAGACGCAACCAGTCAACCTTTTGGGTATCTTATGATTGACTATAAAGCCAAAACACCGGAGCTGTATCGTCTCAGAACAGATTTGCTTTCACCGCACCCAGTGGTGTACGTCCGGAAAAGAAAACAAAGAGTTTGAAAATGTCTGATAGGCTTTGTAGAAACCTCCCTCTTTTAAAACTTCTATTAAAATCATCACCCAAACAGAGACGTGTATTCTACAATCTGCCACGGATGATTTCGTTGTGGCATTGTGCGAACTAGCTCTTAATTTATTACACGGACATATACCTCTAAAACATGTGCAGTACCAAAAATTGAAAAAGAAGAAACGTGAGATAAAAATCGTTGCGGACAAGAAGATTAGTGTGGGGAGAAAGAGACGTTTGATAAACCAGCAGGGTGGCTTCCTTCTTCCCCTCCTAAGCATCGCTATCCCTTTTATTACAAGCCTGATTGCCTCTAGATAAAGACCAGAGAATGGAATTTGCGGAGAAAATGTATCTAGTCCCACAGCACCAACTGGATAAACTAAAGACCGAATCCCCTCGTGAATCTATTCAACAGAATGTCGAGAGCGATATGGATGAATCTATACGAAATATTTTGCACAGAAATGATTTGGATGTTTATGAAAAAGCAAAGTTGTACTCGAACGCCTTACAGAGATTTTTAACAATCGCAAAACACAGAGACCGTGAAGTCAACACTTTAACATTAAGCCTTCCCCCCTCTGATCACACAGATAAGGAGCAAACTACTTTGGCTGATAAGGATGATGCACCAGAGGATGTTGTAAAAGATGATGTGTTAAACAATGCTCCACAAAAAAGTTTAAAAAACATCAGATACATTTTAGATAAAATGTCTAAAGCTAAAGATGTATCTTCATGGACAGGTTCAGGGGAATTTGTGTTTAGGGGGAGACCTATACATGGGTCCCATTTGTTTGATTTAGTGAAAAGTGTTACCGCTTCGCATAAGATCAAAGACGAACACAGACCTGTAGGTTGGTCAGAGTTTTTAGAGGCGATCTCATTGTTAAATTTGCCCTATTCTATACTACCAAACCATGCAGTCAGACAGGCTGTTCAGTCTTTTAAATCACCGGCCACATCACATGGTGTGCCGGCTCCTTACGGAAAAAGTAAAAAACGAAGATCACGGGCTCGAGCATCTGTTGCTCTATCGGATGAACCTCTGTTTAAATCACCCAATCTAGATTATAACAAATGGTTACGTTTCTAATTTTTTTTTCCATTGATGTTGTTGTTGTTGTTGTTGTTGAATGTCTGTATTAATAAATAAAAAACAATCTTTCTGAAAAATCTTGTTCTGGTTAATAGTGTATTTATTGAATAAAAACATTATACAAACATGTATCCTGTCTGCACACACTGAACACATTTAAACACATTTTTATAACAATCAGACGGTTTTATCTTTTTCACAAAACACGATACCATGTTGTCATTTTTAAGCAGATCATCTGTATACTTTTTTAAAACATTTTCATATTCACGATCCATGCACATATTATACAGGAAAAAAACACAATGCTGACCGCAGGTATCTGTTGAGAAATCCTGGACTTGCTTGGCAGAGTATTGCACCGTTACAGAATTGAGATTTAAAAAGTCATTGATTTGATGGGGAAAACGGTAATGATCCGGTCTGTTGCCAAAACTGTCAAAAAAACAACCCACTCCGTATTTGTTTATGTAAATAGATAACCAATGTTCGCCGGGGAGTCCGGACGGGTGTGTATTAATTAGGGGTGGGAATCGCTTGGACCCTCATGAATCGATTCAGAATCGATTCTTAGTGTCCCGATTCGATTCCGAATCGATTCTTGACATACTAATTTGCATATCTATGACGTCATTGCGTCACATTTGCTCTCAAAGCCAGGTGAATGTTTGCGCTTTTGCTACTAGTCTGAACTGTCACATACTGTACTTTAATGCAACAAAGGGATAAATAATGTCATTCTTATATACATATATGTCCTGTTTCTGTTGTAAGACATTAAAACCAGTAAAAATAGTAATTAAACGTGACATATTAATTCTATATGTTAACTGGCATTAACTTCCACAAACTGACTAATGTTAAGCGTCTAATCATCATCATTATACACAGTGATTGGCAGTATTACTGTATTTATATAATGCAGCACACCCAGCGACTGAATAACAAACTATGTGCATATTTTTACAGAAGTATATTCATGTTATATATAAACAGTCAGCGGATGGTTTAGGGCAGGGGTGTCCAATACGTCGATCGCAAAGGCAATGCCGGTAGATCGCACATAATTTAACTGCTGCTCCACGCGGGAAATTGTCATTATGGTCTTAAAGAGTAATTGTGAAACACGCAGGTCTTTTTGAGTTGCTGCGCCTTTCTTCTCAAATGTGTTTTGCCAGGCCACTGCAGCTCAGTCGTCTTTAACTTCTAAAATTCACAAGGATGCGCATTATTTCCTCACGCAGGAGTGATCCACACGCACGCCATGGTGTGTGTGTGAGCGAGCAAACGAGAAGGAGAGAGAGGCAGCGTAGCGCTGATTTGTATCCTTCTGATACTGTTGTAATATTCACTAAACCGCATCTCCGCTATTTTAAGGAGTACTCGACATGTACTCAAGGATTTTTTTTAAAACTCCTCAAAAAGAATAGAGTAATGGTGACAGCCTTAAATTCAATGTAGAGATATATGCAGTATAATCCTACAAGCATTTAAAGTGTTCTTTCTCTTCTGCTCTTGTAAGCTCCGCTATGCGCTCGTACAGTGCGCGCTCTCTTAAGTTGTCCATGTGCATCACCGCTCCCCCAGTTGAGTTCCGCCTTTTGGTTCTGATAACGTGATGTTATTATTTTGTAAACTAACATTTAAGAATCGATTCTTGACATTTGTGAATCGATTCAGAATCGGCCCACGTCCGAATCGCGATTCATCTAAGAATCTATTTTTTTTCCCACCCCTAGTATTAATTATGACCATGGCAGGCAATGTTCTTAGGGGGTCATCTGGTAGATGGTCACACGGCACCACTCCTAGGAAATGTGTATTGCATGAGATTTTATCCATTAGGCTCGCTAGTTGCAGAGTGTTCATGATTAATAGTAATCAATCATAACCTGTCGGCGATTAGATATTTCCAGAATTGAATCATAAATCGCATATACGATCAGAGTTATCGTATTTTGGAGAGGCTGCCTAAAACGAAGTTCTAATCTGATATTGCCTGATTTGACTAACGACACGTGACGCCCACATTCTTCATCTGGTGTGAGGTTAAACGCATAGAGCGTATATCCGTGCAGAAAGGCCTCTCTATCGATAGACAGAGCTTGATTTTTCAAATGTTTTCCCGAGGCCAATGCTAGCTGGTAAAATTCCCTTACAGCAGCACCGCTTCCAAAGTCAGGCTGGAGAGGTTTTGAAGGTGTCTGGACACCGTCAGAATAGATCGCCAAGAATTCCAGATCGTAGTTTTTAAATGCAAAGGGGTTTTTATTATAAGCGCCTGTAAAAGCGTCATTATCAACCATAGCCAGAACGATGGATTTGGGTAGGGTTCCTAAAAATAAGTTTTCTTGGTTGCATACACGGGAACCAGCAGGTATGGAGAAGTTTTTCAAACACACTCTGTCGATGGGGTATTTGGCTGTAGCTGATAACAGAGCCTGAGCGTGCCCCAGCCTCACAGCTGGTGACACTGAAACTTTTTTAACAAACAGAGATGCTGAAACAATGTTTATTCTGTAGTTTATATTATCGTTTCTCATCAAACAAAACTCATCTTTGGCCCTTGTCATACGTATTTTAATATCCACACCGTTAAGCATAAATTTTTCTTGAAAGAATATATCGCTATGAATGGGTCCTAATAACTCGACGATATTACTGGACTCTGTAAAGGCTGCTCTCTTTGTCAGGCCTCTATTTCCAGCAGCTGGGTCTGTAGCGTCCATATGACCCGGCGAATCTTTATAATAAAGACCAGAGGAGAACGTTGTTTCGAGAACGTCTGTTCCATAGTTTAACAAACACTCTATGACGCAGCGATAAGGATGCGTGCTGGAACTCTGTGAAATTAATCTATCCCCGAGCGACACGTCCGTTTGGGCAAACAAACTTCCAATAGGATAATTCACTAACCCCACAGGCGCTCCGGCGGCTATGTCCGTACCGTTAGGATTAGTAATTTTCACCCTTAAAAACAGCAATGTGTTATTTAAATCGATATAATCCTCTCCGGTTCCTGCTATAAAAAATTCCAACGGGGCTGTGTCTGATAGTGCTGATAAAGGTGGTATTTCTACATAAGTATTTTTTTCAATAGATGTCTGAGTCAGAGGTACCGTGAATAAAACCAGTTCGGATTTAATACACTCTTCTGACATGTTGTGTAGCAGTGTCATGATCTAGAAAATAGTTTTAACTCTCTTTGCCGGTGGTTTTTTTACTGATGTCTTGCGCTTACGCTTTGCAACTGATGATTTCTTGACTGTACGCCGCGCTTTCTTTGGTTTCTGGCCACTCCTTTTGGTTCCCGGCGGCCTATACACGCGTTTGCGAGACATAACCATCAAACCCGAACCGTCCTGTTCGTGGTTGTTGAAAGAGCCTGCCATCGTATTGCTAACGACGTCACTAAATATGTTTTTCGCCGCAGATTTAAGATGCGGTTTGGCTATGTTAAAGCCACGCTTCAACAAGGGCATGGCGAATCTAAACAGACCTCTGAAAAGCCCCCCAAGTCCATTACCGTACATGACCCCTCCCCCCACATATCCTGGTAGTCCATTTCCAGCTTGGTTTGTATAATATGTCACGTAGCGCTCAGGGTTTGCGTTATAATTATAATTGTAATAAGACATTACTGAATATTGAAAAGATGACTGCTTCACGGGTCTAAAATGTAGTTTAACACACACTTTACCGTAAGAAAACGCAACGTCTTTGTTTTGATCGTCCTTTACTTCAATAGCAATTTCTGTGATAACTGACTTGTTTGTAGGTACGTAATGAGGTTTGTCGTATCTAATACTGACGATGTTGTTGTTTTCACCAGTTATATGTACGCATCCTAAGAGCGGCACATATGCGTCACCTACTGATTGATATTCGATAATGTCCGTGTAGATATAGAGCGAATAGAAGCCTCCGTGTATGTCTGCTTGATGCGGGCCTCTTGTCGTAACATCTTTGACAGACTCAGAGTCGGGTGACCGCATGACCATCCCTATAGGCACATTCGGTTTCAGCCCTAAAATAACAGCCAACTTTCCGCTAAACATTAACAAGACACCGGCTGGTGCTTTTAAAAAGACCCTGTTTCTGATGTTATCATAGCCCATGACTCCGTTAGGTTTTAGAGCCTTGTTTATTTCACTAATCACCGATGTGACATTTTCATAATATCCTGCTTTTATAAAGAGTCGTTTACTATCGTTGTAAATATTGGACTCTCCTACTTCTGTAATTATATCAAAAAATGCGTCTTCGGTACTAAATGTGTACCATGTTCTAGGATATTCAATTTCAACAATCCCCACCTCCCATTTGCCTCTCAGGTTTATAGGATTTCCTAACATGGTCCTATAATTTGAGATAGTATTGTTGGTGTAGAAATCCTAAGATGCGTTGCATGGTAATGTAACATAAAATCCGCCGTCACCCATGTCTGCTTTTTATTGGACTGACTTTATTCTGCGTGGGTTTCTCCTTTTTAAGGATTCTGTATATCGACCACCTCTTTTTCTGCGACCCAGCTATTAAATTTATCAGGCCATCCGAGCCATTTCACTAAAACCAATATTTTTTTGCCACGTTTTTTCTTGTCTAAGATTTTTTCTACTTTAAATGACTTGTTTTCACACACAGATATTTTTTGTAATTCTTGTTCGTAAAAGCGACCATCAATAACTTCGTTATCGTAATCCTGTAATTTGTAGACCGGTGGATCCCGGGGTATACACTCTGCGATTGTAAAATACTCTTCTGTGTAATTCTGTTCATAACCTTTCGCGAACGGACCCCTTACTTTGGAGATTCTGACAACATCCCCGATCTTGTATTTAAAACACACGGCTTTGTCTCGCCGCACTCCTGCAGGTCCATACAGATTTTCAAACACGACGTGTTCAATATCTTTGTTGACATCCACAGGTCTCATCTTGATGCTCCTGTGATAAGTGGTGTTGTATCCCAGCGTGATATCTTGTAACACGTCAATATATCTCCTGGAGTTTGTGGCTGTTAAAAAACGCCACATTAAGTTTTTGAGACTGCGATTAAACCTTTCAACCACAGAAGCTTTTAAATCCGATGCGACGGCAAAATGATGAATATTATATTTTTTAACAACTTCTTGAAAATGCTTGTTAAAAAATTCTTTCCCCTGATCCGTCTGTATTTTTTGAGGTACCCGACCTTCATCAAGTATTGATTCAAAAGCCTTAGCGACCTCAACACCGCTTTTGTTCTTTAAGACCCGAGTCCACGCATATTTACTAAACACATCTATGCATGTGAGTAAAAATTTTGTGTCGTCATTTTCCTTGGAATATGCAGACATATCGACCAAATCAGCTTGAAATTGCATGTCTATCCCGTAAACAATCACTTTGTTTCTTTTGAATTTAAGAGGGGCCTGTCTATGTAATGTGTAGGCATCCTGTGAGGAGAGCCAGTCTGAAACCTCGTCGTCATTTAACACCACATCGTAATCTTTTAAAACAGCTTGTTTTAAACGATTTTTACCACCTAAAGACCCGGGGATGGATGGTGTGTAATATACTTTGCTCATGAGCTCTGCCGACATGATGTCTCCTCATCAGACCACAAATAAGTAATGCATGAGAGTTGGTTAGAAAGTCTTTTTTTATTTTCACACACAGCAACGATAATACAGAAAACCATTACAGGGTGTCTAAATACCATAAAAAGTGTATACATGAAACAATTTTTTTATCAATCATATATTCAGCAGCTGTTGCGACAACTTCGTACACATTAAACTGTGGATTCTTTAAAATCATAGCAATGCATAAATCAATTACATATGTAGACATTGTGATTACATCGCCTATGTAAAAATTATCATGACTTTTATACATCAAATCTAGAGTTTTTTTAATAAAAACACAAGGATGATCTTCGGCATTAACACACATCTGCACCATGGTATTCCATGTCTTAGCAATATCTCGAACATCAGACATTTGTTGTTTGAGGCTGGTCACACGTTTGACTGTGTTTTCACAAGCATCAGGTTTGAAATCAAAGTCAGTTTCAAGAGATATCACGCTACATAAGAGTTTAACCAGTTCGCGTTTATAATGGTTTTTAAACATATTTTTAATCAGTCCGGTAAAACACAGATTCCCCATCTGAAAATCGATGTCAGTTCAAACTCAGCAGATTTTACTCCAGGAGTCCACACAATCGTAGACGAGTTTCTCACATTTCTCGTCGACTAGCTCATCTGTAATTTCTTTCAGCTTAGCCACAAGCGTCCTGTTGCGTATGTGGATTACGGAGGGTCTACGACCGGACCAGGTGGGTTGCGGTATGCGCCCAATGATCAGCGCGGAGGGGCCGTATCTGGAAAGCAAGCACGGCTATGGTTTGGCCGGCTTTGCATTGTTCCAGCACCGCAGTGCTCTTCTTTGCATACGCGGACGGAGGATCATACGAGTTTTGTCTCTCGTTTTAACATCGCTCCCCAGTTTGAACGGACAGTCATTTCGGCCCGCGCTATTATCTTCCACCGGTGGGTAAATGACTTTAAGTTTAAACCTATGGGCACGAGGGACGCTACTGTAAATAAGTACCGACAGTCCTCATTAAGACTCTTAATCTCTGTTCTTTTATTTATTGGAAATATTGAACTTAATCCTGGTCCTGGTAAAAATGTTTTTATGTCCACTTTTTTATATTTCTTGGGATTTTATACTCATGTTTTTAACAACACACAGGGCCTGGGTTTACATGCAGATGTTTCAAACACTGATCTATCTCAATTGCAGTGTATCCAGCAGTCTGGAGGCACACCAACTATACCTCAGCTACTAATTAGATCCCCTCATGTTACCCTAGGTCCTGATTTTAAATCTGTTAAAGCCCAAAAAAGATCATCACGTTCAAGAAAAAATCCAGTTACTTTATGCCAGCTTGGTAGAATTAGAGGTTTCAAAATTTGTCATCTAAATATGAGAAGCCTTGTTCCAAAGATGGATGAATTTAAAATCATGCTTGCTCAAACTAAGGCTCATGTTATGGCAATATCTGAATCGTGGCTGACTCCTGTCATACCAGATTCCTTTCTTGAAATTGAAAATTATTCATTATATCGCAGAGATAGGACTGATAAAATTGGTGGCGGTGTTGCTTTTTATGTACATAAGAAATACGCTCATTCTATAGTACATTTTTCAACTGATATAGAGTCACTTCAATTAGTTGTTCACTTCACAAATCAATTTTTAGTTACTATTATTGTCACATACAAGCCTCCAAATTTTAGTCCAACTGCATATCTAACGCAGCTTTCTGACTTAATAAAATCTGTTAAAACTAAGGAGCTTGTTATTCTTGGTGACATAAATTTGAATTGGACTGATAATTCATCTAAACTTCTAAAAACAACTGCGATAAAATATGGTCTTCATCAATTAATCAAAGATCCCACCAGATTTGGTCAAACACGAAATTCTATTCTTGATCTTATATTTACTAATCAACCCTCTAAATATGGTATATCTGGAGTAATAAATACAGCAGTTTCAGATCATTCACTCATTTATGTCATTAGGAAATGTTTTAAACAGCCAAGATGTCATAAAAATAACTATACTACAAAAATACATAATTCAAAACTGTCTCATTTTAATGCTGAATTTGCTGATATTGATTGGAGTAATGAGATGTCTATGCAAAATCCTGATCTTGTTCTATCAAATTTCCACAAGAGTCTCGAAACAATACGTCAAAAATTTACTTCTACCTGTAAAATACATATTAGGCACAATAAAGTACCTTGGGTAACTTCTGAAATTTTACAGCTTTTAAAAAAGAAGGCCTCTTCTCTTAAAGCTTACAGATCATTAAAAACACCTGAGGCTAAGCTTATTTTTAAACAGTATAGAAACAAGTGTAATTTTGAATTGTGCAAAGCCAAACAGTTTTACTATGAAAATCAAATTAATCTAGCGGCTTCCAACCCAAGAACCTTATGGCAAACAATTAAAACTATAACTGGTGAAAACAAAATTAAAAATAACAATAGTTTACAAATATCTATAGATGGTATTCTTTTTTCTGATCATGATAAAATTGCGAATTCTTTTAATGAGTATTTTGTTGCATCTGTACAAGAATTATCCTCTAGATTTACTGTCCCTTTATTTCTCCCATCAATACCAGCAGTATCTCAGCAATTTTCCTTCACTGAAATTTCACAAAATGATTTAACAAATATTTTGTGTTCTTTAAATGTTTCCCATGCCTGTGATGTAAATAACATAAACATGATTTTTCTGAAAACTCATGCCAGTACTCTCATACCACTTTTTCATCATTTAGTTAATTTGTGTATTAGGCAATCAGTATTTCCTGCCATGTGGAAAACAGCCCAGGTCACCCCTATTTTTAAGTCTGATGATCCCACTAATATTTCCAACTACCGCCCTATTGCAATTCTCCCAACTGTCTCCAAGTTACTTGAAAAAACACTATATAATCAATTAACCAATTACCTTGAAAATAATAACCTGCTCAATGATTGCCAGCATGGCTTTCGACACGCGCGGTCAACTACATCTGCTCTGCTGTTTTTTACTGAGCATATACGCGCGTCTTTAAACAAGGGTCAGGTCACTGGAGCGATATATATCGATTTTCGAAAAGCTTTTGATACAGTCAACCATCAAATTTTGTTAAATAAACTTTTATCTTTTCACTTATCTTCTTCTGCAATAGACATGTTTACATCATACTTAAGTGATAGATCTCAGACTGTAAAAATTGGCTCAGTAACATCACAGCCACGAGCGTGTTCTATGGGAGTTCCACAGGGCAGTATTTTAGGTCCTTTACTTTTTCTTATGTATGTTAATGATCTTCCCCATGTGTTTAATTTATCAACTTCTTTGTTATATGCAGATGATACTGTTATTTTTTGTCTGGTTGTAACATTGACACAATTAATCAAAAACTTAACATGGATTTGCAGCATTTACATAACTGGCTGCAAGATAACCATTTAACACTTAATATAAAAAAAACAGAATGTATGTATTTTTATTCGTCCAGGAGAAAGCTATCTATAGCCAATCCCATTATCTTTTCTAATCAAAAGCTCTCAATTGTATCCACGTACAAATACCTGGGAGTCTCTCTCGATTCACATCTCACCTATTGTGAGCATGTACAAATTCTAACCAGAAAGTTAAATCAAAAGTTATTTGTTTATAGTAAAATCAGACCATATTTGTCTCTTTCTGTCTCGAAAACATATCTTCATGCCATTATTATGTCCACTCTGTCGTATTGTTTGCCTGTTTGGTCACTTACAACAAATGAAATCCTTGAACAAGTAATAAGACTCTACAATAGAGCTCATAAGATCCACAACAAGCTACCAGGCTGGACTCACCATTGTTTTGCATTATCCCTGTCTAATGCTTTGACATTTCACAACTACGCAATAAGCCATGGGATAAACCTGTATTATCAAATTTTAAATGGATACACTTCAGCAGCACTTACTGCGTTGGTTCCAAAACACAGCTCAAGGTCTGAACGTATGACTAGATCTGTCACAAATGGACTTTTGCCTTTACCGGCTTTTAGGAACAACTATGGACAGAGATCTTTTTTTCATGTGCTTACCAAAGCCTGGAATGAGATCCCACAGAATGTCAGGACCATAACATCTTTGAGACTATTTAAAAGAAAATATGCTCGCCTCCTGATGGACAAGTACATCTGCGACCACTGATGTGGCTCTATGGCCTCACCCTAATGCTCCTTCTCTTAGTCTGTGTGTTTGTATGGTTGCTGTCCTGTTTTGGAGTTTGTTTGTCTGTGTGGTTTTTATGTTCTGCAGAGCAGGAACCTGCTGAAAACCAGTTTTATACTGAGTCAGGCTCGATTGTTTTAATCTTTTCCTGTTTAACAATAAAAAATGAAAAAATGAAATGAATGAACGTAAGGTTCAGACCTTAGTTCACACAGAATAGCGTCCACAGCTCCTTGGATCCGCAGGGGATGAAGTTTCAGACCGATCTGGTTCAGAGCTTGTACGATGATGTGTTTAAACTCCGGTTTAAACAAGGTTCTGGTGAACTCTTCATAATTAAAGTCAAAGTAATAGGGCGTGGGTTCATAGAGGCATCCGTGTTGTATTTGACTAGGATGATTGATTTTGCAGCCGTAGCATTCACGTTTCATCTTTGAACCGACGGTGCTTTCCAGAACGGACGCAACAATGGCCTTTATTAGCTTAAAGCCATCGACTCCGATACAGCCGTCCACGCCGTCCTCTGATGCACTGTGCGCGGCTGTAGCGATGTTACAGCTACGCGTTGTGAGGAAGTTCAGATTGTGGTACCCCAGCTCTCTGCAGAACTCATCCAGCCAGCTGTTAATAGGCGGTGTGTCCTCAGCACTTGGCGGGGGAGCCTCCATGGTATCGGGTGTATCTTTGACTGTGTGGCAGGGTGTTTCAGAGTCTTGAGACATTATGGATCAGTGTGTTTGCGGGGTCTGTGACGGATCATTTAATGCTTGTAGTAAGTGGGCGGAGTCGGCATCTCGTCGGTCTCAGCCATGCTTCCGCGGGGGTCAAACAATTTAACCCTTACGGAGTTGTATTGGTCTCGCATCTTGCACCATCTAAACATTTTGTCAATGTGAGCAAAAATATCTCCAAGCACACGAACGTCGCGCCATTGGAATATGAATTGCAGATCGTAGTGGTTGTTGTGCTCATTCTCGGGTATAGGCCAAGTATACTCGGAAATCTTTGAGGCGTCTCTACATGTGAAAATGTAGACACACTCATCAAGTTTCTTTTTACACTGATTGGCGACTACACGATAGCGCATACCCCGTGTCACACCGTTCCACTCTCCAACGTACAACGGCACGTCACAAAATCCTTGCACATCTTTCCAGATACGTTTGTAGAACAATGACCAGTCTTTAGCAGGAAGGAAAAGGAATGGATCGCCGTATTCATGTTTCTCACCAGATTCCACACTGTAAACTTTTACAGTGCGCAATTTCTTGTCAAACTCGTAGTACCCCAAACGCTTGTCAGCCATTAGAAATTCATATTTAACAGCGTCTTCCGAATCGTGTAAAAATTCTGTCATACGCACACGATGTCACACACCCCTCCGGGGCGCGAAAGTTAGATCCTCATCCATTTCCATACCAGAAGCCGGAGGTGTATTAAACGCGCCAGCCATTGTTCAACGGTTAAGTCAGAGTCAAAGTGTTTTCAGTCACTGAAAACCTATAACCTGTTTTAAACAAACCTATCTTATAACAGTCCATTTATACAACACACACCCGCAGTGTGACACGCAGTGGTGAGACTCGCACGGGCGAGCAAAGGAGGGGTGATAGACAGCAAATGTCACAAACACAACCTGTCATTAAACATAACAGCATACGCGTGACATAAAACACACTCAGGAAAAACAATCACTCTAAATGACCGGCAATAAAACCATTAAATACTTTCTGTCTAAAGTTGACAACTTGTACAGATTTTGATTGATGGGCCCGCCCCCCTGTCAAAGGGGTCATAAAATACGACCTGTCAACGGGTGGGGGATGGGGTCATAAAAGTTTGACGAATGGTGGCCCCATACAACTACTACCATGTGTAGGCTGTATATGCCCAAAAATCATTAGGCTTTCATTTCCGTAGGCTACAATGTTATTACATAGATAGATAATACGACATGCACATTTTGCACACTAAATATTGTAATAGCATAATTCCAGGATAATAAAAAGTCAGAAGCCCATAAGTTAAGTAGGCTATCACTTACTTCGATATGCTTTAGAAGGTCCTGCGCTGTCCCATGTCCCATGAACTGAGATCCCAGGTATCTCGACCGCACCTCTCCATTGCTCCAGAAACGAACGTGGAGGTCTAGCTGCTTGGATTTGGTGGACGAGTTGAAGCTTTCGTCAAACATTAAGACATATTGTCCACTTATGGTTTTAATTAGTTCTCTCTTAATAAAGTCAGCTATTCCAAATCTTGTTATATAAGCGACTTTGTTTGGTCCGCACGTAAACGTTTTCGCAATGTTCGAGTCGGGAAACATTGCCTGGAAAAGGTAACTTATATTATCGCTACTGTTATATGACATGTGTTTTGTCACGGTGTGAAGTATCCAAATCACCTCAGATTTGGAGGTCTCGATGGACCCGAAAGTAGCGCTAAGATCACTACTAGGTCTAACGTTACTCGACGAGGCTGTACAGTTACCGTTATTGCCGTGAAGTCCAACCGCAGCAGGCATGGGCGATGATGTAGACTGCTGGGATGGGGTACAAAACTGTGTTATAGTTTGACCCCGCCGAAGGCTTTTCATCGCAAGCAGGTGTTTATCTGCTTTGGCATGAGACTGAAGCGCCTTCACACCCAATGTCCCTAACTGTATAATTTTCTTGCACACTTTGCAGCGAGCTTCATATTTACTGCTGGGGACAGATTGTAACCAGCTGCAAAAATCGTCGTTGTCGAGCCAAGTCTCGTGGAACACACACTTCCCCATGTTCTTAGAAAACGCGCGTACACTGTAAAAAAAATCCGTAGAAATTACAATGTTATTGCAGCTGGGTTGCCGGTAATTTACCGTAGATTTAAATGTATGTTATTTACTGGCAAGAGTTTGTTCAAAGTTAAATAAATTTTAAATATTAACAAGTCTTTATCATTACAAAATAAAACTATACAATAACAGTCTCATGCAAAGCATTCTGGGAACCAGAAATCATCATAAACCTTTTTCTGTTTTTTTGCTTCAGATTTTGTTTCCCAGAACGTTTTGCTTGATGCTGTTTTTTTAGTTTTACTCTGTAAAGACAAAGACTTGTAAATGTTAAATGTTCATTTAACTTTGAACAAAATTTTGCCAGTAAATAACATAAATTTAAATCTACGGTAGGGCTGCACGATTCAAGCTAAAATGTGAATCCCGATTTTTTCCATGGGAATTGAGATCCCGATTCTCTCACCCGATTCTCTTTATTTTAACAAAAACATTTATTATGCACTTAACTAAAAAATGTGCTACAGGACTTTCAGTTATAATAACGTTTCTTAAAAGTCTCTTTTTCTTATTTTAGACCCCTTAAAATTTAGAATAATTTAAAATTTGTTAGCTGTTAAATTGCACCTGTGCTTTTTGTACTATCAAACTGGCCAACCTTAAAACTTTAAAAACACTAACGTTAAACCTTTAAAAGACTAAAAGATCAACATTTTGAGGCATCAGAGAGAAACGCAGACATGTAACAATGTTCCCCTCGTGCGAAAAACCCTTTCTAATGGGGAACGCAAAGAGGCCGTTTCTCAGTGTGAAGGCTGCAGCCTCTCTGGAGGTCGCATTTCTAAACTGCGCATCATAAAGACTGTCTAATTTCAGAATATTAACAATTAACGTTATAAAGATGACTAATATTTTTAGTTAATAATAAATTGTTGAAGTATGTTAATGACTTGCGAATGTAATGCTCCGTTAACTCAAATGAACCAGGCTTGATGACGTATACAGCCTGCATGCGACCTCCTGAGGTTGCAGCCTTCCGATTTAGAAACGTCCGGAGCCTGAGGTAAATAATTTCCTTGCCTTTTTTCGAAACCAATGTTGTTGCATCTTCACTTTCTCCGTCGCCACCAGGATTTTCCACAGTGACACTCGTTTATCCTCTCTTTTTTGTGAAAATTGCCGCTCCAGATCCACCAAGTAAACGACTGTGTTTAGGTCTGCCGCCTTGTTATACGTCACGCGAGTGACAGCGGAACACCGCAAATGAGATGAGAGAGAGGAGAGAAACGATCGGGTCTGATTGGTGAATGAATAGGGTTTGGTTTTACCCTGTATGAGTGTGTGTTAGCAAGTTTGACTGATATTCTTGGGTTGTTGTAATGTAAATACGTGAACACTTGAACGCAGAAACTGAATACAGGGAAATACTGTAAATGCAAGTGAATCGCCGTCATTTAAAATGAAGATCGCCTATATGTATGAATCGAGATCGTGATTCTTTTTCGATTAATCGTGCAGCCCTAATCTACGGTAAATTACCGGCAACCCAGCTGCAATTTCTACGGATTTTTTTTACAGTGTAGACTAGACACCATTGCAGATCACAAAAATACAACCAACCTATGATTGTTCTAGGGGCCGATCTACGGTTGGGCCTGAGATTGACGGCCGCCCATCCAGTCAGATCATTAGAAATACATTAATCTGCGAATGTTGGCGCCGACATATTCAAGCGCTACTTATTTTACCGTAATTCCTCAACCATTTGCGCTATTAAAAAAATCCTAAAAGACAAATTGCACTTTTTTGTGTTTTTTGTGAAAATATGGTTTATTACGGAAACTTCTTGCTTTCTATTCACCAATCGCTGCCTTCTTAAAAGCGAAAGGAAAAGTAAGAGATGTTTGCAGCAGGCGGAGTTCTGAACGGAGATAAGAGTTTTAAGACTTTGGTGAATTAAATTTAAGACCTTGGATAAAAATATGTGCGTTGTTAAGACTTTTTAGGCCTTAAATTTAACTTTTTGAATTTTAGACTTTTTAAGACTTTTTAAGACCCCGCGGGAACCCTGACACACACAGAGAGATTCCTGCCTTTATTAAAGAGAAAAATATGTTCAGCCCCTCCTTACGAAGCTTCGAATATTCGATTTGATTTCTACTAGAGCTTCGAAGCTCAAAAAATGGTATTCGGAACAGCCCTAGTTACATGCCTGCAGAAACTTTCTGGAATGTAATGCTCAGTTAACTGAAATAAGTCTTGATGTATGCAGCCTGCATATGTGACCTCAGGATGCGAGCATGTGAAAGTTGTGCAAGCTTATTTCATCAATTGCGCTGAAATATCAGAGAAAGCTCGTACATATGCATGTACAAAACACTGTTCAGCATGTTTACTAACATCATAAGAACCCTGGCTTAATACTAGTTTGCGTCAATTTAAACCCGTCATTTCTCCTGCTCATGTTTAAACAAAAGCAGATGGACTCGCCCACAGTCTCCTAATCCACTCAAAGTAATTAGGACAGAACTGGTTGAAAGTGGACAAAAGACACTGATTTAAATACCCCCCTAAAACACTTCTGTTGTCGTTTGTTCTGCTTGCAGCGCGTTTCTGTATTTGTTTGTTTTGTGACTATTTGCAATGCGTTTCTGTATTTGTTTGTGTTGGGAGTATCTGCAGCGCATGTGTTGTCAAACTGATGAAAATGTTTTCTTGATTTGCGTGTGTTTTATCTATTTGCATGTGTTTTCTTTCATTGCAGTGCGGTGACCGCTGTCATACACATATTACTAATGCAATCTTTTAAAAAACAAAAACAAAACAATATTGTGCCATTGACTTTAGACTTAAAGGGACACTTCACCCATTTGCATTAAGCCTTGTATAGTTAGAACCCCAGTCATGTTTTTGAATGGTCATGCATCATTTCCTCAGTTGCCACTGAGACAGGAGAAATACAGATTTCAGTGTTGCACTTCCTTCTTTCAATGATGTAAAAATCATCATTTTGCATCATTGAAAGAAGGAAGTCCAATATCTTTGCTGAGGGGGTGAGACTACAAACACTCCTTTTCTCGGTCAGATAGGCACCAAATTCTAAATGTATGTTACATTTTGACTACAAATATGACACACTTTCAATAAAGATCAATGTTTCTATGGGTGAAATGCTCCTTTAAGACCAGGTTTTAGTTGGTCAATGGCATAGTCTATTTTAGTTGACTCAAAATAGCAACCCACCAACAATGTGCCTGAACACACCTAGTTTTCAAGGCAAGGACGCCTATGGGTGGACAAATGGGCACACAAATGGTGGTTTAATTAAAAAATACTCTGGGGTGGTTTCCCAGACAGGGATTAGCTTAAGCAAGGACTAGGCCTTAGTTTAATTAGGAAATATAACTAGTTTTCACAAACATGACTTACTAAAACATTACTTGTGTGCAAAACAAAGGGCCCTGATGTATTTTAAGATGTCAGTGCAAGTTGTTTTCACTTTGGACGGCTCTTACATTAATTTTAGTAGTGATGCACCGATGTATCGGCCGCCGATATTTATCAGCCGATTTTTTTTTATGAATTTGAAACCATCGGCATATCGGCAATAGCACGAGAAAGGCCGATACCGACTGTTTATTAACTCTTTCATCGCCAGCGTTTTTAAAAAAAGTTGCCAGCCAGCGCCAGCGTTTTTCATGATTTTCACAAAAGTTTAATGTCTTCCAGAAAATTTTCTTCTTCAAATATATAAACATATGATTTGCTTTCAAACAAAAAAAACCCGTTTCATCCTACCTTCAGTAGTTCTTTTGTAATCAGCTTTTGAATATGTGTAGGTTTCTGCAAAAACACCACATTTTGAGCAAAAAGCAGAGATAATTCCATTTTTGTGACAGACTTTTCATAGAGATCCCATTCAGAGCGATCTTTAAAACAGACACGGACATGCAGCAGCTTGCCATAGGGCAATACTTCCGGGTTTAAAAAGTTGCGGACACCTAGTGGATAATAGCGGTATCGCAGAAAGACGGAAAAACTCGTCATTGGCGAGGAAGCGTTTTCTCTTGATTGACGAGATATCTCGTCAATGGCGGGGAAAGAGTTAATTAACCGCATAAAAGCAATGAGTTGCATGTCTGTTGTTCAATTAAACTGATTTAATGTTCTGGTGTGCACTATACTTAAAGAGCAGGGACGTGCACAGGGGGGTTGCTCAGGTTGCCCGGGCAACTGCCCATATGCCCTTCTCGGCTCAAGTTGCCCTTCCGAGATGGAAAAAAATAAATTGTACTTTTCGTTTACACTATGCAGCGTTCCTTCGTTACTGTATTTTAATTAATTACAAAATTTGTATTTTATTTTTAAATTGCTATCTTGTGTTTCTGGCGCATTCGCGAATGAATGACTCGTTTGAGTCGATTCCTTACAAAGTGTTGAAAATAAATGAGTCTTTTGAGTCGATTCTTTACAAAGCTAAGGGGCCAAACGTTTTAAATTGGTTCGCGAATCAGTTTAAATGAATTGTTCAGATCGTTGCAAAAACGGAATCGTCCGAAGCTGTTTTACTCGTAACCTATGTAGAAACACGCAGAATATAACCAGTTTTGGGTGACGTGGAAATGAATTTACCAATCTTTTAACTAAAAGCAAAACTTCACACATGTACCCGCCATAACATACACGCGACCTGTTCGTCCATCGTCAGACACAGTTAAACGTGTGCAACCTCCAGAAGCATTGTAGCAAAGATTGAAGAAAATCCATTGATGATTGACATATGATTCGCTGTATACTGTGCTGTATGATGTAAGTGATTCTCGCAAAACACACGTGACATGACAACGTCTAAAATCATTTTTATGTAAGTGTAAACTGTCAATGTCCTCAGACCATCTGAGGAGATTTCTAACTTTATACCTATGCAAAACTGTTGTCAGTTTACTTGTCTGATATTTCAGCTATAAGCTACATCAACATTGACACTACAGTTAATTTGTCAATTTGAAATGCTTGTCTATTCTGTGTTTGTATTCTTTTTTCTGTACTGTTTGTGTACGTTGCAGTTTTACACATACTGTAGAAGTGCCCTTCATAAATATTCTTCTGTTTGTTGTGGAGTCAAGAAATGTCTAAACATTAAAAGATGAACATGAGTCAAAAGTACAGAATCTGTCACAATTTTTTTAATGGTCACTTAGCTGTGTCCTGATTGTTTACACATGAAAAGCATAAAATGTGTAGGATCACTTATGTGCATTTGTTTACAACACACATAAGTCAGCATTTAATGCTGTTGTTCTTTGTTGTTAAAGCATACGTGTTGAAACATAAACAAAGGTCAATAAAATGTGACATTCTAAACTTCTGACATACTGATATTTATCTTAGCAATTTCTGGTCTCCACAGCAAACAGAAAAATCTTGTCTTTACAGTTCTGATAATTATGGAGGGCACTGTATTGTGTGTGTGTGTGTGTGTGTGTGTGTGTGTGTGTGTGTGTGTGTGTGTGTGTGTGTGTGTGTGTGTGTGTGTGTGTGTGTGTGTGTGTACCTGGTAATTATCACGTCGTGGGGACCAATTGTCCCCACAAAGATAGGAATACCAGTGTTTTTGTGACCTTGTGATGTCCCCATGAGGAAACAAGCTTATAAATCAAACAGAATGATGTTTATTGAAAATGTGAAGTAGCTGAATGGTTTCTGTGATGGTTGGGGTTAGGGAATGGGGTAGGTAAGGGGAATAGAATATACAGTTTGTATGGTATAAAATGCATTACGTCTATGGAATGTCCCCACAAAACATGGAAACCAGAATGTGTGTGTGTGTGTGTGTGTGTGTGTGTGTGTGTGTGTGTGTGTGTGTGTGTGTGTGTGTGTGTGTGTGTGTGTGTGTGTGTGTGGATTTATTTTTTCATGAGTAACTAGTAACTCGCTACTTGAGTATTATTTTCATTGCATACTTTTTACTTCTACTTGAGTAATTATTTATTAAGTTACTTGTACTTTTACTTGAGTAAAGTTTTTGGCTACTCTTTCCACCTCTGTTAAAATCTTCATGAATCTAGGCTGAGTTTGCCTCGTTTAAGCCTAAATAATCAGACAGATAGCAGCTAGCTATCATAGCTTGCAGACAAGCAGCATAGGCTACAATTTTTTTGGTAGGCATTAGGCAAACATGTTTGCTGATTTTAATAAAGACCCTGTTATTCTCAGTCCTTCATATAGGCCGTGAGTTTAAAAAAAAATGTAGGGGGGGTGCCCTTTATATAGGCCAGAGCAACTGCCCCTAAAAAAATCCTGTGCACGTCCCTGTTAAAGAGCCAGTAAGATGACAATTTTAAGCATCCTATCACTATTTATAAGTCCCGGACAACAGGTTTAAATGCATGCAAGGTCAAAAAACACTGTAATTTTCTCAAAACATAAATTTAAAATTACCCCATTTCTCAGAGATCCCCAAACGATTCGTGTGAAGCCGTTCAACGACTCAGTCTGCCTAAACCCCACCTTTCAGTAGCCTACTCTGCTCTGATTGGTCAACTGACACAGTGTCTTTGCACAGATCACAGATCAGTCTCACAGACCACAGATCGGTGGCACAGACCAACAACAGTGCAACATGTATAGACCCTTTTACAGCTCACGTGATCAAATAGCCTGCGCGCGCATTTGGGCAACAGAAGTGGTGTTATTCCCCATTGGTTCTAACGTGGTAGCAACTCAGAAAGTTTATTAAAACGGTTTCTCAACATCAAAATGTCCCGTTGTTGCGTTTGGTTGCACTAATATAATATACTAATATACGTATATATGTATCTGGCAACTTTATTTTTGGCCATCTGCTAACGTCTTTTATCCACTCCACTATAGTACACGGATCTGGTAGCTGTATTGAAAATGTTGATAAAGTAAATTTTTTTAAAATAACTTACTGTTTGTGTTGCTTCACTGTTGATTCTTACGATACTTCCGTTGCCTAAATGCGCGCGCATACGCTGCCACGTCATCATTGTGTACAAACAGTAAAAGGGTCTATTGACCTCGTGCTAACATGATTTACTGAGAAGACATTATCAACATCAATACACATCATTCATCATTAATCCAAGCAATAACAACGACGATTGAAACTAACATTTTACACTCATTTAAGCATTTATGTAAACTAACCGGGTCATAACAAAACCGTAAATGAGCATGCGTTAGCCGTTTGCTAACGTGACTCTCTGACAGTAAATTAACAGTTTAAACACACAACATCATTCATCATTAATCCAAACAATACAAACGACGATTGAAACTAACAATTTAACACTCATTTAAGCATTTATGTAAACTAACCGGGTCATAGCAAAACCGCTTGCTATCGTGACTCTGACAGTATATAAGTTAGAGTTCTGGTTAAAGCATACTCATATTTTCTTATAAATTATACACATGTATGTGAACATTACTCTATTTACAGGATTTCTGTAAATAAAAATGGTCTAACATATTTGAAAAGCTATTTACCTAAATTAGATTAGATTAGATGAGCCTTTATTGTCTCCTATTGGAGAAATTTGTCTTGGGCAATCAAGGGAATAAAAAGCGATACATTGATACATACACAAAAAAGAAAAGAAATACAAGCCTTGCCTGATGCAAAATGTGGTTGTTTCCCTGTGTGCTAAGAGGCTAATTTGGAACAAGACAAAAGGTAACTTTGATTTGAATCTAGGCCATAAAAAAGCTGTAGTCACTTGAAAACACAACACACATGAAGACTCAACTTTTCTCATTGTAATTACTGGACAAATACATTAAGAATTACATTCCATATGTAATATTTTCTTTGTTTATGCACATACACAAGATGTTACAAAATAAACATAAATGATTAAAGTAACACAGATGTACTATCCAACTTTTGTACACATAGGCTACTGCCAAAACTGGGTGATGCAACCACTCCTCTTGTCTGAGCTGTCACCATCGAGCGTCCTCTCTAGACAAATCTGTATGTAGTGCAATCTGTATGTATTGTAATATGGGACAGATAAAAATGTGGCATAATCTGCAAGTAAATCGACCCACACAGAGTATTTACATGTGATGTTAAATGCCTTACACTTGGAGAAAGTGATAAAAGTGAGGTAAGTTAGGTGATGCAACCCATTCATATTTATACATCTAAACATTGCACTTGTTTTTTTTTTTTTTTTTTTTTTTTTTTTATTAATTGCTCTCTATGTGTAAATCAATCCTCTGTTTAGATAGAAGGGTGAATAAAACTTATCAATGCATTACCTGGTAAGTCTGACATTACTTACTGAAAAATCCTTTCATCCATTGAACCTCTGGAAGGGCAGTGCCATTTTAATGAAAAGGCTTTAAGAACTGCTGATTTCTTGAAATGGATATTTTATGTTAGCAATGAATTAGTGAAATAAACTCTTGTTACAATATGCATATGTACTGCTGCTGGATCCAGGGGAGTATATGTGCTGATTGGGTCAAATAATGAGAACAACCACTTGACACTCATGGTCAGTTTCTTTTCATTCTCATCTTCTCTTTATCACTCTGTTTAAAAACATGTCATTATCTCATTCGGGAAGAAAATAAAAATGTTTTTTTTTTATATTTTGGTCTCTCTTCCATTTTTGCCTTTTAGTAACACAGGGAAACACTTATAAACATATTTAAGCTGGTCTGAACAATGTTGGTCTTGCAATTAGTTAAATAACCTTTAAAAAAATGTTAGGCCATTTTTATATACAGGAATCCTGCTTTAATAGAGTAATCATGCATCATGTCCTTTGAATGATTGCAATGCTCTTTTCGTTAAGGCTCTATAAAGTCCAACTCAAAAAGGAAACAAAATAACACCAGAGAACATTTTAAATTTTTTATTTATACATGCAGTTAGCCATATCCCTGCCGAAAAAACAAAACAATAGAAACCATTACAGAAATTATAAGGGTTTCTATTACAAAACCAGTACAAACCATTAACCATTAAAACTTTAAAAACCATTACAGATTGCGTAATGGTCTCTATTGTTTTTTCAGCAGGGATTTGAGTTTTATTGCAGTGCATGCAATAAATGCAGCAAAATACACTACAAAACAAAACATTAACTATGGACAAGATACAACAAAAACAATGAGGAGAAATATGTGCTCGATTCGTGCTGTAGTGTACGTTTAGCATTATAAATATAGGCTAAATAGCATATTGTTTAGCCATGAAAAAGTGTTCTTACAAAACGCACATACAAAGCATAATGTAAACAATTGTACATATGAACAAGGCATATGATCATTCGGCGTTATTACCTTATATAAATATAAAAAAGAGCTGGAAAACAAACAAGAATTTGCAATCCAATCGCTGGTTCCAAAGCGGAGCGAAACTATGAATATGCATGTATGCTCCGCCCATTGGGACAGTTTTTCACGGGGACAGATTTTCACACAACACCGGGGGCCCGTTCTTCGTACGTCGCTAACTCAGTTAGCTGGATTTGATTGTTGATGATTTGGCATGATCTTGGATTATTTGGTTCTTCGAAGCTCATTTTAAACTTGCTGTCATAGCAACAGGTCCGTAAGCTCAAACCTGCTCGGGAGCAGGCTTATTTCATGTAAACAAGATTAGTTTGTACCTTTTTAAGCGGATGTGATACGGAAAGTCTGACGCAGTCGCGTATTCTTCATTATACGAGCGCAATCTGCGTAAGATGCATGATTAATATAAAGAGCTTTTCAAATTTAACACGTAATAAAAAAAGAATATATTAATTAAATCTTTTAGCGATGTTATTTAAAAAATATATAATATAACAAATATATTTTTTCTGTACTTGTGCGACTTGTTTTTGTGTAACAGGTGTTTGATTATTATTCTTAAACGAATGAGAAGACAAACACGCTGATCACATTCATTTTAAATTTGTTTGAATTTTCCTTAATAAAAACAGCAATTAATCATACCCAGCACTAATAGATGTTATGTACAATAAAGACTATTACTCAGTGTGAAAAAATTTTCATTTGAATAAAGTAATCTCCTATTTTAGTTTTGTCTTTAGATTGTCAAGTAGCTTTCAATGTCATGCATAAAAAGGGTTTTCGTTTAGTAATTTCTATCTGTTTTATTTTTAAATCGTTGTCTACAAATATGCTACCCTGTCCCTGTTCTGTGACAAAAATGAGCAAAATAACTACACTTTTCTGTGCAGACTCAGCAGATGCAGGACTTTCAGTTAACGTGGGATTCTGCTAATATAGTCAGAAATCAGTTAAGAATAATGCAATTGAAGTAAACTTATTTAACCACTTGCATATTTCTCTGAAGGACTACCATCTGAGAGGATTTCTTTACTGTCATGTGCAATGCTATCAGAAACGGTTGCATTTTATAATCTTTTGATGTAGAATAACATTACCATTCCCTTACTGCACATCATACTTTATTTACCACATTCTTAGAAACTGCTAAAAGTGTTGGTGTATTATCTACAACTGCACAAAAGAGAGGAAAATAATCTTATATTATCTTATAATACACTACAATTAAAATTTTATTTATCAGGAATTAAATTGTTGCATTGGCTGTCGGTTTAAGAAAGAGCAACTGCTCCAGAGATGATCTGTACAATCAGCCAGTTTAGAGACATCACTCCTGCCAGCACATCACATGAAGATGGAGGGCCACCACCTGTGTTTTTTTATTCTGCTTTTTAAGTTGCTGTTACAAACAGACAAAATAGCATTTAACTGTTTTTAAAAGAGACTTAAAGTACTTTAGGAGCATCAAATTTTAATTACAATCATTAATTTCAATCTTTGACAAGCATAGTAAAGATATCAAGATAATTTTTTTACAGAAAATTGTACATTATTTATGGTGATTATGTACTAAAGTAGCTTTAACTGGGTTTTTAAATTCAGTCACATAAAAAGTTCACAACCTTCCATCAATAGCTCTCAGACTGTAGGGGTTAAAAATGGGCGTGTTCTTGGCCATTGTAACAACTGGCCAATCACAGCGTGGCTGATCAGTGATTCTACTATCGATATGTATTGACTTTTCTTGCAGTGCACGAACGCGCAGTGATCTCAGATAATTCAATCCTGCCATAATAATCATCAACAGCAGTGGTGTTCAAAGAACCAAATAAGCGAGATTATAATTAGCCAGATCTAAACTTCTCGGATGTCTCATTTGATCTTGGATGTATTAAGCGACGTACGAAGAACGGGCCCCGGGTCATAACAAAACCGTAAATGAGCATGGGTTAGCCGTTTGCTAACGTGACTCTCTGACAGTACATTAACAGTTTAAACACACAACATCATTCATCATTAATCCAAACAATACAAACGACGATTGAAGCTAACAATTTTACACTCATTTAAGCATTTATGTAAACTAACTGGGTCATAGCAAAACCGCTTGCTATCGTGACTCTGACAGTATATAAGTTAGAGTTTAAACAACGATATCATTCATCATTAATCCAAGCAATAAAAACGAATATAGACATTTTACACTCTTTTAAGCAAGTATGTAGCTATAATCATACTTACAGTTTGTGGTTAGGAGACGCATGTTGTTCCAAATAAAGTGGGTACTGAACCACTTTCATTTCCAAACGTCTAAATCCCTCCGATAAAAATTAATTTTAACCACTGATTCTTCACAGCCAGACACGTTTAGAATATCCCTCCTTGAAAAAGTCTCCTTTGGTAGTGAAAACAACAAAAGCTGAAAACACAGCGTGAGCTGATGTTTACACTCACACACTAACTAGCTGTGGGCGGGTCATAGTTTTCGTTTCTCCCGGGCAAGGCTGTAGGCGGAGATTACCCTTACAAAAAAATCCTGCAGGATTCCTGTAGGATTTTGGTCCTATGTGCAGGAATCCTGTAGGACAGAACAAAAATCCTGCAGGACAGGGCACATTCCTGCAGGAGTCCTGTAGGTCTGTTCACATACTTGTCCTGTAGGACTGTGTAATGTCCTGCAGGAATGAAGAATTCCTGCAGGTTTTATCATATACCTACAGGAATCCTGTAGGTATGTCTGCAGACATGTCTGTAGGACTGTTAAATGCCCTGCAGGAATTATGAAGGACTGTAGTTATGTGCAGGATTCCTGTGTGATAGAATAAAAATCCTACAGGACAGGGTTATTCCTGCAGGACTGTGTATCCTACAGGAATGTAGGATTCCTGCAGGATTTATTACCTATACTGTAGAAGTCCTGTAGGTCTGTTCACACACTTGTCCTAGGATTGTGCAATGTCATCCAGGAATGAAGAATTCCTGCAGGTTGTTCATTATTTACCTACAGGAATCATTTAGGACTATGCAACACTACAGAAATGATCCCTGCCGGATTTAAAATAAAGATTTTATGTAAGGTGTTGCTATAGGTTACATTTCAGATGGACTCAAAAGAGTTTATCAAGTGATAGACTTCATTACTTATAATTTAAAAGTCATGTAAGACAAACCTGCAGGACAAATGTACATGTTATATTGCTATAACTTTGCATGGGATATGAAAAAAATATATACATAGATGTAAACAGTCCACAAAGTAATTTTATTTAGCAGTGTGATTTAACATAAAAAAACGTATTAAAATCAGAGCTTTTAATTAAACTGGCCAAATACATTTTCCAAATAAAACAAAAGGTAATAGACAAACAAATAAAAACAAAATGAATAAGACTTATAATTCAGCCAGGTCCAGTCCACAGACTACCTTAGACCTTGAGAAAATCAGACATCCTTATATCATATCATATGTATGTATGTATATATATACATATTTATTGAAATTATAAATATGTGACAAAAATGACTTTAGGGTAGGGTAATTCTGGACTACAAATCAGTCAACTTCCCATTTGTTGGGTTGAATGCAAAGTAAATTATGTGCACATCCCACATTTTTTAAGTAAACACAAGTTGTTCTAATCTCATTGCACTTGATTAATTTGACATCACTTGAGATATAATTTTCCGTAACTATCCCTGACAAAATAGTTCCTGTTTGTCTGTCTTTAACCATGTTAAACCTGGTTGTACTTATTGGATCAATAAAGGCATAGCCTGTGTCAAGACCCACATCAACAAATGATCTGACCAGTGCCATTGTGCCTTGTTCTGTAACAACTGCGTGGTTAACTCTTCTTGACAGTGTTGTGCTTGCTTTTGAATGAACCCTGTTTCCATTAATTAAAGCTCTTAAAAAAAATGCACATTGGTCAACATTAATGTTTTGCTCTCGTAACAGAAACGACTCCCTTGGTGTTGGTGCTCTTAGTATAGGTGAGCCCTGAAATATTGTGTTTGTTTTTTTTAACACAGTTTGTGGCAAGTTTGTACCCACGTAGCATACGCTCAACAAAGTCTGTGCTTGGTTTTTTAACACTGCCATTGTAAACAGTAGAAAAAAGTCTTGGAACACTTTGAAAAAGGGAAAAGCTATTAACTATTTGTTCTGGAACAGCCTGGGTGCCATGAAAGAGCTTTTGCAAGGTACCATTGTGACTTTCAAAAATAAATGCACTTTGGCACCATAGTGGACCCCAGTTTCGTACCGACTGTGCAGCATGCTCCAAAATGTGCACATTAAAACTGACATGACATTTGCCATACAATCTTTCAAAGCGGCTCACAAACGTTTTTAATAGGTGTTCAGCTACATCAATGTCATGAGAGGACATGTCATCTTTTAATAGACAGTAAGTTGCTTGGACAAGAAGTAGTAGGTGCTCCAGATATTCAGATGGTAAGATGCCAATCAGGCATGGAATACTATAAAATAAAAGGAAATTCCTATATTCTGAAGCCTTCCAGAATTTGCGCAACCTAACAGAGCGTGGAGGTCTTGTAATATTAACTGGTGGTTTGATTTTAAAAAGGCGTTTGTCAATGGTCGTAACTAATCTTCCCAAATACCATCTCTCTCCATGGTACATTGAATCAAACCATAGAGTCGTGAATTGCCTACTAACACCGAGTAAAATCCCATGCATGTAATCAAAAGAAAATCCCAAAATCATATTAAAATACATTAAGAACATTAAAGGGGATGGCCCTTTGACCCCCTTAACACATGTGCCAGTTTCAACTGCTCTTTTAACATCATCAAAATGCTGACTGTGGGTACGTGGTCTTGCATCTCTTTGTTGTGAAGCATACACCCTAGTAAAACCATTTCCTTTGGCAACTATTTCTCCCTTCTTATAACACCAGTTGCATCCATATTCCCCATTAAATTGCTTCGTGTTTTGGACCGAGCAGCGAGCAACAGAATCACACACACAGACAAGATTGAACACACGCATTTGTGTACTTTGTCCTTTGTGCTGTACTAACAGACCTTCTTGCTCTAACTGAATGCACTCATCAACAAAGGCCTGAAGAAAAGAATTCATTTCAGGCTTAGAAGCACCAAACCACAAACCTGCCAGGAGCACATGCTTATTTCTCATATCAGGAGGAAGTTCATTAATTACAACTTGAATTGGCCAAATGTGAAAAGGCGATGATTTAAAAATAGGGACACCATCAACATTCCATGTGAGTGAAAGGTTAAATTGACCCGGATCATTCAGAAGATCTACCGATTTATACATTGCACCATCAAATATATATTGGACACTGTCTGGACTGCTTTTTACTCTGGTCCATTTGTAATCCAGGGCTGTTTTAAATTCTGAATCTAATATTTTTTCTTCAAGTTGCTTTCTGATTGATAATTTCATGAACATGTCACCAGATTCAATAAGAGAGTTCTTATCCCCAGGTTCAGAACCACATGAAGCACAATTTGCTGGGATTTCATTACCAAAGTAATGATGACATGTGGGGCAGATGTACACAATTTCAAATGAGTTACAATCAAATTCTTTCATGAACATGTATAGACTATTTTGTGCTCCATTGGTTCCTTCTGGACAATGTAAATTAATTAGATCTAATAAATCACCAAGAGCAGATTTTGTTGTGGTATGCCTAAGAGCATAGGATAAAATTGACAACTGAGATTCTTCTTTAGTAATCCTAGCGGTGGGATATATTTTGTCTTTCACAGCTCTTGGGTTCTCATCAGCATTATTGTCCATGTTGCCATGTCCTTCAACATCCATCTGAAAGAAATAAATATTCTTCTTTTGTTCTGTTAAATCTACACCAAACACTTACCACACTATTACACAGTTGAAAAGAAGAGTTACAGTTTGCTTAAGGATCGAGAGACATGATAAAAATATAATAGTTAAAGAAGTGAGCAAACAAAAGATAAATGTAAGTACTGTATATACAGATGTTGCCATTTCAGATGTACTTACTGTGGGGTCCTTAGGGGGTGTCATATGCCAGTTTTGTTCATTCTCATTGTCAGATTCTCCTTGCTATCACAAATGAACAAATAGTTACTCTGTACACAAACTACAAGCATTGATAAATGCAATTTTATTTTAATTTCTTAAAGAAAATGTGTTTTTTACCATGTTATGATGTAGTGTTGTGTTGAGTTCGTCCCACTCCTCTTCTTCACTTTCAGATGTGTCATCCTGGCAAATAGGGCAATGAACAAGTACGGCTAACAGACAGAATACATTACAGTTATAGGAACAGCTGAATTAGTAGCAACCTACTGTGGAATGATGTGGTGCCTTGTTACATTGGGAACTGTTCTCTTCTTCACTTTCAGATGTGTCATCCTGGCAAATAGGGCAATGAACAAGTACGGTTAAATGACAGAAAACATTACAGTAATAGGAACAGCTGAATTAGTAGCAACCTACTGTGGAATGATGTGGTGGCTTGTTACAGTGGGAACTGCTTTCCTCTTCGCAATTAGATGTGGCATCCTGGCAATCAGAAACATGTAGTCAATAGATAGCCCAAGCTAACATATATAGATAGCTTATTTTGGTGCTTAAATTGAAAGATAATTTATGGTGATACTTATAATTATGACATGTGTTAGTGTACAAAGGAAGCACATTACAATAGTATGAGACATAATTTGCATTTAAGCTTTTATCATATGCAAGGTTTGTACTTACTTGATGCATTGGATCTTGTAACCATGTTTTGTAATGTTTCCTAAAACCTTAAAGCAACAGAAAAAAACCTAAGCTCCACATCAAATACTTAAAAGACAATCATATTTCCAATACAATGTTTAGTAGTACCTTTTTGACTATCACTCCATCTTCTTTTGGTAGCTGTTGGAATTATTCTCTTGTGTTGTAGGTACAACTTGTACTCCATTGTCTTTACTCCCTGCAAAATTAACCTCTGATTATTGCTGCATATTAAAAACTAACAATGTTAAGATATAGCCTAGATTTAGGGTCACGTGACTGAAATGTTTCTCATGATCTTGAAAACTTTGCAAAATATGTTTGCTTAAATGTTTGAAAGTAGTTTTGTAGACAAAAATATAATCTAGCAAGTTATATAAAATGTTAAGTGTATATTTTTCAATTTTTTAAAATACTTTTCTACTTTAGACATTATTGTTTACTTTGTACCATGATTACATTTTCTAAATGTGTAAAAATATGAATAAGTAACTTAATCTAAGTGACCCTAAACGTTTTAAAAATAGTATATAATATTGTAAATAAAGAAAATAGACTGTATAATATACATTTTATATTATTATGCAAATTAATAAAATAAATGTTATACTTACAGTGAAACGGGTCTGTTACGTTGTTGCCTGGTTACTTTGTTTATCTTAAATTTCCGTTATTTTGTTGCTTGCGCAAACACTCGAGAAAAGGTCACGCGCTGTGTTTTCCAGACCAAGACGATCGTCGTTACTGCGCCATCTTTCGGTGATTTAGGTGAGTTGAACTTACATTTTCATTAATTAAAATACTTTAATGCAAAAACAAAAACACTGTTGAAGAATGTAGATGAAATTTTTTTAAGACTTTCTATGAATAGCAAAGATATTACCGTGCTTACTAACAAAGGTTACTATAGTAACAGCTTAAAACCACACTGAAGTTGGTTTGTGTTATTTTTGCCAAAAAATAAATCCTCCAATCTCTCTCTCTCTCTCTCTCTCTCTCTCTCTCTCTCTCTCTCTCTCTCACACACACACATCTTTTTTAAGGTGTAATAGACTAAAAGATCTTTTTGAATTGCTTAAAGCTTGTTTTAGAGGGTTTGATGAAGATTTTTCTGATAAGGTGTTTATTGGGGGAGTGAAATACAAGGTTTCAATGAGAAGAAAAATGTGTCTACTAAATTATTTGATTGGAACAGCTAAACTAGCAATCTGGAAAACAAGAAAAAATAAAGGGTTACAGCTTGCAACAACTGAACCTGAGATGATGTTTAGATATTTGGTAGAGGGAAGATTGAAAATTGAGTTTGCTTATTATAAACTTACAAATAATGTGATGTGCTTTTGTGATGTCTGGTGTTTTAATGAGGTTTTATGTACAGTGTATGAGGACATTCTTGTTATCAATCTTTGAAATGTGTATGTTGATATTTTGCATTTGTTATTTATTTTTTCTTCTTTTGGATTTTATTTTGGTTGGTTTTAATATTTCTATTTTTTGAGGTGTAATGTAAATTTGATGTTAATATCATGAAGTAGGCTAATAAAGGGCGTGTTAAACCTCTCTCTCTCTCTCTCTCTCTCTCTCTCTCTCTCTCTCTCTCTCTCTCTCTCTCTCTCTCTCTCTCTCTCTCTCTCTCTTCTCTTTCTCTTTCTCTCTCTCTCTCTCAGAATACATGTTATCTTTATATTGTTTTCTGCCTAGGCAACATGTGGGCATTAATTGAATGGAAAGAACTGGAAGCATCTCTTGACATTGTCAAGCGAAAAGACATTCTTCAAAGCGGTGTAGTTCATGAGGGGGATGTCGTTGATGTTAAATATGAAGATGAAAGCTCTCCAGCAATTGTTCTCAAGCTGAGTGGTAAATGTATTTTTTATTTAGCAAATGCTTTTAATCAAAAGAAGATAGCTATTTAAAAAATATATAGGAAATTTGACAATTAGGGTTAGACAAGTAAACGAGTATATACATATTTAGATTTAAATTCTTTTTATGCTCCTATAAACTGTAGCTATGTAACCTGAATCTAAACTATTCCTTTTAAATAACAAACCTTCTCCTGTACAGAAAATAAGGACAAGCTACTGAAATGTTTACATCAGATAGAGTTAGAGAGGAAGCAGAAAGAGGAGTGCAAGCTGCCTGAAAAGAGAGCTGTTAAAAGGAAGCAAATATTTAGTCCAGAAAATAGTCCAACATCAAGTCCAGAAAAGAGACCTAAAAAAGTACATTTTAACTTCCGGATAATATCCATTTATCCTTATATTTGTTTGACAATTGCATGCTACTGATGTTATCAAACTTTATATTTTGTCTCTTAATTAGGTGGGAAAATCACAAAAAGACACACTGTTGTTTAATAAAATACAGGAAAAAAACTATGAAAATAACACAATAAATGATATGAGAAGGGAGATCAAGGCCCTCAGAACAGAGAATCAGGAGCTAAAGGCCCTGAACTTTAAACTACAAAAAGGTAGGCTATATATACACATGTTAGCATTTTTTTCTTTGCTTTTAAGATATGTATTACAGAGTTTTTTTAAACATTCGATTCTATTTATTCAACATTAGAGATTATTAACAGATTTGATGAGGTGCTACCTAAAAGCAGTGTAAACAAGCACGCTGCACCAACCAGCAACATAACAGTTGCGGCTTGTACTGCCCTTCAACCAACCAATTCAGATCTCAGATCTTCTGAACTGGAACATGTGAGAAATTTATTTTTAAATAACCTTTTCAAAACACTTTGAATTTTGTGATTATGTAAAGCATAAGTTTATACTGAAAAATAAGTACATTATATGTATAAAGTGCAGATTTCAAGAAATGTATGCAATTCTACCTTAAAACATGCTTTACTAATTTTACCTGCTATATTATAATAAATGTGTTTTTTGTACAGGTCGAAATCCACAAAAAATTAAACATCAGGAAAGAGACGTTCCAAGCATGTGGAAGAGGAGGCACATCATGGTCAGCCATGGTTAAAGATTTAGCTGTGGCTGTTTTTGGAAGAGGCACACTGGCAACACACAGCCTATCTGGAAAAATTGGAAATGCCAATAAAGATTCACAAGCCAAGCCTCCATTAGACCCAGCAAAAGTCGAGCTTGTTTTAGGTATAAAAATGTTTTTTTATCTTTTTTGTTTTATATTGTTTTTTATATATTCGTATGTTTGCTCTAACAGCAAACTCTTAATGGATTCTGCCAATATCATTTTCTCATTATATCTCATTATTTTATTACATTTTTGATGGAAGTGGCGTTTAGCGGCTTTTAAATCTAAGCTCTTCAAATGTCTCTGGATATTACGATTTTGTTCTCACACTGAAGTTGTTGCTGTAATGTCTCTTTCAGACACTGTTCAGAAGAAATTTCCAGAAACTCCACGGAAGTTTCTTAGGGCTTCTTTACGAGAAAAAATGAACGATGAACACAAACTCGTAAACAGGTTTCACATTCTGAATAGATCGTTTCCTTTTCAAGCATTATTAATTACACATTTTGTACAACTGTATAAAAGCATAAATGTGTGTGTATATGTATTATAGGTCTATTTATCTTTCACTTTCTTAGGCAACAAAAAAGGGACTGTGTTACAATGCAATACTGAGAGGTGAGGCTCATAAATGATGGCATTCACTTTAACATGTAATTTTATGCTGTGTTACCTATATTGTATCTATAATGTCTCTTTATTTCTTTCTAGAGTGCAGTGTTGTTTTTGCTGTGATGGTTACAAGTTCTGCTCAGAATGTTCATCTTTATATTTTGTTATTTTCCAGACCCTTGTGTGTTAATAAATACTAATCAGTTATATTTTGTTATTTTCCAGACCCTTGTGTGTTAATAAATACTAATCAGTTACATTTTATGAAGTTGTTTCTCAATTCTTTTCTGATGTGCTTAATAAATATGAGGCGCATATCCTTGACTTTAAGAAGTGTTTTGTTCGACTGGATTCTTTTAGGATTGCTGCAGAAGTCCTGTAGGATTTTAACATTAGTGGGTAGGTTTCCTGTAAGTCTTCTACAGGATTCCTGTAGGTTTCCTTTATAATTCCTACATACGTCATGCAGGCTTCCTGTAGGAAACCAGCAGGAGTCCAGTAGGAAACCAGCAGGATTTCTGTAGGAACCTACAGGCTTCCTGTAGGAAACCAGCAAGAATCTTGTAGGAAACCAGCAGGATTTCTGTAGGAACCTACAGGCTTCCTGTAGGAAACCAGCAAGAATCTTGTAGGAAACCAGCAGGATTTCTGTAGGAACCTACAGGCTTCCTGTAGGAAACCAGCAAGAATCTTGTAGGAAACCAGCAGGATTTCTGTAGGAAACCAGGAGAATTTCTGTAGGAACCTGCAGGATTCCTGTAGGAAACCAGCAGGATTTCTGTAGGAAACCAGCAGGATTTCTGTAGGAACCTGCAGGAGTCTTGTAGGAAACCAGCAGGATTTCTGTAGGAACCTGCAGGAGTCTTGTAGGAAACCAGCAGGATTCCTGTAGGAAACACACAGAAGTCCTGTAGCAGAAGTCCTGTAGGAAACCAGTGGGAGTCCTGTAGGATCCCGCAGGAAAATGATCACGAAAATCCTGTGGGATCCTGTAGGAATGTGCAGGTATGTGGTGTGTAGGTCCTGCAGGATTTTTCCTGCAGGATTCCTGCAGGATTTTTTTGTAAGGGTAGTATCTCATGTGACGTGGATAAGTTCGTGTGACGTGGATAATATCAGGAAGAAGACTCACTCCCTATAACGACTCGTTTCAGCGATTCAGAGTCGATTCCCTACTTTAGAAGCCAATAACTTTATTAATCGTGCACTTTTTAGTTCAACTACTTTACACGTTGTTTACATTAATGGACAGCTACAGGATCTGTGTGGCTCGTTAAGCACTGACATAAAACCTTTGTTGAGCTGGCTCAAATGTCTTGGACAATAAAAGAAACAGACTGCACTTTAGTGGGGGAAAAGAAGTCCAACTTTTTTTGAAGTAGCAATATTTATACTCTGTTTAAAGCAATAGCACTGGCATTATTTATGTTTATTAAAGAAATCCATTATATGTAAAAAAAAAAAAAAATAACGAGTTAATGTTGTTAATAAAAGAAATGCTGAATAGCAAAAACCACCTTTGAAGGTTGTCATGTTCTCTTATTATATTTGTTTTTGCTTCATTTGTGCCTCCTCTTATTATGTTGGTCACTTGAATGTTAATCCAATGATCCAATCCATGTTCAGTAAAAACAATTTGATGCAGAAATAAACTATCTAATAGATCAACTGTATAGTATTGTATAAAAGTGTTTAATATCGGTATCGGTATCGGCCAGGAGTTGTCTGTTTAAATCCGTATCGGACCAAAAAACGGTGCATCCCTAAACTTTAGTCTAGGACTGTCCGAGAAACCGCCCCATTATGTTTTAAAAACGCTAATAAAAATGTGTCACATGTGGCAATTACTGAAGCATAAGCATAACTACTTATTTAAACACAATCATGTTTAATATCTGTTATTCTGGATGTTAATCTGAACGAATAGAGCATTTGTGTACATTTTCACAAGCTCTGATAAAATCCGCAGGAGCGTGCGGGAGTGGACACAAACATTGCGGGTGGGAGTGGAACACGCAGGTTGCAGCAAACATTAAGCATGTGCGGCGGGTGCAGGTTTAAGAAAACAGTCCCGAGCAGGGCTCTACCCTGGGCCTGGACCACAAAACAGTCACAAGTAGCAAGGGTGATTAGTTGGATATGTTAACGTAGCCAACAGCTGCATATAAATCACTTTCTCTCTTATTAACTTAGAATATGGATAAAAGTAACCTGCTGGATATAAACTAACTAATGCAAATTGATGGTAATCATGACATTAAACATTTGGGTTGGATTTCTCTGTGTATTTTTGTGTAACAGTTTGAGGTACTACTAATTGTCATGTCTCCTGGGTGATCGGTTGTGTGGGTGTTTGTTTGTGTTACCTCTGTGGTGAAGGATCCTCACGTGCGCACTTGCTCCTCCCTCTCGTTTCTCTGATTTGTTTCCAGCCGGGTCTAGTTTCCTTGTCTATTTATAGCTTTCTGTTTCGTCGTTGTTAGATCACTGTCTCGCCGTCCATCCAAGTTTTCCTGCTCACGCAGTGGTTAACTTCACCTCTCTGCTCTCGCCATATGTTCAGCCTGCCCGTTTGGATTTATGTCTCTGTTTCGGGATTCCAATCCTGTGTTCGGGTTTCTGTAGGTTGTTCCCGATTGTGTTTGTCTTCTACTTCTTGGATTACTGGATGCTTTGCCTTCAAGCGTACGCCAGTTCTTTTCCTGTGTCTGTGAGGAGGATTACACTGGGTGGCTCTGTGTGGTTCACGGATGGCTAGAGACAATATTGACTTTGCTCCTCTCTATCATTCTAGTGTGGCTTATTACCCTGCCTTACACTGCCTTGAGCACCGATCGAGAACCACACACAGCTACACCACCCACCTATGACGGCGATCCCAACACCTGCCGGGCCGTCCTGCAGCAGTGTTCCTTGGTCTTCGCTCTCTAGCCTCGGAGGTTTGTTTCATCTTTGTCACAAGTAGCGTTTGTCGTCACGCTGCTCACCGGGAGAGCGAGAGACTGGGAATGGCCCCGTGCACAACTTCGTTTGAGGCTCTCAAGGAGGAAATGATGAGACTTTTCGACCGTTCTCTCCAAGGTGACATGGCAGCCGCTGAACTTGTTCGATTGCTACAACGAGGATCGTCTGTTACTGACTACGCCATCACCTTTAAAACTTTAGCTGCCACCTGTGGGTGGAATGATGCCTCTCTTCGAGTCTAATTCCTTGAGGGTCTCGATCCCAACATCAAAGATAAAGTCACTGCACGGGATCCTCCCGCGTCATTGGCTGGCGTTGACCTGCGATTGACCTGGCATTGAGAATTGAGACTCGTCATCGTAATCTCTGTCGGTCGTTTCGTCAGGCTATTTCCTCACCTGAAGCCCTTGTTCCTGTGTCTACACCCGAGCCAGAAGAACCCATGCAGCTGGGCAGGCTTCCCCTTACCAGCAGTGAGAGACAGCGCCGCCTGATAACGGATTATGTCTGTATTGCGGTAAAGCGGGGCATCTGGCCGCATCATGCCCAGCAAAAGGGAGCGCCCGCCGGTAAATTCGGGAGTATCGATGGGCGTTTTCTCCTCTAATTCTCCCTCAAGCCGCACTGTTCTACCTGTGATGTTAAAATTTAACCAGTCTGATTTCAGTTCACAGGCATTGTTGGATTCCCGTGCGGAGGCAAGTTTTTTAGATGCTGGTTTGGCTGAATCCTTTGGTATCCCTGCTATCCCTTTAGATTCTCCTTTTCCGCTTGGACATTAAAAGGGCAGCATATGGCAGTGATCTCTCATCGCACACCCCCTGTAAGTCTATACGTTTCTGGCAATCATCGTGAGGTAATCGAATTCTTTTTACTTCATTCATCTCAATCGCCCATTTTTTTAGGGCATGATTGGCTGGTAAAACACAACCCTCACGTTGATTGGCAGAGTGGAATTGTCTTGTCTTGGAGTTCTTCTTGTCATGTGTCCTGTTTCGGTCCTGCTCCCTCATCTTCTGTTTGTTCTACGTTTCAGATTCCAGCTGCCGATCTCTCGGGGGTCCCGACGGAGTATTCTGATCTGTTCCAGGTGTTCAGTAAAGCTCGGGCTACCTCTCTGCCTCCTCACCAGTCGTATAATTGTGAAATCAAACTCCTCTCAGGTACTTTTCCGCCTAAGGGTCGTATTTATTCCCTTTCCAGTCCAGAAAGAGAGGCTATGGACAAATACATTAATGAAGTGCTTAGTGCCGGTCTTATCCGCCGCTCCTCGTCTCCAGCTTGTGCTGGATTTTTCTTTGTGAAAAAGAAAGACGGTTCTCTTCGTCCATGCATTGATTACAGAGGGTTGAATGACGTTACTGTTAAGAATAAATACCCCTTGCCTTTAATGTCCTCAGCCTTCGAGTTATTACAGGGAGCATGTATGTTTACCAAGTTAGATCTGCGCAACGCTTATCACTTGGTTCGTATAAAGGAGGGCGATGAGTGGAAGACAGCATTTAATACCCCTACTGGTCACTGGGAATATTGTGTTTTACCATTCAGCCTTTGTAACGCGACGGCTGTCTTCCAAACCATGGTTAATGAAGTGCTGGGAGACATGATTAAGAAGTTTGTCTGTGTATCTCGATGACATTCTCATCTTTTCTCCCTTCATGCAGATTCAGACCCAGCATGTTCGCCAGGTTTTACAACGGCTCTTAGGCTATATCCACACGAAGCCGGTGCATTCCCTATCCGATCATTTTTTTTCCTTGCTCTAAAAAAATAATCCGTAAACACGAAACCACTGAAACCGACTGAAAGCGGTGTAGTATATATGCCGGACCAGTATGGGGCGCTGTAATTCTGCCACAGATATACACTATACACGGAGAAGAAGACTTTGAGCATGCGCATAGCCAACGTATGTGTTGTCCATTATCGCTTGTTGGTCACCACAATTGCATAGAAGCAATAGATTTTGCTGTAATAAAGCTAGTAGGCTTTAGTAGCTTCTGTAGCACGAACACAATCACGTAATCCGCCGTTATTGTTGTTGCTGTTACGTGTGACGCTTCCGACACGTGATGTGATGACGTTTTCGCTTCACAAAATATACGGATTGGCTGTACAGACGGAACCGCAAGGGTGTCGGTTTCAGATTTATCCACTTTAGGACCCGGTTTCAAAAAATAGCGGATTCAGTCTCCCAAAACGCCGGATCCGTGTGGATGATACGCCAATACGATAACAAATTTATACGTATGCAGTGATACGCGTCTCCGTGTGGACAGCCCCTTAGAGAATCAGCTTTATGTTAAGGAGGAGAAGTGCGAGTTCCACAAGGAGTCGGTTTCGTTTCTGGGTTTTGTTATTGCCGAGGGAGAGATTCGTTCCGATCCCGCCAAGGTCAAAGCGGTCGCCGATTGGCCAGTGCCCGACATTCGTAAAGAGCTTCAGTGATTTCTGGGATTCGGCAATTTTTACCGGCGTTTCATCAGAATTTTTGGTCAGATCGCTAAACCTCTTACCGCTCTCACTTCCTCTAAGACCTGTTTCCATTGGAATAGCGAGGCTCAGGAAGCCTTTGATGCCTTAAAGACCAGTTTCATCTCTGCTCCCGTCCTCTCTATTCCTAATCCGGCTAACCAATTTATTGTGGAAGTGGATGCTTCTGATGTTGGCCAATTTTTTCTCTCACCGGTTGAACCCAGCTGAACGAAATTACGACATAGGTAATCGGGAGCTGTTGGCGGTTAGACTCGCTTTAGGTGAGTGGCGTCACTGATTGGAGGGAACCTCGGAGCCCTTTCTGGTCTGGACGGATCACAAAAATTTAGAGTACATCCGTTCGGCCAGAAGGTTAACATCTAAACAGGCTCGTTGGGCATTTTTCTTTGACCGTTTTAACTTCACCCTCTCGTACCGGCCTGGCTCCAAGAATGTTAAACCCGATGCTCTCTCCCATCTGTTCGATGGTTCTGATGTCGAGCGGACCAAAACCATTCTCCCGGAGGGGAGAGTGGTCGGTGCCCTCGTTTGGGGAATCAAGCAGCGGGTGAGCGAGGCCGGCCGAGAGGGGGAAGTTCCGGAGGGGTGCCCAACGGGTTGTCTGTGGGTTCCTGAGCAGTTACGTTCCGATGTCATCCGGTGGGGTCACGAGTCTAGGTTTGTCGCCAATCCGGGTATTCGGAGAAGACTGTACATATTTTTCCTGTTTTTCTTTTATTGCTGTCTTTTGTTTATACATTTTAAACACGTGAATTCTGTATTTTAATATTATTTTATTATTTTATTGTATTAAATTGTCCATTTCACATTTATTGCTATTTTTTTATTTTGATAATCTTTGATGTTTTACTTGAATTATATCTATGTAAAGCACTTTGAATTACCTCTCTGTGTGAAATTTGCTATGTAAATAAACTTGCCTTGCCTTTCGTATAACTGGACAACGTTATATGATAATGTCTATGATTATGTCTACTTTGTCACTATGTACTAACTACATCATCGTCATTATCATCGAATGTGTGTCCTGTATGAAGAACTCTATTCTCTGAGGTTTAATGATTGACAGGTTTAGAGGAAATACCGTTTAAAGGAAGAGGATTACAGTGCGTAAAGTGCGTGCTGCAGAAAGACTATCGATCCTCTTCTCTAGTGTTGGACTTTATGGCGTCCATTTGCATGTTCATAATTTAGAGGAAAGGCACAAGATACAAATATCTAAGTTCAAATATTTATTGATCAGATTGAAAAAGTTTAACAGCGCTGGGTCCTCTCAAGTAGCGAACAACCAGCTCAGGAAGTAACATGCATATATATAAAATATGTGACGTCGATCTTTCTTCAGAAAATCTCCACCCACAAAGGCCGTTCCCCTCGTCCATCTGACTCCATCACCACACCCAATTTTAGCCTGTAGGCAAAGATGGACACACATAGACAAAGAAAAACAAACTGTTCTCCTCTCATCCCTGGGAGCCCTGCAGTTCTTCTCTAGTACTCCTCCACTTTGAATAGCATGTTATAATGCTTTCTTAGAAACAAATCATTAATAAAACATTCATTTATAAAAAACATAAGCTGTAAGATGAAAGTGATTATTATGTAAAACATATTTCAATATCATGACATCATTTCATTATTTGTAAAATTGGTTATATGAATAAGGCACACATTAACTTCTTTAGATAGATAAACACATATTAAATCTTTTACTGCAATACTACTTCTAAGCAAACACTTTAATCATTATTAAAAACCATCTGTGAGGAAAGAAAACACACACACACACACACACACATACACACACACACACACACACACACACACACACACACACACACACACACACACACACACAGGAAATTCTGTTTCTTCAAGGTTGAGCTGCCCTGCCCCCATTAAGTTATTCTGTATGCAACCTTCATTTCATTGGTTAATACACATTTATCAAAGACAACATCTTATATTTACTACATCAATTATTCAATGATTAATACTGATTAAGTAAGAAATACATTGCATATTTTATCCTGTGAATATTAAAGCATTAGTTAATAACATCATTAAATACTTTTCCCCCTCAGACCTCTCTCTTATCTTGATCCATGCCAGGCGTAAATTCCTCAGCATATGCTGTCTCTCCCCCAACCGAAACCACACAGACAACTTTCTTGTATTCAGCACAGAAATCTTTGTTGTAACAATACACATAATTAAGATTATAAACAGCACGATTAGTAAAACAAAATCAAATCCCACAATTCCCTCTCTTGACCTCTGAAAGAGGTCACACATTTTCTCCTCATCATCCTCCAGGTTCTGTAGGCCTAATAGCAGCATGCTGTATGGGGGTGGATTTTCTCTTTTCTCTATTGCAGACACTATCAGCCTATTACACAGGGATTTGAGACAGGGGATTCAACAACATCCACAAGTGACCAGGATAGCCACAAATACACCAATGGACACTACTATAGAGGTTACTATTGCCCTCCACAATCTATCACACTGCATAAATCAAAGGTGTATGATATCGTTGAATTTTTTGTGTAATTCAATTCAATTCCCCCATATCTCTTTAAGCACTGATCTTGTGGTGTTATCTTGGACCTTTTGTCAATTTTCAAATTACCTCCATTGTTTATGCTAAATATTATTGTGATTATAATTGCAGTTATAACTCCTAGGGCCCACAGAACCTTCCAATTTCCATATAGCTTCATCTCTGTGGAAAAAATACACTTATGCCTATTGGCTAATACTCAAATAACAATCGTAAATTCAAAAAGGAAAAGAAAAAATGAAATATGAAATTAATACTGTAGAATTATATAAGAAACTTAAGAAATTCAAAGATCAAAATTCAAAGGTCAATCTGGTATGTAGTTACCCAGGTTATAATGAATATATGGTAATTGTGATATTCAGATCTCTAAACACTTCTGTCAGGATATCCAGCACTTTGTGGAAATCCAATTTATCCAGGCCACACCCCAGCCGGGGAGTGGATACACTTGTTATGTTTTCTTTCTCACACCACTCTCTCATACGTCTGAGGCTGTGGGTAAAATTCTCATATGTTGGTAAATCAGTACAATTTTGTTTTGTTATTAAATGAAAAATCAATCTGCCGTCGTCCTCATGGGTAACTGCACATTCACCTGTGTGTTTGTTCTGTCTTACAACCTTTTGTGTACCGTACTTCGCTTTGAACTGTACGGCTATACCTGCTCCGTAGGCACAATCTGTGCTCACACAGTGTGCTAGGGGTTCTGTTACTGGGCTGGAAAAAATGTCACCTTTTTTATGCACAATTTTACAGTGTTTGTTGACTTTGTTGTTAGTGTTGTGTGAGTGTTACCACTGATGTGTTACCACTTCCTGTTTATCCTCTCTGTATTCCAGCTGATTCACTTTCACTTTCAACACTCTCCCTCTCTTGGACCTGAGTCCTCAGGTCCACACCTGTGTCTGTTAGAAACCCAATCATCATTTTTAACAGCTGGGTCGTTCTCACAATTTCGTTGTTTGGTAGCCTGGCAGGAAAAATGTTCAGTCATAGCAGTTAGTTTCTAAAAAATAAACAGCATTAGTTAGTGGCAGGATTGGATCCTGCACCAAGGCGTTCCTCGGACCCGGAAACTGACGACCTGTAAACAATTCAAAGGTTGTAAAACCAAGAATCCTGTTAACAGAAAAGTGAATAGACATTAATGCAATTGGTAATGTGTCAAGCCATGTTATTTTTGTCTGTGCACATAGTTTGTCAAGTCAAGTTTTAATGTCAAAGTCAGGTTCATTATTTCACATCTTTGCTCTAACATTGGGGTGATAAGCAGCCCCGAAACTATATGTCAATTCCATTGCGTGTTTGTCAATTTTGTCAGATCTAACTTTGTCTTGGGAAACCATGGTTGGGGATATAAGTGGTGTGTTAGGCAGTTGACAACAGCCACGTCATTAGGTACCTTCACAGCCTGTAGTATGTGTCAGGCTTTGCTAGCATTTACTATAGGCCGGCCTTTCCTGGTTTCAAACCCACCTATCTGCCATATGGCAGTTCCATATATACTGCACCAATCACATATGCAGAGTCACTATAAACAATCACCCTCTCTTCACCAGTGTAGTGCAAGGCTTTGATAACAGCTGTCATTTCAGCTCTCTGTGCTGACCGTTTACCTTTCAATCCACCACTCAGTCGTGTTACAAAATCACCCACAACTTGCTCAACCACAGCAAAGCCTGCCTTCAATGTGTCATCTGCTGCTCTGAAACAACAACCATCTGTAAACAGTGTGAATAACGGTGGGGTAGTTGTCAGTGGTACCGCGAACAAACCATCTCTCAATTTATTTGCTTTTTCAGTCAATGGTATAACAATTATAATTAATTACAACAATAACAATTTGTATATCAGTCAATGGTATCCAATCCTGCGGCTCACCCTCAGTGATTAGATCTGCCATGTGAACACCTTCATGCACATATATGATGTCTGGGCTGGCAATTTCCTTAAATACAAAGTTTGTTACAATAATCAGTTATTTTTCTATTCTCACAGCTTTTCTTGTTTACCTTTTATAGTGTTCTATGGTGTTCTTTTTTCTTTTTCAATTTATTTCTTTTATCCATTTTAATATCCTTTCTGCCATAGCTGTTCTATGCCATATATATTTACTTTTTTAGCTCAGTACCATCAGTGGAGTTCTGACGTCCTCTGTAGATACCAAATTCAACTATGCATTTCTTCCTGTCAGATTAATAGGAGTCTGATTTGATTTCAGAACAGGTAGTCACACCTAACAACAAAGTTCTTTATCAGCCTTTAAATTTGTCTAGCTGATTTTCTCATAAAGATTGTCTGTGTCCCTATAGTAACAAGGTCTTTACTAAACATTGAACGGCTGTTTACTCTTTCCCCCTTTTCACTCAAAGGCTCGTATGAAGATGAAAAAGTTCAGTGTCCAGTGAAGTATTGTCCAGTTTCTCTTGCCTCCAAGAACATTATTGTCTTTGTTAGTCTCTTTCTGGATTCCACTCAGTCTTTTTGGTGTTTCATCCTTGTAAATGTCTCTGACCATATGCCCCCTTCACTGCTTGAGTTTAAGTATAGTCCTATTCAAATAGAATGTGTTCTCAGTCCAGTTTATGAGTTACTCCTCTCTTTGTAACTCCAACACTTTGATGTCACACACAGTTTTTGCCACTGTCTTTTCATTGCCAGCTTTTATTCACTTCCTTGAATGTCAAAGGATGGGAATAATCAGCCCACAAGGTTTCAGCTTGACCCATGCAAAATATTGCCTTTCAATTTAAAAATAAAATTTATCTTGTGACCACCTTCCATCATCAGATGAAGACTCCTCTACATTTTGTTAAATCTTTTTTTCCTTTATACAATCTATCTGTTTCATTCACCTTTTAACAATTTTCTGTCCTTTTTTTTTAATTGTTCATCTTTATTTCCACATTCAATAACTTGGTCTACTCTTTTCTCTAATTTGTTGTTTTTCTTTCAAAGCTTCGCCTCAGTCTTTCTGCTAGATTTTGCTTAATCCCATGTATGGTTTTAACAGACTCATTATATCACAGACACACTACATTTTCACACAAATAAAATCTGCATCTACATTTAATTCACCGCTATTGATTTGAAAAACAGGCTGTTGCATTGGGGCTTTGGCTTTCTCATAATTAAGATTATAAACAGCACGATTAGTAAAACAAAATCAAATCCCACACTAGGCAGCCATTCAAACACCGATTGCACTTTAAACAATGATGCCATCTAATGCATAAACAATTAATTAAACAACAGTCATTTTTACCTAGAGTAAAATAGATAAATAACCACGTGTCACTGTGCACCAAAACGCGACGACCTGAATGCAGACTTAATTCCCCTAAACTTTCCTGCATTTTCCATAACGCACTGCACCTGCCTTAAATGTTTCCCACACCACTGCACCAGAGTGACATGATACTGTACGCAAACCACAGTACGTGAAATCTGCGTAAGCATTTATCAAATAGCAAAACACATTCATTGACCTCCAGTAATATTTACCGTGCTTCATGATGCTGACATCTTTTGCTCTCCATCTCGGGCAAGTTTCCAAGTGGATGTAAAAGCCACCGGAGTCACATTTGCAGCTGCAATGCTGCGCGCTCTTCCTCGCCTCACTTGTGCACGCGCACGCACGCACACTGTCCCGCTCTGTCCTCTTTCTCCATCACTTTATAGCCAAGGTCAGAGGAAGGAGCAACCAGGCACTTGGTGACTCCTTCTTTAGACACACTTTCAACCAGACAAACACAAACATTGTCTTTGTGGACAAACATGTACATTCGACACATGCACGTGCATGCATACATACATGCGCACGCAATGGAATTTATTAAGCAATATCATGAATAATGTAGATTGTTCATGTTAACAAGTCAGTGCATGTCTTGACAAGTTTACTGGTCAGTATTAGAAAAGATCTGTTTGTGGATAGAGGTTGGTGTTGCAGAGAGCAGCCTTAAATCTAATCCCATTTACACAAAGACTTCATAATGAGATTACATACCAAGAAAGAAGGTAGGTGGAAGAACGACGGAGAAAACTGGAGGCAAGACCTTTAAGTACAACACTTTTAAATGCAATACTTGATCTTTAATCCCCGTGACTCGCAGAGTGGTATGTCTCCCCCTAGTGGTTGTTATCACACGTTAAAGAGCCCAAACACACTTTGCTCTGTAATTAAGGGGCCCTTCTTTAAATAGGCTTTAGTTTATGTCTCAGGCTGCCCAATATAATAATATTATTGACTCATTTTGCATTTGAGACATATGCATTTATTTTTTGTCTTATAGGCCTAAATGAGAATGTCCTCTTTTCATATTACAAAATGGCAATGACTAGCAATAGCAAGTGGAGAGCTTGGGACATAAAGTCTTTTGTTATTTAAAAGAAACATGAACCATTCAACATGCCTCCTTAACCAACAAAGAAAATTGTGTTAGTCAAAAAATGTTATGTGGTCTTTAATGGTCTCTATAAAAAACATGACCCACAAAATTGTTTAAAAAACAGTTCCAACTTTAATGAGATATCATAAATGATTTTATTTTTTTGTTACAAAACTGTCTTTCATCTTCATCAGGTGTGTACTTCATGCATTTTGCTGAAAATAATTAATAAAAACAGTCAGTAGATTTTACATTCAGTATTTGTACTACCAAAACAGTAATGTGACCTTATCTGTCAAAACCAAAAATCTTAAGTACTTTTTGTTATTTACTGTTTTCTTAAATATAACCTTGATATCTTTAATACTGTTTGAGCAAAGATTGAAATCAATATGTGAAAATCAAACTTTGATGCTCTTAATCTCATAATTAAATTATAAGAGAGACCTTAGCCTGGTTTTTACAGATCACATATGCATTTTTAATCTAAAGGGAAAATGTGAGTAAAGAGTAAAATATTACCAGTAACGCCCTTCCTCTGGTCTCTATGGGCAGCAGGGCAACTCCCCCGGCACAAATTACACACGCCACTGCAAACGGAGTCAGAGCCAGAACTACAGACTTGGACATCAGTACCTGACACACATGCAAACACGTTTATCTTTGATACAATCACAGATAGTATAATTGTTGTAAACAAGCAGGTATTCATGTAGGCAAACACAGGGCACCTGTGCAATAAATGGCGCGATCATTCCCCCAATTCGACTGAAGGAAGTACAAAAACCCATTCCTATTGAGCGCACAGATGTCGGATAAACCTGCAAACACACAGAGTCAAAACTTCTTTAAAAACCAGCAACAAGATGTTTGATGCAGGCAGCAGAGTTCTGCCTTAAAGGTCCACTAGTGGAGACATCAGTTGTGTGAATTGCAACCAATCGCTGACCACAGCTCACCCCTCCCTTTCGAAAGGCATAGAGAACTTACGGCACCCGCCACAGGACAAACATGTCATCATCTGAGACAACATAGTGACAAAAAGCGCTCTATAAAACAGTTTGTCCATTTAGTGCTTCTGTAGAAACATGATGGCACGATCCTTCTGAAAGTTACACAATTCACCTTTAAGACGGCAAAAGTGAGAAATGTGTTGGGTCTTACCTCTGCTGTATATATATAGACCACATTAAAATTCATCGCAACCACAGAACGGAGAAGGAAGAGCAGTACGGTGAAACCAAACCTGGAGAGATAGATGCACATTTGTGAGCCTTCTACAATAGCTGCATTTCCAACATGTGACCATAAGAGGGCCACATAATATTTAAAAAACTTTCATGAAGAATTAATAACAACAGAGTACTTTGAGTATTTTATTTCTGATAACAAGCAAAAATATAGCTGCAAGCAGCGATACCGGGGTCAAGCCAAACATGGCAAAATTGATTCATACGTGATGACTGTCATGATTTAAGATCTAAGTTTGCATTAGTTTTAGGAAAAAAGGGCATTTTTTTGTATCTTGAGACCACTAGGTGGCGCTGTGCCGAAACAATAGATGGTGCCTCAAGGCCATGAATGTGATGACACATACCAAATTTAGTGTAAATACGATAGAGTGATACGGAGATATAGCTTCAAATCACTTTACCACTAGGGGGCGCTGGCCGAAACAATAGATGGTGACTCAGGTCATGACACTGATGACACCCACCAAATTTGGTGTAAATACAATAAAGTGATACAGAGATATAGTGTCAAATGTATTGACCACTAGGGGGCGCTGGCCGAAACAATAGATGGTGACTCAGGTCATGACACTGATGACACCCACCAAATTTGGTGTAAATACAATGAAGCAATACAGAGATATACCGTCAAATGTCTTGACCACTAGGGGGCGCTGGCCGAAACAATAGATGGTGACTCAGGTCATGACCCTGATGACACCCACCAAATTTGGTGTAAATACGATAAAGAGATGTGGAGATATAGCCTCAAATCTCTTGACCACTAGGGGGCGCCAAAAAGTTTACAAGTGCTCTCAGAACATGTTGCTGATGAACCATACCAAGTTTCATAACAATACACAATTGCGTTTCTGAAATACTTGAACTTAAAGACAAAACTCAAAATGGCCGACACCCAAAATGGCCGACCGAAAACCATTTGGTATCGTTTGACTTGGCATTCCTCAAGGAATCTAATAAGACCACTCCCATAATTTTACACTCAAGTTTGCAGTAGTTATAAGCAAAAATAGGCATTTTTCGAATCTCGTGACCACTAGGTGGCGCTGTGACGAAAAGTTGCGTGCACCTTCAGGTCATGATTGTTATGACATAAACCAAGTTTCGTGTCGATACACCAAAGTTTTGCGAAGAAACAGCCTCACGTCCGTTATGGCGTGCTCGTCGCCGTATATGTTGTCACTGTATGCGAGAACGCATTGGTCTATCAAAAAGCTTTTGATAACTTTTTGTCTGGAGTGTCTCTAGATGCTACATACCAAAGGACATGCAAATCGGACAAACTGTCTAGGAGGAGTTCGAAAAAGTAGGTGAGCAATATAATTCAAAATGGCCGACAGGAAGTAGGTTTGACTCTGACATTTTTGGTACCGTCGGACTCAGCATGAGCCAAGGAATTAATAAAGTGATGTCTTACATCAATGTGCCAATTGAATCAAATGCTATAAAGATTTAAAATAATTTATTTACATATCCTGACCACTAGGTGGCGCCATCCTAAAGATTTATAGGTGCGCTCAGAACATGTCACTGATGAACCATACCAAATTTCGTAGCGATACGCCATTGCGTTCCTGAAATACTTCACTTAATGAGAAAATTCAAAATGGCCGACACCCAAAATGGCCGACCGAAAAACGTTTGGTATCGTTTGACTCGGCATGCCTCAAGGAATCTAACAAGACCACCTTCATGATTTTAGACTCAAGTTTGAAGTAGTTATAAGCGAAAATAGGCATTTTTCGAATCTCGTGACCACTAGGTGGCGCTGTGACAAAACGTTTCAGGCACCCTCAGGTCATGACTGTTATGACATATACCAAGTTTCGTGTCGATACACCAAAGTGTTGCGAAGATACAGCCTCACGTCCGTTTTGGCGTGCTCGCTGCCATATATGTTGTCAATTTATATGAGAACGCATTGGTCTATCAAAAAGCTTTTGATAACTTTTTGTCTGGGGTGTCTCTAGATGCTACATACCAAAGGACATGCAAATCGGACTAACGGTCTAGGAGGAGTTTCGAAAAAGTAGGTCTTACGGAAAATTCAAAATGGCGGAAAGATGTGCATGACACAAATGACATCAATGTGTGCAATTGAATCATCATGAGCCAAGGATTCAGAGGAAACAAGAATTTAGTTTCTAGGACTCACGGGTCAGAAGTTATGAGCATGAACATAAGTGGATTTTTGGACTGTTGGTGGCGCTAGAGGGTTTGAGTCAGACACACCAATGTTGCTATAGTAACTTCTGAGACTGTCCTCTACATGTGTGCCAAATTTCATAACTTTCCTACGTACGGTTCTATGGGCTGCCATTGACTTCAATGGCGGAAGAACAAGGATGAATAATAATAATAAATATAGCTGCAAGCAGCGATACCGGGGTCAAGCCAAACATGGCAAAAAATGATTCATACGTGATGACTGCCATGATTTAACATCTAAGTTTGCATTAGTTTTATGAAAAAAAGCAATTTATTCGTATCTTGAGACCACTAGGTGGCACTGTGCCGAAAGAATAGATGGTGCCTCAGGTCATGACTGTGATGACACATACCAAATTTAGTGTAAATACAATAAAGCGATACGGAGATATAGCCTTAAATGACTTGCCCACTAGGGGGCACTGACCAAAAAATAAATTGTGACTCAGGTCTTGATTGTGATGACACCCACCAAATTTGGTGTGAATACAATAAAGAGATGCAGAGATATAGCCTTAAATGACTTGACCACTAGGGGGCACTGACCAAAAAATAAATTGTGACTCAGGTCTTGATTGTGATGACACCCACCAAATTTGGTGTAAATACGATAAAGAGATGCAGAGATATAGCTTCAAATCTCTTGACCACTAGGGGGCACCGAAAAGTTTACAAGTTCTCCCAGAACATGTTGCTGAAGAACCACACCAAGTTTCATAACAATACGCAATTGCGTTTCTGAAATACTTGAACTTAAAGAAAAATTCAAAATGGCCGACACACAAAATGGCCGACCAAAAACCATTTGGTATCGTTTGACTCGGCATGCCTCATGAAATCTAACAAGACCAGTCTCATAATTTTACATTCAAATTTGCAGTAGTTATAAGCGAAAATAGACATTTTTTATATCTCGTGACCAGTAGGGGGCAGTGTGACGAAATGGTGCATGCACCCTCAGGTCATCACTGTTATGACATATACCAAGTATCATATTAATACACAAAAGTTTTGCGAAGATACAGGCTCAAACACATTTTGGCGTGCTCGCCCTCGCATTCTTTGATGCGTTATACGACAACGGATAGGTCTACCGAAAATCTTTTGATAACTTTTTGTCTAGAGTGTCTCTAGATTATCCATACCAAAAATCAAGCCAATCACACGAGCGCTCTAGGAGGAGTTCGAAAAAGTAGGTGTTCAATATAATTCAAAATGGCCAACAGGAAGTAGGTTTGACTCAGACATATTTGGTACAGTCGGACTCAGCATGAGCCAAGAAATCAATAGATTGAAGTCTTATGTCATAGTGGCAATTTAATCAAATGATATAAAGATTTCAAAAAAATTTTTTACATATCCTGACCACTAGGTGGCGCCGTCCTATAGATTTATAGGTGCGCTCAGAACATGTCACTGATGAACCATGCCAAATTTCGTAGCGATACGCCATTTTGTTTGTGAAATACTGAACTTAATGAGAAAATTCAAAATGGCCGACACCCAAAATGGCCGACCGAAAACCGTTTGTTATCGTTTGACTCGGCATGCCTCAAGGAATCTAACAAAACCACCTTCATGATTTTAGACTCAAGTTTGAAGTAGTTATAAGCAAAAATAAGCATTTTTCGAATCTCGTGACCACTAGGTGGCGCTGAGACGAAACGTTGCAGGCACCCTCAGGTCATGACTGTAATGACATATACCAAGTTTCGTGTCGATACACAAAAGTTTTGCGAAGATACGGCCTCACGTCCGTTTTGGCGTGCTCGCCGCCTTATATGTTGTCACTGTATACGAGAACGCATTGGTCTATCAAAAAGCTTTTGATAACTTTTTGTCTGGGGTGTCTCTAGATGCTACATACCAAATGACATGCAAATCGGACAAACGCTCTAGGAGGAGTTCGAAAAAGTAGGTTTTACGGAAAATTCAAAATGGCGGAAAGATGTGCATGACACAAATGACATCAATGTGTGCAATTGAATCATCATGAGCCAAGGATTCAGAGGAAACAAGAATTTATTGTCTAGGACTCACGGGTCAGAAGTTATGAGCATGAACATAAGTGGATTTTTGGACTGTTGGTGGCGCTAGAGGGTTTGAGTTAGACACACCAATGTTGCTATAGTAACTTCTAAGACTGTCCTCTACATGTGTGCCAAATTACATAACTTTCCTACGTACGGTTCTATGGGCTGCCATTGACTTCAATGGCGGAAGAACTAGGATGAATAATAATAAGAAAACTAACAATAACAATAGGTGTCTACGCCACTTCGTGGCTTGACCCCTAAATATAGCTGCAAGCAGCAATCACCGGGGTCAAGCCAAAAAGGGCACAGCAGAAAGTAAAGTTGACTTCGGATGAGCAGTTTAAAGTACCTAGGAAAATCTCTTGATTTCAGACAAAACAATATAACAGTTATCAGCAAAAAAGCTGTTCTCATTTAGTGAAATCTCTCCCTCTCTTTCGTCGAGCATTGATAACTAGAACACTGACGTAAAACTGAGTGGTGCTTCTAGTGGCAATACTCAGCTCACAAAATGTAACAGTGGTGTTAATGAGTCAAAAGAGCCCACCCCCATGTCTCTGCGATGTTCTGATGCAGAGAAAAAGCTCTTGCAAAAACAGTTGATAACGTATTCTCATTGGTTGCTAGAGAGTAAATGGACATCCACTAGTGATTATAGTCAAAGCCATGAAAGGAATAATCCATGATGACTCATGGTTTTAGATGTGTTGTTGCAGTAGTTTTAGGCAAAAAAATGCCATATTCTATCTCAAAACCAGTAGGTGGCGCAATGACAAAATTGTGCATGCAACCTCAGGTCATAACTGTGTTACATCTAGCTAGTTATATGACTATACACTTTAGTTTAGTGAAGAAACAGTTGTATGACCATAGGGTGGCTTGATTTCAAAGGTTTTGTTAAATTATAAGGCCAACTAGTGGTGCAACCATACAATTTTTTTTGTGTAGCCTCAGACTGTGGTCGTACATCAGCGTATCAAATATGGTGAAAAAATCTCTTTGCGTTACGAAGTTATAACCATTTATGTGTAAAAACACAAAATTTAAAGGTAATTTTTCGTTTTTTGCAATTTTCAGCCATTTCTGATGAAAATTTTAATACAATGCCAATAGAACTTTTTGTTCAGAAGGTAATGCAATGTTCTTCCTATGGTGTTTTCGAGTCGATCAGAATTACGCTCGCGGAGATATTCGCGTGTGTTTTTTAAGTGCTGTTTTGCTATGCAGGGCTAACCGTAAGACGAAATCTGGCATGTTTGGTAACGTTGGACTCGGCAACTATTCTGGACTTCAGCGAAACAAGTCCCGTGAAAAAACACAGATCAGAGCCAAAGTTATAAGCATGTACAACATTCGTATGACCACTAGGTGGCGCTGTGACGAAACTCTGCATGCCCCCTCAGATCCTCACTGGCATCACATCTACCAAGTGTGGCATCAATAGACATAAGATTGGCGAAGATACACACTAAAACCTGTTTTTTTGCTCTCTACTTAAAAATTGTTGACGCGCTATACGAAAACGGAATGGTTTATCAAAATTCTTTTAATAACTTTTTGCCCTGAGTGTCTCCAGATGCTACATACCGTTTTTCGTGGAAATTGGGCAAAAGCTCTAGGACAAGTTCGCAAAAGTAGGTTTTATGAATAAATCAAAATGGCGGAAAATTTTTCATGACGGAAAACGACGTCATAGGGTCCAATCGAATCGTCTTGAGCCAAGGAATCAGAGGATTCAAGAATTTAGTGTCTAGGACTTACGGGTCAGAAGTTATAAGCAAATACATAAGTGCAAATTTGGACTGTTGGTGGCGCTAGCGGGTTAGAGACACAGACTTCAAATTTGCTGTGGAGACTTTTTGGACAGTCCTCTATCAGTGTGCCAAATTTCATAACTTTCCTACGTACGGTTCTATAGGCTGCCATAGACCGCAATGGCGGAGGAAGAAAAAGAAAAAGAAAAAGAAAAAGAAATATAGCTGCAAGCAGCAATACCGGGGTCAAGCCGAAAAGGGCACAGAAGGATGTAAAGTTGCGTTTGGATAAGCAGACTGAAGAACCTAGGTAAACCTAATGATTTCAGATGAAAAAATGCAAAGGTAATCAACAAAAATAATCTTTATTCTTGTCTACTGCAACTGTCCTTCGGTTATTGACAATCATGGAACATTAGAGCACTGAAGGACATGTATGTGATGCTTACAGTGGGCAAACATGGGTCACAACATGTTACAACAAGTTAAAAGAGTCAAAAGAGACCATCCCCATGTCTCTGTGATGTTCTGATACAGAGAAAAAGCTCTTGCAAAAACAGTTGATAACGTATTCTCATTGGTTGCTAGAGAGTAAATGGACATCCTCTAGTGATTATAGTCAAAGCCATGAAAGGAATAATCCATGATGACTCATGGTTTTAGATGTGTTGTTGCAGTAGTTTTAGGCAAAAAATGCCATATTCTATCTCAAAACAAGTAGGTGGCGCAATGACAAAATTCGTGCATGCAACCTCAGGTCATAAATGTGTTACATCTAGCTAGTTTTATGACTATACACTTTAGTTTAGTGAAGAAACAGTTGTATGACCATAGGGTGGCTTGATTTCAAAGGTTTTGTTCAATTATAAGGCCAACTAGTGGTGCAAGCATACAATTTTTTTTGTGTAGCCTCAGACTGTGGTCGTACATCAGCGTATCAAATATGGTGAAAAAATCTCTTTGCGTTACGAAGTTATAACCATTTATGTGTAAAAACACAAAATTTAAAGGTAATTTTTCGTTTTTTGCAATTTTCGGCCATTTCTGATGAAAATTTTAATATAGTGCCAATAGAACTTTTTGTTCAGAAGGTAATGCAATATTCTTCCTATGATGTTTTCGAGTCGATCAGAATTACGCTCGCGGAGATATTAGCGTGTGTTTTTTAAGTGCTGTTTTGCTGCGCAGAGCTAACCGTAAGGCGAAATCTGGCATGTTTGGTATCGTTGGACTCGGCGACTATTCAGGACTCCTAAAAATCAAGTCCCGTCAAAATACGTTGATCACAGCCAAAGTTATAGGTGTAAAAAACATCTGTCTGGCCACAAGGTGGCGCTGCGACGAAACTGTGCATGCACACTCAGTTCCTGACTGGCATCACAAGTACCAAGTGTCGTGTCAATAGGCCTAAGTTTGACGAAGATACAGCCTAAAATCTGTTTTTTTGCGCTCTACGAAAATTTTGTTGACGCGCTATACGACAACGGATTGGTTTATCGAAATTCTTTTGATAACTTTTTGCCGTGAGGGTCTCTAGATGCTACATACCAATTTTCGCGGCAATCGGGTAAAAACTCTAGGACGAGTTCGCAAAAGTAGGTTTTACGAATAATTCAAAATGGCGGAAAAAATTTCATGACGGAAAATGACGTCATAGGGTCTAATCGAATCGGCTTGAGCCAAGGAATCAGAGGAAACAAGAATTTCATTTCTAGGACTTACGGATCAGAAGTTATAAGCAAAAACGTAAGTGCAACTTTGGACTGTTGGTGGCGCTAGGGGGTTAGAGATAGAGACTCCAAATTTGCTGTGGGGACGCATTTGACTGTCCTTTATCAGTGTGCCAAATTTCATAACTTTCCTACGTACGGTTCTATGGGCTGCCATTGACTTCAATGGCGGAAGAACAAGAAGAAGAAATATAGCTGCAAGCAGCGATACCGGGGTCAAGCCAAACATGGCAAAAAATGATTCATACGTGATGACTGTCATGATTTAACATCTAAGTTTCCATTAGTTTTATGAAAAAAAGCAATTTTTTTGTATCTTGAGACCACTAGTTGGCACTGTGCTGAAAGAATAGATGGTGACTCAGGTCATGACTGTGATGACACATACCAAATTTAGTGTAAATACAATAAAGCGATAAGGAGATATAGCCTTAAATGACTTGACCACTAGGGGGCACTGACCAAAAAATGTATTGTGACTCAGGTCTTGATTGTGATGACACCCACCAAATTTGGTGTGAATACAATAAAGAGATGCAGAGATATAGCCTTAAATGACTTGACCACTAGGGGGCACTGACCAAAAAATAAATTGTGACTCAGGTCTTGATTGTGATGACACCCACCAAATTTGGTGTTAATACGATAAAGAGATGCAGAGATATAGCTTCAAATCTCTTGACCACTAGGGGGCGCCGGGAAGTTTACAAGTCCTCCCAGAACATGTTGCTGATGAACCATACCAAGTTTCATAACAATACGCAATTGCGTTTCTGAAATACTTGAACTTAAAGAAAAATTCAAAATGGCCGACACACAAAATGGCCGACCAAAAAACATTTGGTATCGTTTGACTCGCCATGCCTCACGAAATCTAACAAGACCAGTCTCATAATTTTACATTCAAATTTGCAGTAGTTATAAGCAAAAATAAACATTTTTTATATCTCGTGACCAGCAGGAGGCAGTGTGACGAAATGGTGCATGCACCCTCAGGTCATCACTGTTATGACATATACCAAGTCTCATATTAATACGCAAAAGTTTTGCGAAGATACAGGCTCAAACACATTTTGGCGTGCTCGCCCTCGCATTCTTTGATGCGTTATACGAGAACGGATAAGTCTAACGAAAATCTTTTGATAACTTTTTGTCTAGAGTGTCTCTAGATGATGCATACCAAAAATCAAGCCAATCACACAAGCGCTCTAGGAGGAGTTCGAAAAAGTAGGTGTTCAATATAATTCAAAATGGCCGACAGGAAGTAGGTTTGACTCAGACATATTTGGTACAGTCGGACTCAGCATGAGCCAAGGAATCAATAGAGTGAAGTCTTATGTCATAGTGGCAATTTAATCAAATGACATAAGAATTTTAAAAAAAATTTTTACATATCCTGACCACTAGGTGGCGCCGTCTTTAAGATTTATAGGTGCGCTCAGAACATGTCACTGATGAACCATGCCAAATTTTGTAGCGATACGCCATTCTGTTTGTGAAATACTGAACTTAATGAGAAAATTCAAAATGGCCGACACCCAAAATGGCCGACCGAAAACCGTTTGGTATCGTTTGACTCGGCATGCCTCAAGGAATCTAACAAGACCACCTTCATGATTTTAGACACAAGTTTGAAGTAGTTATAAGCGAAAATAGGCATTTTTCGAATCTCGTGACCACTAGGTGGCGCTGTGACGAAACGTTGCAGGCACCCTCAGGTCATGACTGTAATGACATATACCAAGTTTCGTGTCGATACACATAAGTTTTGCGAAGATACGGCCTCACATCTGTTTTGGCGTGCTCGCCGCCGTACATGTTGTCACGGTATACGAGAACGCATTGGTCTATCAAAAAGCTTTTGATAACTTTTTGTCATGGGTGTCTCTAGATGCTATATACCAAAGGACATGCAAATCGGACAAACGCTCTAAGAGGAGTTCGAAAAAGTAGGTTTTACGGGAAATTCAAAATGGCGGAAAGATGTGCATGACAGAATTGACATCAATGTGTGCAATTGAATCATCATGAGCAAAGGATTCAGAGGAAACAAGAATTTAGTGTCTATGACTCACGGGTCAGAAGTTATGAGCATGAACATAAGTGGATTTTTGGACTGTTGGTGGCGCTAGAGGGTTTGAGTCAGACACACCAATGTTGCTATAGTAACTTCTTAGACTGTCCTCTACATGTGTGCCAAAATTCACAACTTTCCTACGTACGGTTCTATGGGCTGCCATTGACTTCAATGGCGGAAGAGGAAGAATAATAATAATAATAAGAAAACTAACAATAACAATAGGTGTCTACGCCACTTCGTGGCTTGACCCCTAATAATATATAAATATAGCTGCAAGCAGCAATCACCGGGGTCAAGCCGAAAAGGGCACAGAAGGATGTAAAGTTGCGTTTGGATAAGCAGACTGAAGAACTTAGGTAAACCTAATGATTTCAGATGAAAAAATGCAAAGTAATCAACAAAAATAATCTATGTTCTTGTCTACTGCAACTGTCCTTCGGTTATTGACAATCATGGGACATTAGAGCACTGAAGGACATGTATGTGATGCTTACAGTGGGCAAACATGGGTCACAACATGTTACAACAAGTTAAAAGAGTCAAAAGAGACCATCCCCATGTCTCTGCGATGTTCTGATGCAGAGAAAAAACTCTTGCAAAAACAGTTGATAAGGTATTCTCATTGGTTGCTAGAAAGTAAATGGACATCCACTAGTGATTATAGTCAAAGCCATGAAAGGAATAATCCATGATGACTCATGGTTTTAGATGTGTTGTTGCAGTAGTTTTAGGCCAAAAAAATGCCATATTCTGTCTCAAAACCAGTAGGTGGCGCAATGACAAAATTCGTGCATGCAACCTCAGGTCATAACTGTGTTACATCTTGCTAGTTTTATGACTATACACTTTAGTTTAGTGAAGAAACAGTTGTATGACCATAGGGTGGCTTGATTTCAAAGGTTTTATTCAATTATAAGGCCAACTAGTGGTGCAAGCATACAATTTTTTTTGTGTAGCCTCAGACTGTGGTCGTACATCAGCGTATCAAATATGGTGAAAAAATCTCTTTGCGTTACGAAGTTATAACCATTTATGTGTAAAAACAGAAAATTTAAAGGTAATTTTTCGTTTTTTGCAATTTTCGGCCATTTCTGATGAAAATTTTAATACAACGCCAATAGAACTTTTTGTTCAGAAGGTAATGCAATATTCTTCCTATGATGTTTTCGAGTCGATCAGAATTACGCTCGCAGAGATATTCGCGCGTGTTTTTTAAGTGCTGTTTTGCTGCGCAGGGCTAACCGTAAGGCGAAATCTGGCATGTTTGGTAAGGTTGGACTCGGCAACTATTCTGGACTTCAGCGAAACAAGTCCCGTGAAAAAACACAGATCAGAGCCAAAGTTATAAGCATGCACAACATTCGTATGACCACTAGGTGGTGCTGTGACGAAACTCTGCATGCCCCCTCAGATCCTCACTGGCATCACAACTACCAAGTGTGGCGTCAATAGACATAAGATTGGCGAAGATACACACTAAAACCTGTTTTTTGGGCTCTACGTAAAATTTGTTGACGCGCTATACGAAAACGGAATGGTTTATCAAAATTCTTTTAATAACTTTTTGCCCTGAGTGTCTCTAGATGCTACATACCATTTTTCGTGGCAATTGGGCAAAAGCTCTAGGACAAGTTCGCAAAAGTAGGTTTTATGAATAAATCAAAATGGCGGAAAATTTTTCATGACGGAAAATGACGTCATAGGGTCCAATCGAATCGTCTTGAGCCAAGGAATCAGAGGATACAAGAATTTAGTGTCTAGGACTTACGGGTCAGAAGTTATAGGCAAATACATAAGTGCAAATTTGGACTGTTGGTGGCGCTAGCGGGTTAGAGATACAGACTTCAAATTTGCTGTGGAGACTTTTTGGACAGTCCTCTATCAGTGTGCCAAATTTCATAACTTTCCTACGTACGGTTCTATAGGCTGCCATAGACCGCAATGGCGGAGGAAGAAAAAGAAAAAGAAAAAGAAAAAGAAATATAGCTGCAAGCAGCGATACCGGGGTCAAGCCAAACATGGCAAAAAATGATTCATACGTGATGACTGTCATGATTTAAGATCTAAGTTTGCATTAGTTTTATGAAAAAACAGCAATTGTTTCGTATCTTGAGACCACTAGATGGCACTGTACCGAAAGAATAGATGGTGCCTCAGGTCATGACTGTGATGACACATACCAAATTTAGTGTAAATACAATAAAGCGATACGGAGATATAGCCTTAAATGACTTGACCACTAGGGGGCACTGACCAAAAAATTTATTGTGACTCAGGTCTTGATTGTGATGACACCCACCAAATTTGGTGTAAATACAATAAAGAGATGCCGAGATATAGCCTTAAATGGCTTGACCACTAGGGGGCACTGACCAAAAAATAAATTGTGACTCAGGTCTTGATTGTGATGACACCCACCAAATTTGGTTTAAATACGATAAAGAGATGCAGAGATATAGCTTCAAATCTCTTGACCACTAGGGGGCACCGGAAAGTTTACAAGTCCTCCCAGAACATGTTGCTGATGAACCATACCAAGTTTCATAACGATACGCAATTGCGTTTCTGAAATACTTGAACTTAAAGAAAAATTCAAAATGGCCGACACACAAAATGGCCGACCAAAAAACATTTGGTATCGTTTGACTCGCCATGCCTCACGAAATCTAACAAGACCAGTCTCATAATTTTACATTCAAATTTGCAGAAGTTATAAGCAAAAATAGTCACTTTTATATCTCGTGACCAGTAGGGGGCAGTGTGATGAAATGGTGCATGCACCCTCAGGTCATCACTGTTATGACATATACCAAGTCTCATATTAATACGCAAAAGTTTTGCGAATATACAGGCTCAAACACATTTTGGCGTGCTCGCCCTCGCATTTCTTGATGCGTTATACGACAACGGATAGGTCTACCGAAAATCTTTTGATAACTTTTTGTCTAGAGTGTCTCTAGATGATGTATACCAAAAATCAAGTCAATCACACGAGCGCTCTAGGAGGAGTTCGAAAAAGTAGGTGTTCAATATAATTCAAAATGGCCGACAGGAAGTAGGTTTGACTCAGACATATTTGGTACAGTCGGACTCAGCATGAGCCAAGGAATCAATAGAGTGAAGTCTTATGTCATAGTGGCAATTTAATCAAATGATATAAAGATTTTAAAAAATTATTTTACATATCCTGACCACTAGGTGGCGCCGTCCTAAAGATTTATAGGTGCGCTCAGAACATGTCACTGATGAACCATGCCAAATTTCGTAGCGATACGCCAATCTGTTTGTGAAATACTGAACTTAATGAGAAAATTCAAAATGGCCGACACCCAAAATGGCCGACCGAAAACCGTTTGGTATCGTTTGACTCGGCATGCTTCAAGGAATCTAACAAGACCACCTTCATGATTTTAGACTCAAGTTTGAAGAAGTTATAAGCAAAAATAATCATTTTTCGAATCTCGTGACCACTAGGTGGCGCTGCGACGAAACGTTGCAGGCACACTCAGGTCATGACTGTAATGACATACACCAAGTTTCGTGTCGATACAATAAAGTTTTGCGAAGATACGGCCTCACGTCCGTTTTGGCGTGCTCGCCGCCATATATGTTGTCAATTTATACGAGAACGCATTGGTCTATCAAAAAGCTTTTGATAACTTTTTGTCTGGGGTGTCTCTAGATGCTACATACCAAAGGACATGCAAATCGGATGAATGCTCTAGGAGGAGTTCGAAAAAGTAGGTTTTACGGAAAATTCAAAATGGCGGAAAGATTTGCATGACACAAATGACATCAATGTGTGCAATTGAATCATCATGAGCAAAGGATTCAGAGGAACCAAGAATTTAGTTTCTAGGACTCACGGGTCAGAAGTTATGAGCATGAACATAAGTGGACTTTTGGACTGTTGGTGGCGCTAGAGGGTTTGAGTTAGACACACCTATGTTGCTATAGTAACTTCTAAGACTGTCCTCTACATGTGTGCCAAATTACATAACTTTCCTATGTACGGTTCTATGGGCTGCCATTGACTTCAATGGCGGAAGAGGAAACATAATAATAATAATAATAATAATAATAATAATAAGAAAACTAACAATAACAATAGGTGTCTACGCCACTTCGTGGCTTGACCCCTAATAAGAACACTAACAAATACAATAGGGGTCTTCGCCCCTTCGGGGCTTGACCCCTAAATATAGCTGCAAGCAGCAATACCGGGGTCAAGCCGAAAAGGGCACAGAAGGGTGTAAAGTTGAGTTTGGATAAAAATACTAAAGAACCTATGTAAACCTCATGATTTCAGATGAAAAAACGCAAAAGTAATCAACAAAAATAATCTATTTTATTGGCAATCATGGAACGTTAGAGTACAAAAGGACATGTGAGTGATGTTTGCAGTGGCATAATATGGGTCACAACATGTTACAACACGTTGAATCAGTCAAAAGAGACCATCCCCATGTCTCTACGATGTTCTGATGCAGAGAAAAAGCTTTTTCAAAAACGGTTCATAAGGTTTTCTCATTGGTTGCTAGAGAGTAAATTCACATCCACCAGTGATTATAGTCCAAGCCATGAAATGAAGAATCCATGATGACTCATGTTTTTAGATGTGCTGTTGCAGTAGTTTTAGGCAAAAATAGCTATTTTCTATCTCCAAACCACTAGGTGGCGCTATGACAAAATTGTGCATGCAACCTCAGGGCATGACTCAATACATCTAGCTAGTTTCATGACTATACACTTTAGTTCGGCAAAGAAATAGTTGTATGACCATAGGGCTTGCTTGTTATCAAAGCTTTTGTTCAATTATAAGGCCATCTAGTGGTGAAAGCATACAATTTTTTGTGTGTGGCCTCAGAATGTGCTCATACATCAGCGTATCAAGTCTGGTGAAAAAATCTCTTTTCGTTGCGAAGTTATAACCATATATGTGTAAAACCCACAAATTTTAAAGGTAATTTTTCGTTTTTTGCAATTTTCGGCCATTTCTGATGAAAATTTTAATATAACGCCAATAGAACTTTTTGTTCAGAAGGTAAGGCAATGTTCTTCCTATGGTGTTTTCGAGTCGATCGGAATAACGCTCGCGGAGTTATTCGCGCGTGTTTTTTAAGCGCTATTTTAATGCACAGGGCTAACCGTAAGACGAAATCTGGAATGTTTGGTATCGTTGGACTCGGCATCTACTCAGGACTCTTAAAAATCAAGTCCCGTCAAAATACGTTGATTGCAGCCAACGTTATAGGTGTATAAAACATCTGTCTGGCCACTAGGTGGCACAGCGACGAATCTGTGCATGCACACTCAGTTCCTGACTGGCATCACAAGTACCAAGTGTCGTGTCAATAGGCCTAAGTTTGATGAAGATACAGCCTAAAATCTGTTTTTTTGCACTCTACGTAAAATTTGTTGACGCGCTATACAACAACGGATTGGTTTATCGAAATAGTTTTGATAACTTTTTGCCATGAGTGTCTCAAGCTCATACATACCAATTTTCGTGGCAATCGGGTAAAAGCTCTAGGGCGAGTTCGAAAAAGTAGGTTTTTCGAATAATTCAAAATGGCGGAAAAAATTTCATGACGGAAAATGACGTCATAGGGTCCAATCGAATCGTCTTGAGCCAAGGAATCATAGGAAGCAAGAATTTTGTATTTAGGGCTTATGGATCAGAAGTTATAAGCAAAAACATAAGTGCAACTTTGGACTGTTGGTGGCGCAAGAGGGTTGGAGATAGAGACTCCAAATTTGCTGTGGGGACACATTGGACTGTCCTTTATCAGTGTGCCAAATTTCATAACTTTCCTATGTACGGTTCTATGGGCTGCCATAGACCGCAATGGCGGAAGAAGAAAAATTTACTAACAGAAACAATTGCCAATATAGCTGCAAGCAGCAATGCCGGGGTCAAGCCAAAAAGGGCACAGAAGAAAGTAAAGTTGAATTCGGATGAGCAGTTTAAAGAACCTAGGAAAATCTATTGATTTCAGACTAAATAATATAACAGTTATCAGCAAAAAACTGTGTTTTCATTCAGTGTAATCTCTCCCTCTCTTCTCGAGGAGCATTGACAACTAAAACACTGAAGAAAATGTGAGTGGTGCTTGCAGTGGCAATACTCAGCTCACAAAATGTTACAGTGGTGTTAATGAGTCAAAAGAGACCACCACCATGTCTCTACGATGTTCTGACGCAGAGATATAGCTCTTGCAAAAAGGGTTGATAAGGTATCCTAATTGGTTGCTAAGGAGTTAATTGGCATGCACCAATGATCTACAAGCCATGAAAGGAATAATACATGATGACCCAAGATTTTAGATGTACTGTTACAGTAGTTTTAGGCAAAAATACCATATTCTATCTCAAAACCACTAGGTGGCGCAATGACAAAATTGTGCATGCAACATCAGGTCATGATTGTGTTACATCTAGCTAGTTTTATGATATACACTTTAGTTTAGTTAAGTAACAGTTGTATGACCATAGGGCTGGCTTGTTATCAAAGGTTTTGTTCAATTATAAGGCCATCTAGTGGTGAAAGCATCCAATTTTTTGTGTGTGGCCTCAGAATGTGCTCATACATCAGCGTATCAAATCTGGTGAAAAAATCTCTTTCCGTTGCGAAGTTATAACCATTTATGTGTAAAAAACACAAAATCAAAAGGTAATTTTTCGTTTTTTGCAATTTTCGGCCATTTCTGATGAAAATTTTAATATAACGCTAATAGAACTTTTTGTTCAGAAGGTAATGCAATGTTCTTCCTATGGTGTTTTCGAGTCGATCGGAATAACGCTCGTGGAGATATTCGCGCGTGTTTTTTAAGTGCTGTTTTGCTGCGCAGGGCTAACCGTAAGGCGAAATCTGGCATGTTTGGTTTCATTGGACTCGGCGACTACTCAGGACTCCTAAAAATCAAGTCCCGTCAAAATACGTTGATCGCAGCCAAAATTATAGGTGTATAAATCATTTGTCTGGCCACTAGGTGGCGCTGCAAAAAAACTGTGCATGCACCCTCAGTTCCTGACTGGCATCACAAGTACCAAGTGTCGTGTCAATAGGCCTAAGTTTGACGAAGATACAGCCTAAAATCTGTTTTTTGCGCTCTACGTAAAATTCGTTAAGGCGGTATACAACAAAGGATTGCTGTATCGAAATTCTTTTGATAACTTTTTGCCATGAGTGTCTCAAGATCATACATACCAATTTTCGTGGCAATCGGACAAAAGCTCTAGGACGAGTTCGAAAAAGTAGGTTTTTCGAATAATTCAAAATGGCGGAAAAACTTTCATGACGGAAAATGACGTCATATGGTCCAATCGAATCGTCTTGAGCCAAGGAATCATAGGAAGCAAGAATTTTGTTTCTAGGGCTTATGGATCAGAAGTTATAAGCAAAAACGTAAGTGCAACTTTGGACTGTTGGTGGCGCTAGAGGGTTGGAGATAGAGACTCCAAATTTGCTGTGGGGACACATTGGACTGTCCTTTATCAGTGTGCCAAATTTCATAACTTTCCTACGTACGGTTCTATGGGCTGCCATAGACCGCAATGGCGGAAGAAGAAAAATGTACTAACAGAAACAATTGCCAATATAGCTGCAAGCAGCAATGCCGGGGTCAAGCCGAAAAGGGCACAGAAGGATGTAAAGTTGCGTTTGGATAAGCAGACTGAAGAACCTAGGTAAACCTAATGATTTCAGATGAAAAAATGCAAAGGTAATCAACAAAAATAATCTATATTCTTGTCTACTGCAACTGTCCTTCGGTTATTGACAATCATGGAACATTAGAGCACTGAAGGACATGTATGTGATGCTTACAGTGGGCAAACATGGGTCACAGCATGTTACAACAAGTTAAAAGAGTCAAAAGAGACCATCCCCATGTCTCTGTGATGTTCTGATACAGAGAAAAAGCTCTTGCAAAAACAGTTGATAACGTATTCTCATTGGTTGCTAGAGAGTAAATGGACATCCTCTAGTGATTATAGTCAAAGCCATGAAAGGAATAATCCATGATGACTCATGGTTTTAGATGTGTTGTTGCAGTAGTTTTAGGCAAAAAATGCCATATTCTATCTCAAAACCAGTAGGTGGCGCAATGACAAAATTCGTGCATGCAACCTCAGGTCATAAATGTGTTACATCTAGCTAGTTTTATGACTATACACTTTAGTTTAGTGAAGAAACAGTTGTATGACCATAGGGTGGCTTGATTTCAAAGGTTTTGTTCAATTATAAGGCCAACTAGTGGTGCAACCATACAATTTTTTTTGTGTAGCCTCAGACTGTGGTCGTACATCAGCGTATCAAATATGGTGAAAAAATCTCTTTGCGTTACGAAGTTATAACCATTTATGTGTAAAAACACAAAATTTAAAGTTAATTTTTCGTTTTTTGCAATTTTCGGCCATTTCTGATGAAATTTTTAATATAGTGCCAATAGAACTTTTTGTTCAGAAGGTAATGCAATATTCTTCCTATGATGTTTTCGAGTCGATCAGAATTACGCTCGTGGAGATATTCGCGCGTGTTTTTTAAGTGCTGTTTTGCTGCGCAGGGCTAACCGTAAGGCGAAAACTGGCATGTTTGGCATCGTTGGACTCGGCGACTATTCAGGACTCCTAAAAATCAAGTCCCGTCAAAATACGTTGATCACAGCCAAAGTTATAGGTGTAAAAAACATCTGTCTGGCCACTAGGTGGCGCTGCGACGAAACTGTGCATGCACACTCAGTTCCTGACTGGCATCACAAGTACCAAGTGTCGTGTCAATAGGCCTAAGTTTGACGAAGATACAGCCTAAAATCTGTTTTTTTGCGCTCTACGAAAATTTTGTTGACGCGCTATACGACAACGGATTGGTTTATCGAAATTCTTTTGATAACTTTTTGCCGTGAGGGTCTCTAGATGCTACATACCATTTTTCGTGGAAATCGGGTAAAAGCTCTAGGACGAGTTCGCAAAAGTAGGTTTTACGAATAATTCAAAATGGCGGAAAAAATTTCATGACGGAAAATGACGTCATAGGGTCTATTCGAATCGTCTTGAGCCAAGGAATCAGACGAAACAAGAATTTCGTTTCTAGGACCTACGGATCAGAAGTTATAAGCAAAAACATAAGTGCAACTTTGGACTGTTGGTGGCGCTAGAGGGTTAGAGATAGAGACTCCAAATTTCCTGTGGGGACACATTGGACTGTCCTTTATCAGTGTGCCAAATTTCATAACTTTCCTACGTACGGTTCTATGGGCTGCCATTGACTTTCGGCGGAAGAACGAGGAAGAAAAATAATAAATATAGCTGCAAGCAGCAATCACCGGGGTCAAGCCAAAAAGGCACAGCAGAAAGTAAAGTTGACTTCGGATGAGCAGTTTAAAAAACCTAGGAAAATCCCTTGATTTCAGACAAAACAATATAACAGTTATCAGCAAAAAAGCTGTGTTCTCATTTATTGACAATTCTCCCTCTCTTTCAACGAGCATTGATAACTAGAACACTGAAGTAAAAATGAGTGGTGCTTGCAGTGGCAATACTCAGCTCACAAAATGTTACAGTGGTGTTAATAAGTCAAAAGAGCCCACCCCCGTGTCTCTACGATGTTCTGACGCAGAGATATAGCTCTTGCAAAAACGGTTGATAAGGTATTCTCATTGGTTGCCAGGGAGTGAATTGGCAACCACAAGTGATTATAGTCAAAGCCATGAAAGGAATAATCCATGATGACTCATGGTTTTAGATGTGTTGTTGCAGTAGTTTTAGGCAAAAAATGCCATATTTCTATCTCAAAACCAGTAGGTGGCGCAATGACAAAATTGTGCATGCAACCTCAGGTCATAACTGTGTTACATCTAGCTAGTTTTATGACTATACACTTTAGTTTAGTGAAGAAACAGTTGTATTACCATAGGGTGGCTTGATTTCAAATGTTTTGTTCAATTATAAGGCCAACTAGTGGTGCAAGCATACATTTTTTTTGTGTAGCCTCAGACTGTGGTCGTACATCAGCATATCAAATCCGGTGAAAAAATCTCTTTTTGTTGCGAAGTTATAACCATTTATGTGTAAAAAATGCTAAATTTAAAGGTAATTTTTCGTTTTTTGCATTTTTCGGCCATTTCTGATGAAAATTTTAATATAACACCAATAGAACTTTTTGTTCAGAAGGTAATGCAATGTTCTTCCTATGGTGTTTTTGAGTCGATCGGAATAACGCTCGCAGAGATATTCGCGAGTGTTTTTTAAGTGCTATTTTTCTGCACAGGGCTAACCGTATGACGAAACCTGGCATGTTTGGTATCGTTGGACTCGACGACTACTCAGGACTCCAAAAAATCAAGTCCCGTGAAAATACTTTTATCGCAGCCAAAGTTATAGGCGTATAGAACATTCGTCTGGCAACTAGGTGGCGCTGCAACGAAACTGTGCATGCACCCTCAGTTCCTGACTGGCATCTCAAGTACCAAGTGTCGTGTCAATAGGCCTAAGTTTGGCGAAGATACAGCCTAAAATCTGTTATTGTGCGCGCTACCTAAAATTCGTTGACGCGCTATACGACAACGGATTGGTTTATCGAAATTCTTTTAATAACTTTTTGCCTTGAGTGTCTCTAGATGCTGCATACCGATTTTTGAGGCAAACGGGCAAAAACTCTAGGACGAGTTCGCAAAAGTAGGTTTAACAAATAATTCAAAATGGCGGAAAAGTTTTCATGACGGAAAATGACGTCATAGGGTCTAATCGAATCGTCTTTAGCCAAGGAATCAGAGGAAACAAGAATTTCATTTCTGGGACTTACGGTTCAGAAGTTATAAGACAAAACGTAAGTGCAACTTTGGACTGTTGGTGGCGCTAGTGGGCTTGAGATAGAGACTCCAAATTTGCTGTGGATATTATTTGGACTGTCCTCTATCAGTGTGCCAAATTTCATAACTTTCCTACGTACGGTTCTATGGGCTGCCATAGACCGCAATGGCGGAAGAAGAAAAATTTACTAACAGAAACAATTGCCAATATAGCTGCAAGCAGCGATACCGGGGTCAAGCCAAACATGGCAAAAAATGATTCATACGTGATGACTGTCATGATTTAAGATCTAAGTTTGCATTAGTTTTATGAAAAAAAGCAATTGTTTCGTATCTTGAGACCACTAGGTGGCACTGTGCCGAAAGAATAGATGGTGCCTCAGGTCATGACTGTGATGACACATACCAAATTTAGTGTAAAAACAATAAAGCGATACGGAGATATAGCCTTAAATGACTTGACCACTAGGGGGCACTGACCAAAAAATAAATTGTGACTCAGGTCTTGATTGTAATGACACCCACCAAATTTGGTGTAAATACAATAAAGAGATGCAGAGATATAGCCTTAAATGACTTGACCACTAGGGGGCACTGACCAAAAAATAAATTGTGACTCAGGTCTTGATTGTGATGACACCCACCAAATTTGGTGTAAATACAATAAAGAGATGCAGAGATATAGCCTTAAATGACTTGACCACTAGGGGGCACTGACCAAAAAATAAATTGTGACTCAGGTCTTGATTGTGATGACACCCACCAAATTTGGTTTAAATACGATAAAGAGATGCAGAGATATAGCTTCAAATCTCTTGACCACTAGGGGGCACCGGAAAGTTTACAAGTCCTTCCAGAACATGTTGCTGATGAACCATACCAAGTTTCATAAAAATATGCAATTGCGTTTCTGAAATACTTGAACTTAAAGAAAAATTCAAAATGGCCGACACACAAAATGGCCGACCAAAAAACATTTGGTATCGTTTGACTCGCCATTCCTCACGAAATCTAACAAGACCAGTCTCATTATTTTACATTCAAATTTGCAGTAGTTATAAGCAAAAATAGACATTTTTTATATCTCGTGACCAGTAGGGGGCAGTGTGACGAAATGGTGCATGCACCCTCAGGTCATCACTGTTATGACATATACCAAGTCTCATATTAATACGCAAAAGTTTTGCGAAGATACAGGCTCAAACACATTTTGGCGTGCTCGCCCTCGCATTCTTTGATGCGTTTTACGAGAACGGATAGGTCTAACGAAAATCTTTTGATAACTTTTTGTCTAGAGTGTCTCTAGATGATGCATACCAAAAATCAAGCCAATCACACGAGCGCTCTAGGAGGAGTTCAAAAAAGTAGGTGTTTAATATAATTCAAAATGGCCGACAGGAAGTAGGTTTGACTCAGACATATTTGGTACAGTCGGACTCAGCATGAGCCAAGGAATCAATAGAGTGAAGTCTTATGTCATAGTGGCAATTTAATCAAATGACATAAAGATTTTAAAAAAAAATGTACATATCCTGACCACTAGGTGGCGCCGTCCTAAAGATTTATAGGTGCGCTCAGAACATGTCACTGATGAACCATGCCAAATTTCGTAGCGATACGCCATTCTGTTTGTGAAATACTGAACTTAATGAGAAAATTCAAAATGGCCGACACCCAAAATGGCCGACCGAAAACCGTTTGGTATCGTTTGACTCGGCATGCCTCAAGGAATCTAACAAGACCATTTCATGATTTTAGACTCAAGTTTGAAGTAGTTATAAGCGAAAATAGGCATTTTTCGAATCTCGTGACCACTAGGTGGCGCTGTGACGAAACGTTGCAGGCACCCTCATGTAATGACTGTAATGACATATACCAAGTTTCGTGTCGATACAATAAAGTTTTGCGAAGATAAGGCCTCACGTCCGTTTTGGCGTGCTCGCCGCCATATATGTTGTCAATTTATATGAGACCGCATTGGTCTATCAAAAAGCTTTTGATAACTTTTTGTCTTGGGTGTCTCTAGATGCTACATACCAAAGGACATGCAAATCGGACAAACGGTCTAGGAGGAGTTCGAAAAAGTAGGTTTTACGAAAAATTCAAAATGGCGGAAAGATGTGCATGACACAAATGACATCATAGTGTGCATTTGAATCATCATGAGCCAAGGATTCAGAAGAAACAAGAATTTAGTTTCTAGGCCTCATGGGTCAGAAGTTATGAGCATGAACATAAGTGGATTTTTGGACTGTTGGTGGCGCTAGAGGGTTTGAGTCAGACACACCAATGTTGCTATAGTAACTTCTGAGACTGTCCTCTACATGTGTGCCAAAATTCATAACTTTCCTATGTACGATTCTATGGGCTGCCATTGACTTTCGGCGGAAGAACGAGGAAGAAAAATAATAATAAATATAGCTGCAAGCAGCGATACCGGGGTCAAGCCAAACATGGCAAAAAATGATTCATACGTGATGACTGTCATGATTTAAGATCTAAGTTTGCATTAGTTTTATGAAAAAAAGCAATTGTTTCGTATCTTGAGACCACTAGGTGGCACTGTGCCGAAAGAATAGATGGTGCCTCAGGTCATGACTGTGATGACACATACCAAATTTAGTGTAAATACAATAAAGCGATACGGAGATATAGCCTTAAATGACTTGACCACTAGGGGGCACTGACAAAAAAATAAATTGTGACTCAGGTCTTGATTGTGATGACACCCACCAAATTTGGTGTAAATACAATAAAGAGATGCAGAGATATAGCCTTAAATGACTTGACCACTAGGTGGCACTGACCAAAAAATAAATTGTGACTCAGGTCTTGATTGTGATGAACCCACCAAATTTGGTTTAAATACGATAAAGAGATGCAGAGATATAGCTTCAAATCTTTTGACCACTAGGGGGCACCGGAAAGTTTACAAGTCCTCCCAGAACATGTTGCTGAGGAACCATACCAAGTTTCATAACAATACGCAATTGCGTTTCTGAAATACTTGAACTTAAAGAAAAATTCAAAATGGCCGACACACAAAATGGCCGACCAAAAACCATTTGGTATCGTTTGACTCGCCATGCCTCACGAAATCTAACAAGACCAGTCTCATAATTTTACATTCAAATTTGCAGTAGTTATAAGCAAAAATAGACATTTTTTATATCTCGTGACCAGTAGGGGGCAGTGTGACGAAATGGTGCATGCACCCTCAGGTCATCACTGTTATGACATATACCAAGTCTCATATTAATACGAAAAAGTTTTGCGAAGATACAGGCTCAAACACATTTTGGCGTGCTCGCCCTCGCATTCTTTGATGCGTTACACGAGAACGGATAGGTCTACCGAAAAGCTTTTGATAACTTTTTGTCTAGAGTGTCTCTAGATGATGCATACCAAAAATCAAGCCAATCCCACGAGCGCTCTAGGAGGAGTTCGAAAAAGTAGCTGTTCAATATAATTCAAAATGGCCGACAGGAAGTAGGTTTGACTCAGACATATTTGGTACAGTCGGACTCAGCACGAGCCAAGGAATTAATAGAGTGAAGTCGCATGTCAGTGTGGCAATTTAATCAAATGATATAAAGATTTTAAACAATTTCTTTACATATCCTGACCACTAGGTGGCGCCGTCCTAAAGATTTATAGGTGCGCTCAGAACATGTCACCGATGAACCATGCCAAATTTCGTAGCGATACGCCAATCTGTTTGTGAAATACTGAACTTAATGAGAAAATTCAAAATGGCCGACACCCAAAATGGCCGACCGAAAACTGTTTGGTATCGTTTGACTTGACATGCCTCAAGGAATCTAACAAGACGACCTTCATAATTTTAGACTCAAGTTTGAAGTAGTAATAAGCGAAAATATGCATTTTTCGAATCTCGTGACCACTAGGTGGCGCTGTGACAAAACATTGCAGGCACCCTCAGGTCAAGACTGTAATGACATATACCAAGTTTCGTGTCGATACACCAAAGTGTTGCGAAGATACGGCCTCACGTCCGTTTTGGCGTGCTCGCCGCCGTATATGTTGTCACGGTATACAAGAACGCATTGGTCTATCAAAAAGCTTTTGATAAATTTTTGTCAGGGGTGTCTCTAGATGCTACATACCAAAGGACATGCAAATCGGACGAACGCTCTAGGAGGAGTTCGAAAAAGTAGGTTTCACGGAAAATTCAAAATGGCGGAAAGATTTGCATGACACAAATGACATCAATGTGTGCAATTGAATCATCATGAGCAAAGGATTCAGAGGAACCAAGAATTTAGTTTCTAGGAGTCACGGGTCAGAAGTTATGAGCATGAACATAAGTGGACTTTTGGACTGTTGGTGGCGCTAGAGGGTTTGAATCAGACACACCAATGTTGCTATAGTAACTTCTTAGACTGTCCTCTACATGTGTGCCAAAATTCACAACTTTCCTACGTACGGTTCTATGGGCTGCCATTGACTTCAATGGCGGAAGAGGAAGAATAATAATAATAATAAGAAAACTAACAATAACAATAGGTGTCTACGCCACTTCGTGGCTTGACCCCTAATAATAATAATAATAATAATAATAATAAGAAAACTAACAATAACAATAGGGTTCTACGCCCCTTCGGGGCTTGACCCCTAATAATAATAATAAGAAAACTAACAATAACAATAGGGTTCTACGCCCCTTCGGGGCTTGACCCCTAAATATAGCTGCAAGCAGCAATGCCGGGGTCAAGCCAAAAAGGGCACATAAGAAAGTAAAGTTGAATTCGGATGAACAGGTTAAAGAACCTGGGAAAATCTCTTGATTTCAGACTAAATAATATAACAGTTATCAGCAAAAAAGCTGTGTTTTCATTCAGTGTCATCTCTCCCTCTCTTCTCGAGGAGCATAGACAACTAGAACACTGAAGAAAATGTGAGTGGTGCTTGCAGTGGCAATTCTCAGCTCACAAAATGTTACAGTGGTGTTAATGAGTCAAAAAAGACCACCCCCATGTCTCTACGATGTTCTGATGCAGAGATATAGCTCTTGTAAAAAGGATTGATAAGGTATCCTTATTGGTTGCTAAGGAGTGAATTGGCATGCACCAATGATCTCCAAGCCATGAAAGGAATAATACATGATGACCCAAGATTTTAGATGTACTGTTGGAGTAGTTTCAGGCAAAAATACCATATTTCTATCTCAAAACCACTAGGTGGCGCAATGACAAAGTTGTGCATGCAACCTCAGTTCATAACTGTGTTACATCTAGCTAGTTTTATGACTATACACTCTAGTTTAGTGAAGAAATAGTTGTATGAACATAGGGCTTGCTTGATATGAAAGATTTTGTTCAATTATAGGGCCACCTAGTGGTTCAGGCATACCAATTTTTTTGTGTGGCCTCAGACTCTGCTTATACATCAGCGTATCAAATCTGGTGAAAAAATCTCTTTTCGTTGCGAAGTTATAACCATTTATGTGTAAAAAACACAAAATCTAAAGGTAATTTTTCGTTTTTTGCAATTTTCGGCCATTTCTGATGAAAATTTTAATATAACGCCAATAGAACTTTTTGTTCAGAAGGTAATGCAATGTTCTTCCTATGGTGTTTTCGAGTCGATCGGAATAACGCTCGCGGAGATATTCGCGCATGTTTTTTAAGTGCTGTTTTGCTGCGCAGGGCTAACCGTAAGGCGAAATCTGGCATGTTTGGTATCGTTGGACTCGGCGACTAATCAGGACTCCTAAAAATCAAGTCCCGTCAAAATACGTTGATCACAGCCAAAGTTATAGGTGTAAAAAACATCTGTCTGGCCACTAGGTGGCGCTGCGACGAAACTGTGCATGCACACTCAGTTCCTGACTGGCATCACAAGTACCAAGTGTCGTGTCAATAGGCCAAAGTTTGACGAAGATACAGCCTAAAATCTGTTTTTTTGCGCTCTACGTAAAATTTGTTGATGCGCTATACGACAACGGATTGGTTTATCAAAATTCTTTTGATAACTTTTTGCCGTGAGGGTCTTTAGATGCTACATACCGATTTTCGTTAAAATTGGGCAAAAGCTCTAGGACGAGTTCGCAAAAGTAGGTTTTACAAATAATTCAAAATGGCGGAAAAATTTCCATGACGGAAAATGACGTCATAGGGTCAAATCGAATCGTCTTGAGCCAAGGAATCAGAGGAAACAAGAATTTCGTTTCTAGGACTTACGGATCAGAAGTTATAAGCAAAAACATAAGTTCAACTTTGGACTGTTGGTGGCGCTAGCGGGTTAGAGATAGAGACTCCAAATTTGCTGTGGGGACACATTGGACTGTCCTTTATCAGTGTGCCAAATTTCATAACTTTCCTACGTACGGTTCTATGGGCTGCCATAGACCGCAATGGCGGAAGAAGAATAATAATAATAATAATAAAAAGAAAACTAACGGATACAATAGGGGTCTTCGCCCCTTCGGGGCTTGACCCCTAAAAAGAAAACTAACAGAAACAATAGGGGTCTTCGCCCATTCTGGGCTTGACCCCTAAATATAGCTGCAAGCAGCAATCACCGGGGTCAAGCCGAAAAGGGCACAGAAGGATGTAAAGTTGCGTTTGGATAAGCAGACTGAAGAACTTAGGTAAACCTAATGATTTCAGATGAAAAAATGCAAAGTAATCAACAAAAATAATCTATGTTCTTGTCTACTGCAACTGTCCTTCGGTTATTGACAATCATGGGACATTAGAGCACTGAAGGACATGTATGTGATGCTTACAGTGGGCAAACATGGGTCACAACATGTTACAACAAGTTAAAAGAGTCAAAAGAGACCATCCCCATGTCTCTGCGATGTTCTGATGCAGAGAAAAAACTCTTGCAAAAACAGTTGATAAGGTATTCTCATTGGTTGCTAGAGAGTAAATGGACATCCACTAGTGATTATAGTCAAAGCCATGAAAGGAATAATCCATGATGACTCATGGTTTTAGATGTGTTGTTGCAGTAGTTTTAGGCCAAAAAAATGCCATATTCTGTCTCAAAACCAGTAGGTGGCGCAATGACAAAATTGTGCATGCAACCTCAGGTCATAACTGTGTTACATCTAGCTAGTTTTATGACTATACACTTTAGTTTAGTGAAGAAACAGTTGTATGACCATAGGGTGGCTTGATTTCAAAGGTTTTATTCAATTATAAGGCCAACTAGTGGTGCAAGCATACAATTTTTTTTGTGTAGCCTCAGACTGTGGTCGTACATCAGCGTATCAAATATGGTGAAAAAATCTCTTTGCGTTACGAAGTTATAACCATTTATGTGTAAAAACAGAAAATTTAAAGGTAATTTTTCGTTTTTTGCAATTTTCGGCCATTTCTGATGAAAATTTTAATACAACGCCAATAGAACTTTTTGTTCAGAAGGTAATGCAATATTCTTCCTATTATGTTTTCGAGTCGATCAGAATTACGCTCACGGAGATATTCGCGCGTGTTTTTTAAGTGCTGTTTTGCTGCGCAGGGCTAACCGTAAGGCGAAATCTGGCATGTTTGGTAAGGTTGGACTCGGCAACTATTCTGGACTTCAGCGAAACAAGTCCCGTGAAAAAACACAGATCAGAGCCAAAGTTATAAGCATGCACAACATTCGTATGACCACTAGGTGGTGCTGTGACGAAACTCTGCATGCCCCCTCAGATCCTCACTGGCATCACAACTACCAAGTGTGGCGTCAATAGACATAAGATTGGCGAAGATACACACTAAAACCTGTTTTTTGGGCTCTACGTAAAATTTGTTGACGCGCTATACGAAAACGGAATGGTTTATCAAAATTCTTTTAATAACTTTTTGCCCTGAGTGTCTCTAGATGCTACATACCATTTTTCGTGGCAATTGGGCAAAAGCTCTAGGACAAGTTCGCAAAAGTAGGTTTTATGAATAAATCAAAATGGCGGAAAATTTTTCATGACGGAAAATGACGTCATAGGGTCCAATCGAATCGTCTTGAGCCAAGGAATCAGAGGATACAAGAATTTAGTGTCTAGGACTTACGGGTCAGAAGTTATAGGCAAATACATAAGTGCAAATTTGGACTGTTGGTGGCGCTAGCGGGTTAGAGATACAGACTTCAAATTTGCTGTGGAGACTTTTTGGACAGTCCTCTATCAGTGTGCCAAATTTCATAACTTTCCTACGTACGGTTCTATAGGCTGCCATAGACCGCAATGGCGGAGGAAGAAAAAGAAAAAGAAAAAGAAAAAGAAAAAGAAAACTAACAGAAACAATAGGGGTCTTCGCCCATTCTGGGCTTGACCCCTAAAAAGAAAACTAACAGAAACAATAGGGGTCTTCGCCCATTCTGGGCTTGACCCCTAAAAAGAAAAAGAAAAAGAAAAGGGAAGAATAATAATAAGAAAACTAACGGATACAATAGGGGTCTTCGCCCATTCTGGGCTTGACCCCTAATAAGAAAACTAACAATAACAATAGGTGTCTACGCCACTTCGTGGCTTGACCCCTAATAAACAACACATAGAAAACCTTAGTTCAAATCATTGCTTAAACGTATCAAAAACTACACTGAGCTTACTTTGTAAAAATGTAAAATGTGTACGATATAATGTATACTATGGTATAATTATGTATATGCTAGCTACCGATCGGCTGCCAAACCTCCCTTCAGATATCGGTGATCCATGATCGCTGTCTCACTTAGTATTTAGGAAACTAAAACATTTGTTTTTTTTCAACAAGTTATTTATGCCAGAGTTTAGCCACCATTAAATGGGAAATTTCACAAGGCTTTTTTAAGATGTAAAATAAATCTTTGGTGTCCCCAGAGTAGGTTTGTGAAGTTCTCGAAATATCATATAGATAATTTATTATAACATGTTAAAATTCCCACTTTGTAGGTGTGCCGTTTTAGGGTGAGTCCCTAAAAATGCAAATGAGCTTATCATGCACTAAATGACAGTGCCGTGGTTGGATAGTACAGATTAAGGGGTGGTATTATTATAATAAGATCCTCTTCTGACATCACACGAGGAGACAAATTTCAATGAGCTATGCTTGCAGAAAATGGTTTACTGAAACTAAGTTACTGGGTTGATTTTTTTTCACATTTTTGGTTTATAGAAGCACTAGGGACCCAATTATAGCACTTAACTCTTTCCCCGCCATTAATGAGTTTCCCTTCCAATGATGCTTTCTTGACAACTTTTTACGATAATCTGTAATTCCGCTATTATCCACTAGATGTTATCCACTATTACCCAATTTATTAAAAAAATGATGCAAAAACTAATATAACAACATTTTAACTGTTTCACCGCCAGCGTTTTTTTTTTAAAGTTGCCAGCCAGCGCCAGCGTTTTTCATGATTTTCACCAAAGTTTAATGCCTTCCAGAAAATGTTCTTCTTTAAATATATAAACATACAATATACCAAATGAAAGAACAGACCCTCTGCTTTCAAAAAAAACCCTGTTTCATCCTACCTTTAGTGGTTCTTTTGCAATCAGCTTTTGAATATGGGTAGGTTTTTGCAAAAACACCATATTTTGAGCAAAAAGCAGAGATAATTCAATTTTTATGACGGACTTTTCATAGAGATCCGATTCAGAGCGATCTTTAAAACAGACACGGACATGCAGCAGTTTGCCATAGGGCAATACTTCCGGTTTTAAAATGTTGCGGAAGGGCGCCACCTGGTGGATAATAGCGGTATTGCGGAAAGACAGAAAATCTCGTCATTGGCGGGGAAGCGTTTTCTCTTAATTGACGAGATATCTCGTCAATGGCAAGGAAAGAGTTAAACAGTGTATGTTTTGATCTTCATTCTGAATATGATTTCTAACAAAATTCCTTAACAAAAATGCAATTATTTCAGCTTTTTGCTCAAAATGTGGTATTTTAAAAAAAAACTACCCATATTTGAGAGACTATAAAAAGAGAACAAATAAAGATAGGTTGAAACTGTTTTTTTGTTTGTTTTTTTTTTGTTTTTTTTGTTTAAAAGTGTTAAGAGTGTCTTTTGTAGCCTCTTTCTGCTATTATGGTTCAGTGCTTAGCAGCTCAGAGTTACTGGAGAAGAATCTTATGTGTGTGACAGATGCATTTGATATATTTGTATGTTTATATGCAGGCAGCATTTTAATAAAGCCTGGCTGGGAATGAGTTAAACATGGAAAGAGATTTTCAAGATATGTCCCCTATAAACAAACAGAGACCAGAAGTATAATAGTAAGTATAATAATAATAATAATAATAAAAAACATGTCCATGAGTCCATGTCTGGTCATCTAGGATTTTGATATTGAGATAAAAATTAGAATCTGGGAGTTTTGTCAGTTTTACATTATTATACGAGTGTACTGTATATTAGCATTTATTTCCCTATGGCATCTGTGAGCAGTTGGACCCTAAAGCGGTGCGGCTGAACCAAAAATCTATTTACACAGCATCTATTTAGTGTACACCCTGTATACGTCATATGTGTGAACAGTATACAAACATTCTGCAGAAATGGTAGCATTGATGTCTACTATGCAAATCAATTTACCAAAGAAAGAGTTACATAACATAATTCAACACTTGTCTGTGAAATAAAAAAGTAATTATCAGATTTAAACCATCAAAGTAGGATTTAAATATATTAATTAACATTAATTTCTTATGTAGAAAACAGCAAATATCCAAAAAATGACTAAAGCTGGATATTGACACGGTGGGTTATGTAACATTAACACAGAATTTCAAATAATTTTTAAAAAGCCCTCAAAGTATACTCACATTGTTGTGCAGATATTAACAAGCATAAAAAAAACAGCAGCAAGCATCAACAGAATGGCCATGCTTGGCTTTCGTCCGAATATATTTAATAGTCCAATATTCAGAGGTATGACTGCAGAAAAAACAGGCAAGCACACATACATCAGATTAAAAATGAGCTATAAACCCAGATGGGTGAGAGGTCAAATGTTACTTACGTGCCACCTCGCCGAGAGAGCTGATGAGAAGCGTCTGGTAGTCAGCTGAATTAAATGTAATACAATAGCACAGTGCCTCCTCCTGGTTGTGTTTGATCTGGTGCTCTTGGTCTGCATCCGTCACACACAGGAGATTCTTTTCCAGTAACTCTGAGCTGCTAAGCACTGAACCATAATAGCAGAAAGAGGCCACAAACCTGAAAACAAACACCACAGTATGCAATAACTTTAACACACAAACCAGGTAACTGTATAGCCATCTAACACAAACAACACATACAGTATTGAACACAAGACTTTACCATGAGTACCACAGCAACAGTGATGTTCTTCTCAATCCAGAACTGATCAGAGTGAATGCATTTCCTCTTTCTGTCTAAATGCAAACACTTCTGTTAGATTGATGGTCTTTTGTATTTGATACAAATGCATAAATGAATGCATAGGCATATATGACCCTGCCTGTCAAATTTAGGCTAAAGTCTCATAATCTAATTAGAATCAAATTTTGATTGCAAACATTTATTTTGATTTTTCAATGTATTTGATAGAAATGCATAAATAAATGAATAGGCATATATGACCCTGCCTGTCAAATTTAGGCTAAAGTCTCATAATCTAATTAGAATCAAAGTTTGATTGCAAAAATGTATTTAGATTTTTTTCTCTAGTCAGTAATAAAGATACAAAGATTATATTTTCACAAATTTTCTTTAGATTATGTATGATGATTTTATGTAGAAAACAGAAAATCACAAACATCAAACTTGTATGCACAAAATTTTACAATTATGAGACTTAGCCAAATTTTTTTACAGTCAGGGTCAAAATGTAGTTCTCAAAGGTGCAATAAAAATATGATTTTTTCTGACACATACCACTTCTGGCTCTCTCAGTTCTCCTTCAGGTAGCATTGCGCCATTCATATTAGCAATCCACCGAAGTGTAGACATAGCTCCCTGGATGTTACCTGCTGAGACCTGGTACCGTGCAGACTCAGGAATCAACTGAAACAGAAAGAAAGTAACTTAAATACAAAAAACATTTACGTTTACATTATTTAACATGCTCCAAGATCAAACAATAATACCAATATGTAGATTTTCAATTTTCAATTCATGGCCCGTCGTCAATTATGCCTTACATATACACTCTCAGAAAAAAGGTACAGTACAAAAGTTGTACCTTTCTCTCTCTGGAACGTTACCTTTTAAAAACCATTTAGGTGTACCTTTTATATATATATATATATATATATATATATATATATATATATATATATATATATATATATACATATATATATATAATATACATACATATTATGGGGGGCCAAACAGTAAATAAATAATTATAAAAACTGAATATATAGTAATAAGTTTGAATATATAAATGTAAATCATGACTATTTAAATATAAACCGTGAATATATAAATATAAGTGTAAATATATAAATGTAAATCATGATATATAAATATAAACCGTGAATATATAAATATAAGTGTAAATATATAAATGTAAGTCTGAATATATAGTTATAAGTCTGAATATATAAATATAAATCTGAATATATAAATGTAAGTCTGAATATATAGTTATAAGTCTGAATATATAAATATAAACCATGAATATATAGTTATAAATTTGAATATATAAATATAAGTCTGAATATATAAATATAAGTCTGAATATATAAATGTAAACCGTGAAAATATAGTTATAAGACTGAATATATAAATATAAGTCTGAATATATAAATGCAAATTGTGAATATATAGTTATAAGGCAGGTGACACACTGGATGTGTGGCATAAGCATCTCCAGGGACGTGCACAGGGGGGTTGCTCGGGTTGCCCGGGCAACTGCCCATATGCCCTTCTCGACTTAAGTTGCCCTTCCGAGGTGGAAAAAAATAAATTGTACTTTTACTTCGTTTACACTATGCAGCGTTCCTTCGTTACTGTATTTTAATTAATTACGAAATTTGTATTTTATTTTTAAATTGCTATCTTGTGTTTCTGGCGCATTCGCGAATTAATGACATTTGAGTCGATCCCTTACAAAGTGTTGCAAATAAATGAGTCTTTTCAATCGATTCTTTACAAAGCGAATGGGCCAAACGTTTTAAATTGGTTCGCGAACAGTGGCGCCTGGTCACTAGGGGGCACTGGGGCGCCACCCCCTTAAAGCTGGCCAGAGAGGAAAGCTACTTTAACATGTTACCAAAAAGTTAGATATATAGTGCAAATTAATACAAAATAAAATCATTTAGTTGTACTATTTTACTGTTAGTCATGTTATAATTTATTTAAAACAATTAAAAATCAAAACTGAGTTCGTTGTGTGTGTGTCATGTTTGTGTGTCTGGGACGCACCCCTAATGAGTGTCTATGTAGGTCAGGAAAAAGGGTAAAAACATGTGACCTGAGGCTGAGCTCTAAGTGGCTGGTTTCGGATCCGCCCTGGGGCGCAGGACTGTGCGCCCCAAACACTCCCACTTATGTTGTAAGCGAATCAATATTGCTTTTAATGTTTTTTACCTCCTGTGATTGGATCGTTCTCAGAGTCTCATAACCGCATTGGAAATTGCTGTGTTAAGTGATAGCTACAGTACAGATCAGTGAAAGCAAGTGAAATATCTTGAGATGAAGGAAGATATGCTTTTATCCTTAAATCACCCTATACAAGGTATTTAATTGATGAATAAATAAAGGATTAAGAACCTTGGACCAGATCGACCAACGGAGTCAAATGATTGCAGTCTGTGTGCTCCACCACTTCTCATGGCAAACGGAGTTGGCTAGCTGGATATAGCATGTAAGTCTTGAGTTTTATTTTTTCCCCTGTTTGCTGTTTTACAGTCTGAATGCGTGATAGACGTGCAGGACATGAACTTTTGTGGCGCGTTTGAGCTTGTGTTGCGTGGACATAATGAGAGCGAGAGCTCATATAATCCGGCATATTCCGTGGCTTGGTCAACTTTGTTATTATGTTGGCTTGAAAAAGCCAACATACTGTTCTTCTATCTAAGCTTATTATTATTATTAGTGGTGGTGCTTGCATTTATGCAAGGCATCACTATTACTATTGCTCAGGGATATTATTATTAGTGGTGCTTGCATTTATGCAAGGCATCACTATTATTATCTTGCATACTAATTATTCAACCTGATCTCACGAATTTCCGTGGCATAGTCACGGAATTTTTGGCTCATTTTTCCGTGGCAAAGTGAAATACTAACGCAAACACCAAATCTAACCCTAAACCGAAGCGACAATGGTTTGAAAATAGGAAAAAGCAGTTGAGTAACCAATCCGTGAGAATGCCACGGAAAAGAAAGTCCGTGGCAGGGCCACGGAAATATGCAGAGATCCGTGAGAATGCCACGGAAAAATGAGCCAAAAATTCCGTGACTATCCCACGGAACTTTGTGAGATCATGTTGAATTATTAGTGGTGCTTGCATTTATGCAAGGCATCACTATTATTATCTTGCATACTTATTATTAGTGGTGCTTGCATTTATGCAAGGCATCACTATTACTATTGCAAAAATTATTATTATTAGCGGTGCTTGCATTTATGCAAAGCATCACTATTATTATTGCAAAAAATATTATTATTATGTTGGCTTGAAAAAGAAAACTTTTTATTATGTTGGCTTTGAAAAAGCCAATATATTGTTATTGCTATTAAACTTATTATTATTATTATGTTGGCTTGACAAAGCCAACATACTGTTCTTCGATCTAAGCTTATTTTTATTAGTGGTGCTTGCATTTATGCAAGGCATCACTATTATTATCTTGCATACTTATTATTAGTGGTGCTTGCATTTATGCAAAGCAGCACTATTATTATTGCTCAGGGATATTATTATTAGTGGTGCTTGCATTTATGCAAGGCATCACTATTACTATTGCTCATACTTATTATTATTTATTTATTTATTCTTATATCTGGACACTTTTTCGGCGAGTAACTCGTCCCGCACGGTTTGTGGTAGACCAATGAAACAGGGCTCAAAACGACCGGCTTATTTAGGACACATCTGATATGACTTTTATAAGCGATCGAGTGCAAGATTTTCGAAAGGGGGGCGAAAAACCACCCAAAAAATCCTATTGACTTAACATTGCGCCCAACTTTGATGGGTCATAGCTCCGCTCAAGGATTTTGTAGAAACGTGTGGGTTACAACATTTGAAGAGGGTGGTAGGCTCTGTAAGAACATACATGACATTGGGGTGTAAGTTGTACCCCTGGGGTGTAAGAGGCACCCGAAAATTCCCATTGACTAATAATGGGGCAGGAAACATGCCCATATAAGGGAATACAACAGTTCCAGATGGGATATCTTTGCTTTACAGTGTCGTAGAGATAAGTGGGTGGGCTCATTTTACTCGGGCATCCAATCAGTCTCTCAGGATTATCCCAGAGCTATTAAGCCACGCCCCTAGCAACAATTTTGGGCACCCTAGCAACATCTCCCATAGACTGCCATTATAAAATGCCCAGATGGATATCTTTGCACCACAGTGTCATAGAGACATGGGGGTGGGCTCATTTTACTCAGGCATCCAATCAGTCTCTCAGGATCCTTACATAGGTATTAAGCCACGCCCTTAGCAACCACTTTTGAGCACCCTAGCAACATAAAATTCAAACAGTTATATCTCGGCATCCGGACATCGTAGAGACATGGGGGTTGGACCGTTTGACTCGTGACTCAGAGTGTAATCAATATGGGATGCCAATTTTTTCCCTAGCAACCAAATACAGTACCCTAGCAACAGAGTAAACAAAGCCTTATATCTCAGCATCAGAACATCGTAGAGCCACGGGGGTTGGACCGTTTGACTAGTGACTCGGCGAGTTATCACTATGGGATGCCAATTTTTTCCCTAGCAACCAAATACAGTACCCTAGCAACAGAGTAAACAAAGCCTTATATCTCCGCATCAGAACATCGTAGAGACACGGGGGTTGGACCGTTTGACTCGTGACTCAGAGTGTAATCACTATGGGATGCCAATTGTTTCCATAGCAACCATATACAGTACCCTAGCAACAGAGTAAACAAAGTCTTATATCTCAGCATCAGAACATCGTAGAGACACGGGGGTTGGACCGTTTAACTCGTGACTTGAAGGGTAATCACTAGTGGATGCGAAGAGGTGTTAAGCCACGCCCCTAGCAACCACATATGAACACATAGCAACGGAATAAACAAAGCCTTATATCTCTGCATCAGAACATCATAGAGATACGGGGGTTGGACCGTTTGACTCGTGACTCGGAGTGTAATCACTAGTGGATGCCAATTTTTTCCCTAGCAACCAAATACAGTACCCTAGCAACCAAATAAACAAAGCCTTGTATCCCTGCATCAGAACATCATAGAGACACGGGGGTTGGACCGTTTGACTCGTGACTCGAAGTGTAATCACTAGTGGATGCCATTTTTTCCCCTAGCAACCAAATACAGTACCCTAGCAACCGAATAAACAAAGCCTAATATCTCATCATCAGAACATCGTAGAGACATGGGGGTTGGACCGTTTGACACATGACTCGGAGTGTAATGACTGGTGGATGCCATTTTTTCCCCTAGCAACCAAATACAGTACCCTAGCAACGGAATAAACAAAGCCTTATATCTCCACATCAGAACATCGTAGAGACACGGGGGTTGGACCGTTTGACTCGTGACTCGAAGTGTAATCACTAGTGGATGCCAATTTTTTCCCTAACAACCATATACAGTACCCTAGCAAAAGAGTAAACAAAGCCTTATATCTCCGCATCAGAACATCGTAGAGACACGGGGGTTGGATCGTTTGACTTTTGGCTTGGAGTATATTCATAAATTGTCCCCCGAAACTTGCCACGGCAAGCACCACTCATATTTTCTTCAGGAAATGTACCTATCTAGTTAGTGGTGCTTGCATTTATGCAAAGCATCACTATTATTATTGCAAAAATTATTATTATTATTATATTTTATTCTTACATCTGCACGTTTTTTCGGCACCTAACTCGTCCCGCACGGTTTGTCGTAGACCCATGAAAGAGGGCTCAAATCGACCGCCTTATTGAGGAGAGGTGTGCTATGACTTTTATAAGCGATCGGGTGCAGGATTTCCGAAGGGGGGGCGAAAAACCACCCGAAAAATCCCATTGACTTAACATTGCGCCCAACTTTGACGAGTCATAGCTCCGCTCGAGGATTTTGTAGAAACATGTGCGTTACAACATTTGAAGAGGGTGGTAGGCTCTGTAAGAACATACATCACATTAGGGTGTAAGTTGTACCCCTGGGGTGTAAGAGGCGCCCAAAAGTGCCCCAATGAAAAGTCAATGGGGGAAAATCCCATAGACTTAACATTGTAAAAACTTTGACGGGTCATAGCTCCGAGCGAGGATTTCGTAGAAACATGTGGGTTACTAAATTTGAAAAGGGTGCTAGACTCTGTCAGGACGTCCCCCACAATGGGGTGTAAGGTTACCCTAGCAACCATTTTGGTTACCCTAGCAACCTATCCCATAGACTGCCATTATAAAATGCCCAGATGGATATCTTTGCACCACAGTGTCATAGAGACATGGGGGTGGGCTCATTTTACTCAGGCATCCAATCAGTATCTTAGAATCCTTAAAGGTGCTCTAAGCGAATTGAAGCGTTTTAGACCATAAAACATTTTTTGTTACATACCGGAAACATCTCCTCACTATCTGCTTGCTGCCTGTCCGCTGATCAAACTGTAAAAAACGCGATCTCTGTAGACAGCCCAGGCTTCACAAACGGCAATATCAACAAATGGCCAAACCTAGCCAGCACAAAACAAAACAAAGTATTCCAGCCAATAAACGGCAAGAAGGATTTGGGGGTGGGGGTTGGGCGCGTTCATGAAAGCACGGAAGGGACGGGGAGGAGTTAGCTACGCTCTGTCTGTTTGAAAACAGTTCAAACATCAACAGGAAGTGACGTCGCACATTATTCGCTTAGAGCGCCTTTAAAGACTTACTAAGCCACGCCCCTAGCAACCACTTTTGAGCACCCTAGCAACATAAAATTCAAACAGTTATATCTCGGCATCAGAACATCGTAGAGACACAGGGGTTGGACCGTTTTACTTGTGACTCGGAGTGTAATCACTGGCCACATCATAAGCCACTCCCAAGCCACGCCCCTAGCAACCAAATATGAGCACCCTAGCAACCGAATAAACAAAGCCTTATATCTCTGCATCAGAACATCGTAGAGACATGGGGGTTGGACCGTTTTACTCGTGACTCGAAGGGTAATCAATAGTGGTTGGCATGTGGTATTAAGCCACGCCCCTAGCAACCAAATATGAGCACCCTAGCAACGGAATAAACAAATCTTTATATCTCCGCATCAGAAAATCGTAGAGACACGGGGGTTGGACTGTTTTACTTGTGACTCGAAGGGTAATCAATAGTGGTTGCCATGTGGTATTAAGCCACGCCCCTAGCAACCAAATATGAGCACCCTAGCAACCGAATAAACAAAGCCTTATATCTCTGCATCAGAACATCGTAGAGACACGGGGGTTGGACCGTTTTACTCGTGACTTGGAGGGTAATCATTAGTGGATGCCAAGTGGTATTAAGCCACGCCCCTAGCAACCAAATATGAGCACCGTAGCAACGGAATAAACAAAGCCTTATATCTCCGCATCAGGAAAGCGTAGAGACACGGGGGTTGGACCGTTTTACTCGTGACTCGAAGGGTACCCAATAGTGGTTGCCATGTGGTATTAAGCCACGCCCCTAGCAACCACATATGAGCACCCTAGCAACGGAATAAACAAATCTTTATATCTCCGCATCAGAAAATCGTAGAGACACGGGGGTTGGACTGTTTGACTCGTGACTTGGAGTGTTATCAATAGTGGATGCCAATTTTCTCCCTAGCAACCAAATACAGTACCCTAGCAACCGAATAAACAAAGCCTTATATCTCTGCATCAGAACATCGTAGAGTCATGGGGGTTGGACCGTTTTACTCGTGACCCGGCGTGTAATCACTAGTGGATGCCAAGAGGTATTAAGCCACGCCCCTAGCAACCAAATATGAGCACCCTAGCAACCGAATAAACAAAGCCTTATGTCTCTGCATCAGAACATCGTAGAGACACGGGAGTTGGACCGTTTGACTCGTGACTCGGCGTGTAATCACTAGTGGATGCAAATTTTCTCCCTAGCAACCAAATACAGTACTCTAGCAACCGAATAAACAAAGCATTATATCTCTGCATCAGAACATCGTAGAGTCATGGGGGTTGGACCGTTTTACTCGTGACTCGGCGTGTAATCACTAGTGGATGCCAATTTTTTCCCTAGCAACCAAATACAGTACCCTAGCAACAGAGTAAACAAAGCCTTATATCTCCGCATCAGAACATCATAGAGACATGAGGGTTGGACCGTTTGACTTTTGCCTTGGAGTATAATCATAAATTGTCCCCCGAAATTTGCCACGGCAAGCACCACTCACATTTTCTTCAGGAAATGTACCTATCTAGTTATTATTCTTCTTCTTCTGACACTATTTTTCTGCAGCTAACTCGTCCTACAGCTTTTAAGCTACATCCACCAAATTTTCCACGGACATTCAAACTGGTCTGACGAAGCGGGCTATATCTTTTCAAAGGGATCCGACTTATAGAATTCCTAAAACGGGACATCAAAATTCCGAAAGTCCCATTGACTTAACATTGAGACAAACTTTGACGGGTCATAGCTGCGAGTGAGAAACTTTTGGAAACTTGTGGCTTACCACATTTAAGGAGGCTGACAGGCTGTGTAAGAACATACCTCACAATGGGGTGTAAGCTGTACCCCTGGGGTGTAAGAGGCCCCCAAAATTTCCCATTGACTTATAATGGGGCAGGAAACATGCCCATAAAAGGGAATAAAAGCGTCCCAGATGGAATATCTTCACTTTAGAGTGTCTTAGAGACATGGGGGTGGGCTCATTTTACTCAAGCATCCAATCAGTCTCTTAGGATCACCCCAGAGCTATTAAGCCACGCCCCTAGCAACAATTTTGGGTACCCTAGCAACATCTCCCATAGACTACCATTATAAAAAGCCCAGATGGATATCTTTGCACCAGAGTGTCATAGAGACATAGGGGTGGGCTCATTTTACTCAGGCATCCAATCAGTCTCTTAGGATTCTTATTGAGGTATTAAGCCACGCCCCTAGCAACAAAATATCAAGACCCTAGCAACATAATAAACAAAGCCTTATATCTCTGGATCTGAACATCGTAGAGACACAGGGGTTGGACCGTTTTACTTGTGGCTTGAAGTGTAATCATTATGGGATGCCAATTTTCTCCCTAGCAACCAAACGTAGTACCCTAGCAACGGAATAAACAAAGCCTTATATCTCCGCTTCAGAACATCATAGAGACACGGGGGTTGGACCGTTTTACTTGTGGCTTGAAGTGTGATCATTATGGGATGCCAATTTTCTCCCTAGCAACCAAACTTAGTACCCTAGCAACGGAATAAACAAAGCCTTATATCTCCGCTTCAGAACATCATAGAGACACGGGGGTTGGACCGTTTTACTTGTGGCTTGAAGTGTGATCATTATGGGATGCCAATTTTCTCCCTAGCAACCAAACTTAGTACCCTAGCAACGGAATAAACAAAGCCTTATATCTCTGCATCAGAACATTGTAGAGACACGGGGGTTGGACCGTTTTACTTGTGGCTTGAAGTGTGATCATTATGGGATGCCAATTTTCTCCCTAGCAACCAAAATTAGTACCCTAGTAACGGAATAAACAAAGCCTTATATCTCCGCATCAGAACATTGTAGAGACACGGGGGTTGGACCGTTTTACTTTTGGCTTGAAGGGTGATCATTATGGGATGCCAATTTTCTCCCTAGCAACCAAACTTAGTACCCTAGCAACGCAATAAATGTTAGCTTCATGCTAGCTTCCTGCTAATCATGCTAGCTTCATGCTAGCTTCATGCTAATCATGCTAACATCATTCTAGCTTCATGCTAATCATGCTAACTTCATGCTAGCTTCATGCTAATCATGCTAGCTTCATGCTAATCATGCTAACATCATGCTAGCTTCATGCTAATCATGCTAGCATCATGCTAGCTTCATGCTAATCATGCTAGCATCATGCTAGCTTCATAATAACTTCATGCTAATCATGCTAGCTTCATGCTGATCATGCTAGCATCATGCTAGCTTCATGCTAATCATGCTAACATCATGTTAGCTTCATGCTAATCATGCTAGCATCATGCTAGCTTCATGCTAATCATGCTAGCATCATGTTAGCTTCATGCTAATCATGCTAGCATCATGCTAGCTTCATGCTAATCATGCTAGCATCATGCTAGCTTCATGCTAATCATGCTAGCTTCATGCTAATCATGCTAGCATCAAGCTAGCTTCATGCTAATCATGCTAGCATCATGCTAGCTTCATGCTAATCATGCTAACATCATGCTAGCTTCATGGTAAATCATCCTACCTTCATACTTAAAGGGCCCATGTCACAGGACTTTTTTAAGATGTCAAATACATCTTTGGTGTCCCCAGAGCACATGTGTGAAGTTTTAGCTCAAAATACCATATAAATAATTTATTATAGCATGTTAAAATTGCCACTTTGTAAGTGTGAGCAAAAATGTGCCATTTTGGGTGTGTCCTCTAAAATGCACATGAGCAGATGAAGTGCAAACACTGATCACAATGATGGTGGTTTGTTGAAATTGAAACTCAATTGTTCTGTGAATTATTTTCTCTCTGCACTAAATGGCAGTGCTGTGGTTGGATTAAGGGGTTGGATTATTATAATAAGAGCTCCTTATGACATCATAAGGAGAGCCAAATTTCAACGACCTATTTTTTCATGTGCTTGTAGAGAATGGTTTACCAAAACTAAGTTACTGGGTTGATCTTTTTCAAATTGTCTAGGTTGATAGCATCACTAGGGACCCAATCATAGCACTTAAACATGGAAAAAGTCTGATTTTCATGTCATGGCCCCTTTAAACATACTAACAGCCAGATAGCCTACTAAACTAAACTTATGTCAAACCGTTTTAAACGTTCAGGCTACGCTTTCTCAAGCCAACATAAAGTTTGTCTTCAAACTTTACTATCTAGTTATGTTGGCTTGAAAAAGCCAACATATTGTTATTGCTATTAAACTTATATCTTATTATGTTGGCTTGAAAAAGCCAACATATTGTTATTGCTTTTAAACTTATTAGTGGTGCTTGCATTTATGCAAGGCATCACTATTATTATTGCTCATACTTATTATTAGTGGTGCTTGCATTTATGCAAAGCATCACTATTACTATCTTGCATACTTATTATTATTATTAGTGGTGCTTGCATTTATGCAAAGCATCACTATTACTATCTTGCATACTTATTATTATTATTATTATTAGTGGTGCTTGCATTTATGCAAAGCATCACTATTACTATCTTGCATACTTATTATTATTAGTGGTGCTTGCATTTATGCAAAGCATCACTATTACTATTCCTCAGGGATATTATTATTAGTGGTGCTTGCATTTATGCAAGGCATCACTATTACTATTGCTCATACTTATTATTAGTGGTGCTTGCATTTATGCAAGGCATCACTATTACTATTGCTCATACTTATTATATCTTTATTTATTTATTCTTATATCTGGACACTTTTTCGGCGCGTAACTCGTCCCACACGGTTTGTCGTAGACCAATGAAACATGGCTCAAAACGACCGGCTTATTGAGGACACGTCTGCTATGACTTTTATAAGGGATCGGGTGCAGGATTTCCGAAAGGGGGGCGAAAAACCACCCGAAAAATCCCATTGACTTAACATTGGGCCCAACTTTGACAACTCATAGCTCCGCTCGAGGATTTTGTAGAAACATGTGGGTTATAACATTTGAAGAGGGTGGTAGACTCTGTAAGAACATACATGACATTGGGGTGTAAGTTGTACCCCTGGGGTGTAAGAGGCCCCCGAAATTTCCCATTGACTTATAATGGGGCAGGGAACACGCCCATATAAGGGGAAAAAAACTGTTCCAGATGGGATATCTTTGCTTTACAGTGTCGTAGAGATAAGTGGGTGGGCTCATTTTACTCGGGCATCCAATCAGTCTCTCAGGATCATCCCAGAGCTATTAAGCCACGCCCCTAGCAACAATTTTGGGCACCCTAGCAACATCTCCCATAGACTGCCATTATAAAATGCCCAGATGGATATCTTTGCACCACAGTGTCATAGAGACATGGGGGTGGGCTCATTTTACTCAGGCATCCAATCAGTCTCTCAGGATCCTTACATAGGTATTAAGCCACGCCCCTAGCAACCACTTTTGAGCACCCTAGCAACACAAAATTCAAACAGTTATATCTCGGCATCAGAACATCGTAGAGACACGGGGGTTGGACCGTTTGACTCGTGACTCAGAGTGTAATCACTATGGGATGTAATTTTTTTCCCTAGCAACCAAATACAGTACCCTAGCAACAGAGTAAACAAAGCCTTATATCTCCGCAATAGAACATCATAGAGACACGGGGGTTGGACCGTTTGACTCATGACTTAGAGTGTAATCACTATGGGATGCCAATTTTTCCCTAGCAACCAAATATAGTACCCTAGCAACAGAGTAAACAAAGCCTTATATCTCCGCATCAGAACATCGTAGAGACATGGGGGTTGGACCGTTTGACTCGTGACTCAGAGTGTAATCACTATGGGATGTAATTTTTTTCCCTAGCAACCAAATATAGTACCCTAGCAACAGAGTAAACAAAGCCTTATATCTCCGCATCAGAACATCGTAGAGACATGGGGGTTGGACCGTTTGACTCGTGACTCAGAGTGTAATCATTATGGGATGCCAATTTTTTCCCTAGCAACCAAATATAGTACCCTAGCAACAGAGTAAACAAAGCCTTATATCTCAGCATCAGAACATCGTAGAGACACGGGGGTTGGACCGTTTGACTCGTGACTCAGATTGTAATCATTATGGGATGCCAATTTTTTCCCTAGCAACCAAATATAGTACCCTAGCATCAGAGTAAACAAAGCCTTATATCTCAGCATCAGAACATCATAGAGACATGGGGGTTGGACCGTTTGACTCGTGACTCAGAGTGTAATCATTATGGGATGCCAATTTTTTCCCTAGCAACCAAATACAGTACCCTAGCAACAGAGTAAACAAAGCCTTATATCTCCGCATCAGAACATCGTAGAGACATGGGGGTTGGACCGTTTGACTCGTGACTCAGAGTGTAATCATTATGGGATGTCAATTTTTTCCCTAGCAACCAAATACAGTACCCTAGCAACAGAGTAAACAAAGCCTTATATCTCCGCATCAGAACATCGTAGAGACACGGGGGTTGGACCGTTTGACTCGTGACTCGGCGGGTAATCACTATGAGATGCCAATTTTTTCCCTAGCAACCAAATAAAGTACCCTAGCAACAGAGTAAACAAAGCCTTATATCTCCGCATCAGAACATCGTAGAGACATGGGGGTTGGACCGTTTGACTCGTGACTCAGAGTGTAATCATTATGGGATGGCAAAATTTTCCCTAGCAACCAAATACAGTACCCTAGCAACCGAATAAACAAAGCCTTATATCTCTGCACCAGAACATCGTTGAGACACGGGGGTTGGACCGTATGACTCGTGACTCAGAGTGTAATCATTATGGGATGCCATATTTTTCCCTAGCAACCAAATACAGTACCCTAGCAACCGGATAAACACACTATATATCTCCACATCAGAACATCGTACAGACACGGGAGTTGGATCGTTTAACTTTTGGCTTGGAGTATAATCATATATGGTCCCCAGAATTTTGCCACGGCAAGCACCACTCACATTTTCTTCAGGAAATGTACCTATCTAGTTATTATTAGTGGTGCTTGCATTTATGCAAGGCATCACTATTATTATTCCCCATACTTATTAGTGGTGCTTGCATTTATGCAAGGCATCACTATTACTATTGCTCATACTTATTATTTATAATTATTATTCTTCTTTTTCTGGACACTTTTTCGGCGCGTAACTCGTCCCGCACGGTTTAACGTAGTCCCACGAAAGAGGGCTCAAATCGACCGGATTATTGAGGAGAGGTGTGCTATGACTTTTATAAGGGATCGGGTGCAGGATTTCTGAAAGGGGGGCAAAAAACCACCCGAAAAATCCCATTGACTTAACATTGCGCCCAACTTTGACAGGTCATAGCTCCGCTAGAGGATTTTATAGAAACATGTGGGTTACAACATTTGAAGAGGGTGGTAGGCTCTGTAAGAACATGGATCACAATGGGGTGTAAGTTGTACCCCTGGGGTGTAAGAGGCACCCAAAAATTCCCATTGACTAATAATGGGGCAGGAAACATGCCCATATAAGGAAATAAAAAAGTTCCAGCTGGGATATCTTCGCTTTACAATGTCCTACAGACAAGTGGGTGGGCTCATTTCACTCCGGCATCCAATCAGTCTCTCAGGATCATCTCAGAGCTATTAAGCCACGCCCCTAGCAACAATTTTGGCCACCCTAGCAACATCTCCTATAGACTGCCATTATAAAATGCCCAGATGGATATCTTTGCACCTGAGTGTCATAGAGACATGGGGGTGGGCTCATTTTACTCAGGCATCCAATCAGTTTCTCAGGATCCTTAAAGACTTACTAAGCCACGCCCCTAGCAACCACTTTTCAGCACCCTAGCAACATAAAATTCAAACAGTTATATCTCAGCATCCGAACATCGTAGAGACACGGGTGTTGGACCGTTTGACTCGTGACTCAGAGTGTAATCATTATGGGATGCCAATTTTTTCCCTAGCAACCAAATACAGTACCCTAGCAACAGAGTAAACAAAGCCTTATATCTCCGCATCAGAACATCGTAGAGACATGGGGGTTGGACCGTTTGACTCGTGACTCAGAGTGTAATCATTATGGGATGCCAATTTTTTCCCTAGCAACCAAATACAGTACCCTAGCAACAGAGTAAACAAAGCCTTATATCTCCGCATCAGAACATCGTAGAGACATGGGGGTTGGACCGTTTGACTCGTGACTCAGAGTGTAATCATTATGGGATGCCAATTTTTTCCCTAGCAACCAAATATAGTACCCTAGCAACAGAGTAAACAAAGCCTTATATCTCCGCATCAGAACATCGTAGAGACACGGGGGTTGGACCGTTTGACTCGTGACTCTGAGTGTAATCATTATGGGATGCCAATTTTTTCCCTAGCAACCAAATACAGTACCCTAGCAACAGAGTAAACAAAGCCTTATATCTCCGCATCAGAACATCGTAGAGACATGGGGGTTGGACCGTTTGACTCGTGACTCAGAGTGTGATCATTATGGGATGCCAATTTTTTCTCTAGCAACCAAATACAGTTCCCTAGCAACAGAGTAAACAAAGCCTTATATCTCCGTATCAGAACATCGTAGAGACATGGGGGTTGGACCGTTTGACTCGTGACTCAGAGTGTAATCATTATGGGATGCCAATTTTTTCCCTAGCAACCAAATACAGTACCCTAGCAACAGAGTAAACAAAGCCTTATATCTCCGCATCAGAACATCGTAGAGACATGGGGGTTGGACCGTTTGACTCGTGACTCAGAGTGTAATCATTATGGGATGCCAATTTTTTCCCTAGCAACCAAATACAGTACCCTAGCAACAGAGTAAACAAAGCCTTATATCTCCGCATCAGAACATCGTAGAGACATGGGGGTTGGACCGTATGACTCGGGACTCAGAGTGTAATCATTATGGGATGCCAAATTTTTCCCTAGCAACCAAATACAGTACCCTAGCAACCGGATAAACACAGCCTTATATCTCCACATCAGAACATCGTACAGACACGGGAGTTGGATCGTTTAACTTTTGGCTTGGAGTATAATCATATATGGTCCCCAGAATTTTGCCACGGCAAGCACCACTTCACATTTTCTTCAGGAAATGTACCTATCTAGTTATTATTATTCTTCTTTTTCTGGACACTTTTTCGGCGCGTAACTCGTCCCGCACGGTTTAACCTAGTCCCATGAAAGAGGGCTCAAATCGACCGGATTATTGAGGAGAGGTGTGCTATGACTTTTATAAGCGATCAGGTGCAGGATTTCTGAAAGGGGGGCGAAAAACCACCCGAAAAATCCCATTGACTTAACATTGCGCCCAACTTTGACGAGTCATAGCTCCGCTCGAGAATTTAATAGAAACATGTGGGTTACAACATTTGAAGAGGGTGGTAGGCTCTCTAAGAACATACATCATAATGGGGTGTAAGTTGTACCCCTGGGGTGTAAGAGGTGCCCAAAAATGCCTAATGAAAAGTCAATGAGGCAAAATCCCATAGACTTAACATTGCAAAAATTTTGACGGGTCATAGGTACGAGTGAGGATTCCTTAGAAACATGTGGGTTACTAAATTTGAAGAGGGTGGTAGGCTCTGTAAGAACATACATCACATTGGGGTGTAAGTTGTACCCCTGGGGTATAAGAGGCACCCGAAAATTCCCATTGACTTATAATGGGGCAGGAAACATGCCCATATAAGGGAATAAAACAGTTCCAGATGGGATATCTTTGGTTTACAGTGTCGTAGAGATAAGTGGGTGGGCTCATTTTACTCGGGCATCCAATCAGTCTCTCAGGATCATCCCAGAGCTATTAAGCCACGCCCCTAGCAACAATTTTGGGCACCCTAGCAACATCTCCCATAGACTGCCATTATAAAATGCCCAGATGGATATCTTTGCACCACAGTGTCAAAGAGACATAGGGGTGGGCTCATTTTACTCAGGACTCCAATCAGTCTCTCAGGATCCTTACATAGGTATTAAGCCACGCCCCTAGCAACCACTTTTGAGCACCCTAGCAACATAAAATTCAAACAGTTATATCTCAGCATCAGAACATCGTAGAGACACGGGTATTGGACCGTTTGACTCGTGACTCAGAGTGTAATCATTATGGGATGCCATTTTTTTCCCTAGCAACCAAATACAGTACCCTAGCAACAGAGTAAACAAAGCCTTATATCTCCGCATCAGAACATCGAAGAGACACGGGGGCTGGACCGTTTGACTCGTGACTCAGAGTGTAATCATTATGGGATGCCATTTTTTTCCCTAGCAACCAAATACAGTACCCTAGCAACAGAGTAAACAAAGCCTTATATCTCCGCATCAGAACATCGTAGAGACACGGGGGTTGGACCGTTTGACTCGTGACTCAGAGTGTAATCATTATGAGATCCCAATTTTTTCCCTAGCAACCAAATACAGTACCCTAGCAACAGAGTAAACAAAGCCTTATATCTCCGCATCAGAACATCGTAGAGACACGGGGGTTGGACCGTTTGACTCGTGACTCAGAGTGTAATCATTATGGGATGCCATTTTTTTCCCTAGCAACCAAATACAGTACCCTAGCAACAGTGTAAACAAAGCCTTATATCTCCGCATCAGAACATCGTAGAGACACGGGGGTTGGACCGTTTGACTCGTGACTCGGAGTGTAATCACTATGGGATGCCAATTTTTTCCCTAGCAACCAAATACAGTACCCTAGCAACAGCGTAAACAAAGCCTTATATCTCCGCATCAGAACATCTTAGAGACACGGGGGTTGGACCGTTTGACTCGTGGCTCAGAGTGTAATCATTATGGGATGCCAATTTTTTCCCTAGCAACCAAATACAGTACCCTAGCAACAGAGTAAACAAAGCCTTATATCTCCGCATCAGAACATCGTACAGACACGGGGGTTGGACCGTTTGACTCGTGACTCGGAGTGTAATCATTATGGGATGCCATTTTTTTCCCTAGCAACCAAATACAGTACCCTAGCAACAGAGTAAACAAAGCCTTATATCTCCGCATCAGAACATCGTACAGACACGGGGGTTGGACCGTTTGACTCGTGACTCGGATGGTAATCACTAGTGGATGCCATTTTTTTCCCTAGCAACCAAATACAGTACCCTAGCAAGAGAGTAAACAAAGCCTTATATCTCCGCATCAGAACATCGTAGAGACACGGGGGTTGGATCGTTTGACTCGTGACTCGGCGGGTAATCACTACTGGATGCCATTTTTTTCCTTAGCAACCAAATACAGTACCCTAGCAACAGAGTAAACAAAGCCTTATATCTCCGCATCAGAACATCGTAGAGACACGGGGGTTGGACCGTTTGACTCATGACTCGGAGGGTAATCACTAGTGGATGCCATTTTTTCCCTAGCAACCAAATACAGTACCCTAGCAACAGAGTAAACAAACCCTTATATCTCCGCATCAGAACATCGTAGAGACACGGGGTTGGACCGTTTGACTCGTGACTCGGAGTGTAATCACTAGTGGATGCCAATTTTCTCCCTAGCAACCAAATACATTACCCTAGCAACAGAGTAAACAAAGCCTTTTATCTCCACATCAGAACATCGCAGAGACACGGGGGTTGGACCGTTTGACTCGTATCTCGGAGTGTAATCACTAGTGGATGCCAATTTTTTCCCTAGCAACCAAATACAGTACCCTAGCAACAGAGTAAACAAAGCCTTATATCTCCGCATCAGAACATCGTAGAGACACGGGGGTTTGACCGTTTGACTCGTGACTCGGAGTGTAATCACTAGTGGATGCCAATTTTCTCCCTAGCAACCAAATACAGTACCCTAGCAACCGAATAAACAAAGCCTTATATCTTCGCATCAGAATATCGTAGAGACATGTGGGTTGAATTGTTTTACTTTTGGCTTGGAGTATAATCATATATTGTCCCCCGAAATTTGCCACGGCAAGCACCACTTCACATTTTCTTCAGGAAATGTACCTATCTAGTTATTCTTCTTAGCACCCCAAAATTTCTGACACTAACTCGTCCTAGAGCTTTCAAGCTACATGCACCAAATTTTCCACGGACCTTCAGACTGGTCTGACTTAGTGTGCTATATCTTTTCTAACTGATGGGACCTTCCGAATTCCTAAACGGGGCGCTCAAACACCCCAAATTTCCCATTTACTTAACATGGAGACAAACTTTGACGGGTCATAGCTGCAAGTGATAAACTTGTAGAAACTTGTGGCTTACCACATTTAAGGATGCCGACAGGCTCTGTAAGAACATACATCATATTAAGGTGTAAGCTGTACCCCTGGGGTGTAAGAGGCCCCCAAAATTTCCCATTGACTTCTAATGGGGCAGGAAACATGCCCATATAAGGGAGTAAAAGTGTCCCAGATGGAATATCTTTACTTTAGAGTGTCATAGAGACATGGGGGTGGGCTCATTTTACTCAGTCATCCAATAGGTCTCTTAGGATCACCCCAGAGCTATTAAGCCACGCCCCTAGCAACAATTTTGGGTACCCTAGCAACATCTCCCATAGACTACCATTATAAAAAGCCCAGATGGATATCTTTACACCAGAGTGTCATAGAGACATAGGGGTGGGCTCATTTTACTCAGGCATCCAATCAGTCTTAATAGGATTCTTATTGAGGTATTAAGCCACGCCCCTAGCAACCAAATATGAGCACCCTAGCAACATAATAAACAAAGGCTTGTATCTCTGGATCTGAACATCATAGAGACATGGGGGTTGAGTCTTTGGGTCATGTTAGCTTTATGCTAGCTTCATGCTAAGTCATGCTAGCGTCATGCTAGTTTCATGCTAGCTTTATGTTAATTTCGTAATAAATCTTGCTAACTTCATACTAAATCATGCTAACTTAATGTTAAATCTTGTTAGCTGGACTCTAAATAGTGCTAGCTTCATGTTAATAATGCTAGCATCATGCTAATCATGCTAGCTTCACGTTAAATCATGCTAGCTTCATGCTAATTATGCTAGCCTCATGCTAGCTTCATGCTAATCATGCTAGCTTCATGGTAGCTTCATGCTAATTATGTTAGCTTCATGCTAATCATGTTAGAATCGTGCTAATTATGTTAGCTTCATGCTAGCTTCATGCTAATCATGCTAGCATCATGCTAGCTTCATGCTAATCATGCTAGCATCATGCTAGCTTCATGCTAATCATGCTAACATCATGCTAGCTTCATGCTAATCATGCTAGCATCATGCTAGCTTCATGCTTATCATGCTAACATCATGCTAGCTTTATGCTAATCATTCTAGCATAATGCTAGCTTCATGCTAATCATGTTAACATCATGCTAGCTTCATGTTAATAATGCTAGCATCATGCTAGCTTCATGCTAATCATGCTATCATCATGCTAGCTTCATGCTAATCATGCTAGCATCATGCTAGCTTCATGCTAATCATGCTAACATCATGCTAGCTTCATGCTAATCATTCTAGCATCATGCTAACTTCATGCTAATCATGATAACATCATGCTAGCTTCATGTTAATCATGCTAGCTTCATGTTAATCATGGTAGCATCATGCTAACTTCATGCTAATCATGCTAACATTATGCTAGCTTCATGCTAATCATGCTAGCATCATGCTACCTTCATGCTAATCATGCTAGCATCATGCTAGCTTCATGCTACTCATGCTACCTTTATACTTAAACATACTAACTGCCAGACAGCCTACTAAAATAAACTTCTGTCAAACCGTTTTAAACGTTCAGGCTATGCTTTCTCAAGCCAACATAAAGTTTGTCTTCAAACTTTACTATCTAGTTATTATTATTCTTCTTAGCACCCCAAAATTTCTGACACTAACTCGTCCTAGAGCTTTCAAGCTACATGCACTAAATTTTCCATGGACCTTCAGACTGGTCTGACTTAGTGTGCTATATCTTTTCTAACTGATGGGACCTTCCGAATTCCTAAACGGGGCGCTCAAACACCCCAAATTTCCCATTTACTTAACATGGAGACAAACTTTGACGGGTCATAGCTGCAAGTGATAAACTTGTAGAAACTTGTGGCTTACCACATTTAAGGATGCCGACAGGCTCTGTAAGAACATACATCATATTAAGGTGTAAGCTGTACCCCTGGGGTGTAAGAGGCCCCCAAAATTTCCCATTGACTTCTAATGGGGCAGGAAACATGCCCATATAAGGGAGTAAAAGTGTCCCAGATGGAATATCTTTACTTTAGAGTGTCATAGAGACATGGGGGTGGGCTCATTTTACTCAGTCATCCAATAGGTCTCTTAGGATCACCCCAGAGCTATTAAGCCACGCCCCTAGCAACAATTTTGGGTACCCTAGCAACATCTCCCATAGTTTGACTCGTGACTCAGAGTGTAATCATTATGGGATGCCATTTTTTTCCCTAGCAACCAAATACAGTACCCTAGCAACAGAGTAAACAAAGCCTTATATCTCCGCATCAGAACATCGAAGAGACACGGGGGCTGGACCGTTTGACTCGTGACTCAGAGTGTAATCATTATGGGATGCCATTTTTTTCCCTAGCAACCAAATACAGTACTCTAGCAACAGAGTAAACAAAGCCTTATATCTCCGCATCAGAACATCGTAGAGACATGGGGGTTGGACCGTTTGACTCGTGACTCAGAGTGTAATCATTATGAGATCCCAATTTTTTCCCTAGCAACCAAATACAGTACCCTAGCAACAGAGTAAACAAAGCCTTATATCTCCGCATCAGAACATCGTAGAGACACGGGGGTTGGACCGTTTGACTCGTGACTCAGAGTGTAATCATTATGGGATGCCATTTTTTTCCCTAGCAACCAAATACAGTACCCTAGCAACAGTGTAAACAAAGCCTTATATCTCCGCATCAGAACATCGTAGAGACACGGGGGTTGGACCGTTTGACTCGTGACTCGGAGTGTAATCACTATGGGATGCCAATTTTTTCCCTAGCAACCAAATACAGTACCCTAGCAACAGCGTAAACAAAGCCTTATATCTCCGCATCAGAACATCTTAGAGACACGGGGGTTGGACCGTTTGACTCGTGGCTCAGAGTGTAATCATTATGGGGTGCCATTTTTTCCCTAGCAACCAAATACAGTACCCTAGCAACAGAGTAAACAAAGCCTTATATCTCCGCATCAGAACATCGTACAGACACGGGGGTTGGACCGTTTGACTCGTGACTCGGAGTGTAATCATTATGGGATGCCATTTTTTTCCCTAGCAACCAAATACAGTACCCTAGCAACAGAGTAAACAAAGCCTTATATCTCCGCATCAGAACATCGTACAGACACGGGGGTTGGACCGTTTGACTCGTGACTCGGATGGTAATCACTAGTGGATGCCATTTTTTTCCCTAGCAACCAAATACAGTACCCTAGCAAGAGAGTAAACAAAGCCTTATATCTCCGCATCAGAACATCGTAGAGACACGGGGGTTGGATCGTTTGACTCGTGACTCGGCGGGTAATCACTACTGGATGCCATTTTTTTCCTTAGCAACCAAATACAGTACCCTAGCAACAGAGTAAACAAAGCCTTATATCTCCGCATCAGAACATCGTAGAGACACGGGGGTTGGACCGTTTGACTCATGACTCGGAGGGTAATCACTAGTGGATGCCATTTTTTCCCTAGCAACCAAATACAGTACCCTAGCAACAGAGTAAACAAACCCTTATATCTCCGCATCAGAACATCGTAGAGACACGGGGTTGGACCGTTTGACTCGTGACTCGGAGTGTAATCACTAGTGGATGCCAATTTTCTCCCTAGCAACCAAATACATTACCCTAGCAACAGAGTAAACAAAGCCTTTTATCTCCACATCAGAACATCGCAGAGACACGGGGGTTGGACCGTTTGACTCGTATCTCGGAGTGTAATCACTAGTGGATGCCAATTTTTTCCCTAGCAACCAAATACAGTACCCTAGCAACAGAGTAAACAAAGCCTTATATCTCCGCATCAGAACATCGTAGAGACACGGGGGTTTGACCGTTTGACTCGTGACTCGGAGTGTAATCACTAGTGGATGCCAATTTTCTCCCTAGCAACCAAATACAGTACCCTAGCAACCGAATAAACAAAGCCTTATATCTTCGCATCAGAATATCGTAGAGACATGTGGGTTGAATTGTTTTACTTTTGGCTTGGAGTATAATCATATATTGTCCCCCGAAATTTGCCACGGCAAGCACCACTTCACATTTTCTTCAGGAAATGTACCTATCTAGTTATTCTTCTTAGCACCCCAAAATTTCTGACACTAACTCGTCCTAGAGCTTTCAAGCTACATGCACCAAATTTTCCACGGACCTTCAGACTGGTCTGACTTAGTGTGCTATATCTTTTCTAACTGATGGGACCTTCCGAATTCCTAAACGGGGCGCTCAAACACCCCAAATTTCCCATTTACTTAACATGGAGACAAACTTTGACGGGTCATAGCTGCAAGTGATAAACTTGTAGAAACTTGTGGCTTACCACATTTAAGGATGCCGACAGGCTCTGTAAGAACATACATCATATTAAGGTGTAAGCTGTACCCCTGGGGTGTAAGAGGCCCCCAAAATTTCCCATTGACTTCTAATGGGGCAGGAAACATGCCCATATAAGGGAGTAAAAGTGTCCCAGATGGAATATCTTTACTTTAGAGTGTCATAGAGACATGGGGGTGGGCTCATTTTACTCAGTCATCCAATAGGTCTCTTAGGATCACCCCAGAGCTATTAAGCCACGCCCCTAGCAACAATTTTGGGTACCCTAGCAACATCTCCCATAGACTACCATTATAAAAAGCCCAGATGGATATCTTTACACCAGAGTGTCATAGAGACATAGGGGTGGGCTCATTTTACTCAGGCATCCAATCAGTCTTAATAGGATTCTTATTGAGGTATTAAGCCACGCCCCTAGCAACCAAATATGAGCACCCTAGCAACATAATAAACAAAGGCTTGTATCTCTGGATCTGAACATCATAGAGACATGGGGGTTGAGTCTTTGGGTCATGTTAGCTTTATGCTAGCTTCATGCTAAGTCATGCTAGCGTCATGCTAGTTTCATGCTAGCTTTATGTTAATTTCGTAATAAATCTTGCTAACTTCATACTAAATCATGCTAACTTAATGTTAAATCTTGTTAGCTGGACTCTAAATAGTGCTAGCTTCATGTTAATAATGCTAGCATCATGCTAATCATGCTAGCTTCACGTTAAATCATGCTAGCTTCATGCTAATTATGCTAGCCTCATGCTAGCTTCATGCTAATCATGCTAGCTTCATGGTAGCTTCATGCTAATTATGTTAGCTTCATGCTAATCATGTTAGAATCGTGCTAATTATGTTAGCTTCATGCTAGCTTCATGCTAATCATGCTAGCATCATGCTAGCTTCATGCTAATCATGCTAGCATCATGCTAGCTTCATGCTAATCATGCTAACATCATGCTAGCTTCATGCTAATCATGCTAGCATCATGCTAGCTTCATGCTTATCATGCTAACATCATGCTAGCTTTATGCTAATCATTCTAGCATAATGCTAGCTTCATGCTAATCATGTTAACATCATGCTAGCTTCATGTTAATAATGCTAGCATCATGCTAGCTTCATGCTAATCATGCTATCATCATGCTAGCTTCATGCTAATCATGCTAGCATCATGCTAGCTTCATGCTAATCATGCTAACATCATGCTAGCTTCATGCTAATCATTCTAGCATCATGCTAACTTCATGCTAATCATGATAACATCATGCTAGCTTCATGTTAATCATGCTAGCTTCATGTTAATCATGGTAGCATCATGCTAACTTCATGCTAATCATGCTAACATTATGCTAGCTTCATGCTAATCATGCTAGCATCATGCTACCTTCATGCGTATCATGCTAGCATCATGCTAGCTTCATGCTACTCATGCTACCTTTATACTTAAACATACTAACTGCCAGACAGCCTACTAAAATAAACTTCTGTCAAACCGTTTTAAACGTTCAGGCTATGCTTTCTCAAGCCAACATAAAGTTTGTCTTCAAACTTTACTATCTAGTTATTATTATTCTTCTTAGCACCCCAAAATTTCTGACACTAACTCGTCCTAGAGCTTTCAAGCTACATGCACTAAATTTTCCATGGACCTTCAGACTGGTCTGACTTAGTGTGCTATATCTTTTCTAACTGATGGGACCTTCCGAATTCCTAAATGGGGCGCTCAAACACCCCAAATTTCCCATTTACTTAACATGGAGACAAACTTTGACGGGTCATAGCTGCGAGTGATAAACTTGTAGAAACTTGTGGCTTACCACATTTAAGGAGGCCGACAGGCTCTGTAAGAACATACATCATATTAAGGTGTAAGCTGTACCCCTGGGGTGTAAGAGGCCCCCAAAATTTCCCATTGACTTGTAATGGGGCAGGAAACATGCCCATAAAAGGGAATAAAAGCGTCCCAGATGGAATATCTTCACTTTAGAGTGTCGTAGAGACATGAGGGTGGGCTCATTATACTCAGGCATCCAATCAGTCTCTTAGGATCACCCCAAAGCTATTAAGCCACGCCCCTAGCAACAATTTTTGGTACCCTAGCAACATCTCCCATAGACTACCATTATAAAAAGCCCAGATGGATATCTTTGCACCAGAGTGTCATAGAGACATAGGGGTGGGCTCATTTTACTCAGGCATCCAATCAGTCTTAATAGGATTCTTATTGATGTATTAAGCCACGCCCCTAGCAACCAAATATGAGCACCCTAGCAACATAATAAACAAAGCCTTATATCTCTGGATCTGAACATCATAGAGACATGGGGGTTGGGTCTTTGGGTCATGTTAGCTTCATGCTAGCTCCATGCTAATTCATACTAGCTTCATGCTAGTTTCATGCTAGCTTTATGCTAATTTCATAATAAATCTTTCTAACTTCATGCTAAATCGTGCTAGCATCATTGCTAAATCATGCTTGCTTCATGCTAATCATGCTAGCATCATGCTAGCTTCATGCTAATCATGCTAATAACATGCTAGCTTCATGCTAATCATGCTAACATCATGTTAGCTTCATACTAATCATCCTAGCTTCATACTAATCATGCTAGCATCATGCTAGCTTCATGCTAATCATGCTAGCATCATGTTAGCTTCATATTAATCATCCTAGCTTCATGCTAATCATGCTAACATCATGTTAGCTTCATTCTAATCATGCTAGCATCATGTTAGCTTCATACTAATCATCCTAGCTTCATGTTAATCATGCTAACATCATGCTAGCTTCATGCTAATCATCCTAGCTTCATGTTAATCATGTTAGCATAATGCTAGCTTCATTCTTATCATGCTAGCATCATGCTAGCTTCATGCTAATTATGTTAACATCATGGTAGCTTCATGCTAACTTCATGCTAATCATGCTAACATTATGCTAGCTTCATGCTTATCATGCTAGCTTCATGCTAATTATGTTAACATCATGCTAGCTTCATGCTAATCATGTTAGCATCATGGTAGCTTCATGCTAGCTTCATGCTAATCATGCTAGCATCATGCTAGCTTCATGCTAATCAAGCTAGCTTAATGCTAGCTTCATGCTAATCATGCTAACATCATGCTAGCTTCATGCTAATCATGCTAGCATCATGCTAGCTTCATGCTAATCATGCTAGCATCATGTTAGCTTCATGCTAATCATTCTAACATCATGCTAGCTTCATGCTAATCATTCTAGCATCATGCTAGCTTCATGCTAATCATGTTAGCATCATGCTAATCATGCTAACATAATGTTAGATTCATATTAATCATCCTAGCTTCATGTTAATCATGCTAACATCATGCTAGCTTCATGCTAATCATGCTAGCATCATGCTAGCTTCATGCTAATTATGTTAACATCATGTTAGCTTCATGCTAATCATGTTAGCATCATGGTAGCTTCATGCTAGCTTCATGCTAATCATGCTAGCATTATGCTAGCTTCATGCTTATCATGCTAGCTTCATGCTAATTATGTTAACATCATGCTAGCTTCATGCTAATCATGCTAGCTTCATGTTAATCATGCTAGCATCATGCTAGCTTCATGCTAATCATGCTAGCATCATGCTAGCTCCATGCTAATCATGTTAGCATCATGTTAGCTTCATGCTAATCATTCTAGCATCATGCTAGCTTCATGCTAATCATTCTAACATCATGCTAGCTTCATGCTAATCATGCTAGCATCATGCTAGCTTCATGCTAATCAAGCAAGCTAGCATCATGCTAGCTTCATGCTAATCATGTTAACATCATGCTAGCTTCATGCTAATCATGCTAGCATCATGCTAGCTCCATGCTAATCATGTTAGCATCATGTTAGCTTCATGCTAATCATGTTAGCATCATGTTAGCTTCATGCTAATCATTCTAGCATCATGCTAGCTTCATGCTAATCATTCTAACATCATGCTAGCTTCATGTTAATCATGCTAGCATCATGCTAGCTTCATGCTAATCAAGCAAGCTAGCTTCATGCTAGCTTCATGTTAATCATGCTAACATCATGCTAGCTTCATGCTAATCATGCTAGCATCATGCTAGCTCCATGCTAATCATGTTAGCATCATGTTAGCTTCATGCTAATCATTCTAACATCATGCTAGCTTCATGCTAATCATTCTAACATCATGCTAGCTTCATGCTAATCATTCTAGCATCATGCTAGCTTCATGCTAATCATGTTAGCATCATGCTAATCATGCTAACATAATGTTAGATTCATACTAATCATCCTAGCTTCATGCTAATCATGCTAGCATCATGCTAGCTTCATGCTAATCATGCTAGCATCATGCTAGCTTCATGCTAATCATGTTAGCATCATGGTAGCTTCATGCTAGCTTCATACTAATCATGCTAACATCATGCTAGCTTCATGTTAATCATGCTAGCTTCATGCTAATCATGCTAACTTCATGCTAGCTTCATGCTAATCATGCTAACATCATGTTAGCTTCATGCTAATCATTCTAGCATCATGCTAGCTTCATGCTAATCATTCTAGCATCATGCTAGCATCATGCTAGCTTCTTGCTAATCATTCTAACATCATGTTAGCTTCATGCGTATCATGCTAACTACATGCTAGCTTCATGCTAATCATGCTAACATCATGCTAGCTTCATGCTAATCATGCTAACATCATGCTAGCTTCATGCTAATCATGCGAGCATCATGCTAGCTTAATGCTAATCATGCTAGGATCGTGCAAGCTTCATGCTAATCATGCTAGCATCATGCTAGCTTCATGCTAACCATGCTAGCATCATGCTAGCTTCATGCTAATCATCCTACCTTCATACTTAAACATACTAACTGACACACAGCCTACTAAACTAAACTTCTGTCAAACCGTTTTAAACGTTCAGGCTATGCTTTTTCAAGCCAACATAAAGTTTGTCTTCAAACTTTAATATCTAGTTAGTTTTGTTGTTGTACAGTGTTGTAGAGTTTAAAAAAGCTCCCACGAGAAAACGACTGTTTTAAGGAAACTTCATGAACCGTGCATATTGAGCTGATGGACTGTATGTACTCCCTGTTGTGAGGGAAAAATGTGCTTGCTTGTGCTATTGCTATAAAAGCAAAGAGAAATGTACGAGTCTGTGATTAGGCAACTTTAATGTCTCTTTTTGTGTGTGTTCGGTCACGTTAAACGAAAAGTCTTTGACGGAGAAAATTGAAGCAGAATAAAGAAAAATCTGAACGCCATTTTGGCAGATTGCCCACATAACTCAACTTGAGAATGTAATTCCTATGTATGTCCAGCTGGTGGCAGTGTGTTGCTCAAATGACGCCCTGGTTTCTAAACATTCTCGCGATATTTTGATGTCATACACTGATTGGTCTGCGCATGCCCTTATGCAACAAACATATACTGCAGTATATTGGAAAATATCATGTAATATATTAGGCAATATATTACCATATATCGGATTTAATATTTATATTTCCCAATATATTGTAATATATGCATAGAAAATATCATGTAATATATTAGGCAGTATATTCCCATATATAGGATTTAATATGTATATTTTCCATTATATTGCAGTATATGAATAGACCATACATGTATATATTGATACAAAATATATTGTAACCAAGACCAAAAAGGGCACTATGTTTTTCCATGTAATAGTTTGTCTTTATATGATTTAATATACTGCAATATATGCAGGGGCATCGCTAGACCCCTTTAACCAGGACACATGCCCCAGTGTAAATCTTTTGTGCCCCGGTGTAAATCTCAAGTTTAAATTTTAGCAGTTAAATAGTGTATTCCTTTACAAAGATAATCGCGGCAAAAACGGATCTATATGCAATGTAGTTACCCAATTTACGCTTGTAACGAAGCAGTCGCATTGACTCGTGCACGCACGTATCCATGTCCGCGCACGTCTTGCGCTCATCCGCATTGCACACAACCGCATTCAAAAGGTGATGCCACGCGAGTGACTTAGCTTATGAAAACATGACCAGACTAAAGTAAGTTTCTAAATAATAATAATAATCTTATTTTGACTCGATCATTATTGGCTTCTTTAGATGAACATGTTTTGTGCAAAGCAGGGAAAGCGAAGCAGACAAGAGAGATGATGAGTTTTAAGGAGGTAAGACAAACTACATCCTCACCCGATCAGGTCTGAAACATTAGAGGAAAAATCTCAGGAAAACCTTGTCAAGTCTGTAGAATTGAATTGTTGCTGAGACAGATGTAAGATGTTCTTAAGATTATCTAAGTGTACTTCACTGTGCTATTTTGAGGCACCATGAATATGAACTAACATGCACTTTTAACATACTATCTCTGTATAAAAAAACTTATTTAGTTAACACTTGTATTAATCTTGAACACAACTTTTATACAAAGATGGGTTCAAGTTTACTACAAGTGGTACATAAATACATTTTTTAAATACATTTTTAGCACATTTTAGTTCATATTTATGGTGTCTCAAAATAGCACAGTGAAGTACACTAAGATGATCTTAAGAACATCTTAATATACTAAAAATTTGTCTTTAGTACTTCTTAAGTACAAAATTAGTGTGCGAAAATAAAGCACTTAAAATACACTATGGAAGTGTACTACTTTTTCACCTTGGTTAACACATCAGTTTTGGTGAACTGTTACTTCAAAACTCTACACACAAATCCTTACATTTCTCAGTGCTTACACCATCTGGTCATATGGAAAGCACTAGCATTCAATACTGTTCACTCAAGTCAGCACAGCTTAGCAAACAATTACCAAGCTGGAAACACTAAAAGTCAAAATTGAACACACAGCAATCAGATCCTTCAATAGATACATAAAAGGGCCTGAATCTGTTCATTGAGCTTTGAAACAATGGATCCACAGAGAAATGAAGGAATAGGTCGAGGAAGAGGAGGAGGAAGAGGAGGAGGGAAAGAAGAAGGACATGGTGAAGGAGGAGAAAGAGGACATGGTAAAGGAGGAGGGAGAGGACATGATGAAGAAATAGGTCGAGGAGGAGTAGGAAGAGGAGGAGGGAGAGGAAGAGGCAGAAGAGTAGGGAAAGAAGGAGGACGTGGTGAAGGAGGAGGAGGAAGAGGACATGGTAAAGGAGGAGGGAGGGGACATGATGAAGAAATAGGTCGAGGAGGAGGAGGGAGAGGAATAGGAGGAGGGAGAGGAGGAGGGAAAGGAGGAGGACGTGGTGAAGGAGGAGGAAGAGGACATAGTGGAGGAGGAGGAAGAGGAGGAGGACGTGGTGAAAGAGGAGGAAGGAGATGAAGGGCAAGGTGACAAGCAATTTCAAGGTGAAATACAAGCCACTCTAGTTGACCATGTCCTGGTCCATGGTATGACTATGAGGGAGGCTGAGCAACGAGTAAAGCCTAATTTGAGTCGCTTTACTTATGCCTCCATCTTCAGAGCCTTCAGGGAGGAAAACAGATAGGTGTACTTACAGTAAGACTGCTCTATACAGTAACTTTAGTGTGCATACACTGTTGGACTATGCTACTGGAATAAAGAAATGCATCAAATTGCCTTCCATACAGATAGACATATCAGCAGATGAATGCAAGGGGTGGATCAGGCAAGAGGATTTTACCCTTGCTGTTTGGCTAGGACCAATATAGCCTGTGATGTGGATGAGATTCTCTGGCCTGACCCAGAACTAAGACGGGATGTTGAGGCGAAATATTACAATTTACAGTTGTGCTGTGTATAGCACATGAATGAATAAAAATGCATACATTGATTGTGTCTTTTTGGTCATGTGAAAAGGTTTTTGAGGGGGAGAACCACAAGCAACTTACCAGTTTTGGATATATTGTTTTGAATTGATTGCACAAGTGTGTAATACTATATTGTAGTGTGTGTGTTTTTGAAAGCTTGTGTGTGTTGTCTGAGGGAAAAGTTTGGTATTTCAGTAAGAGTGAATGGTTTTGAGTGTAGAGCTTCATTTTGACCTGAAAATATGATGTTTGGAGTATTGTGTGAGACTTTATGGAATTGTCTTTACTGTTTTGAGAATATGAGGCATAGTTTCAAGAAATGTGTAATAATGTTAGGTATAACGAAGATTATACTTGTATATATGTATCTTTTGCAGTAACTGTTGAACTGTAGAATAGTGGGTTGAGCAAAGGACATTGTATAGAAGTGTTGCACACTTCTTGCACACAGCAGGCTTTCAAAAAAGTCAGCAAAAAATGGGGGGCCTGTGCCCCAGTAGAGCTTTATATCTAGCAATGCCCATGAATATATGGATGTGCTATGTATGTATGTATGTATGTATGTATGTATGTATGTATGTATATATGATTTAACAATTTTTTTTTCTTTCCAAATAAACAACTACAGCATATTCATGAATATGCATGGCATATAGCCTAAAGAAAATATTAAAGACAAAAATCTGCATTACACAAATAACAGTTTTATTGAAACAGCAGAGACCTTTCTTTCATTTTCTACATTTGTCAGTACTCTACTCAGCACCGACTGCTTCAACCAGAATGCGTGCCAAAGGCGATGGAGCATAATGCTTGAGTAGGAAGCTGAGATTCAGGCGCGAGGAGAGGACAAGGACACATACCTGTGACTAGCAACAATGAGGCTGATAGGTCCTGACCAGAGATGTATAGTAACGAAGTAGAACTACTTCACTACTGTACTTAAGTACTAAAAGACAGTATCTGTACTCTACTGAAGTATATATTTTTTCTCCTACTTCCACTTTTACTTCAGTACATATTTTCGATGAGTTTAATACTTTTACTCCGATACATTTTTTATGTGCTGCATAGTTACTCGTTACACTCAAATGTTACGAATCATTCCAAACCCACATTATCACTGCCAGAGCGGTGATACACATTAGAAACACACACAGATCGTGTTCTAAACCAATCGGAGATAGTGAAGGGCGGACCCCTCCCTCCCTCTCACTCCCAAATATGAGCCGGGGTTGTGGACAAAGTGAAGCAAATAGAGAACCAAAGTGCGCGAGAAAGACAGAGAGAGAGAGAATGCGTGAGAAAGGGCGAGTGTGCGTGAAAGAAGGAAACTTAAGTTCATTGAAACACCTTGTACCTTTACTGTACCTATTACCATTATATCGACTAATATTTAATTATTTGGTTAAATTAATCTAAATTATCTGAACAGTCCTGTCTTTGTACTCCTGCTACAGCCAAAGGAATTGTGAGTGTCCTTTAGCTAAAACATTTGAAATAATATAAACAATATTATATTCAAACTTTTGACTGTTTTCTTTAATAACTACATTACACAATACTTGTACTTTTACTTTCAGTACTTGAGTAGTATATTTTAAAATAAACTACTTGCAATACTTAAGTACAAAACATGTTTAATACTTTAGTACTTCCACTTAAGTGCTGTGCTTAAAGAGCACTTCAACTTCTACTCAAGTCACTTTTTTGATAGAGCACTTGTACTTTTACTCAAGTCTGGGTCCCTAGTACTTTATACATCTCTGGTCCTGACCTATAGTCCTAACTCATACTCCTAATCAGTAGGTGGCGGTAATGCACCTAAAAGTTGTTTGCTAACCACCAGTAAAACTTGAGAAGGAGACTGATCGTTGGCATGCTCTCAACCCAGGAAAAACTTCAAGCTTTACAAGGTACATAGTTTTCAGAGGTGGTGCTTTCCAGTTTTGATTGCATCTCTTCCAGGAGAGATTTTTGTGAACCAGAGGGGAAGGAGTGAGAAGGGAGAGAGTAATCGTTGTTGTTTTGTTCCACAGATGCTGTTTTAAACCAGTTTCCACGGCCAAAGCTGATGTTAGAAAATCCATCAACAGTAGAATATGCGAGCTAAGACACCAGGTGAAGTGCAAAAGCATGGGTATATAAGTAATTTAAACCAGTGAAGAGCCAAGATGGACTCCTAGCCAGGATAAAGGCCTGTTCTTTTGGTAATTTATGTCTTTGCTTTTTCACATTGCCAAAGCTCCTTGAAAGTTTGTTTATATCTATTATTGTCTGTGCATTTTGTTTATATTGTATTTTTAACTGTATAACGGCACTGCTGAAAGTTTGAAATAAATAGACCTTTGTAATTTAAATTGCTTTCATTTATATTTTGTATATTTTCTGTTTTATGTCACTCTTTTAAAATGTAATTTATGTTAATGTAATGCAAGACATTTATGTAATGTAAAGCAAACCACATTGTCTGACCATGTGCAAAATCTCTTGTGGTTGTAATAGGTCTGTTTAGCTCTCTACCTCAAATTAGTTTTAGTATGTGTGCCTGATTAAAAGAAAATAAAGGTGGCTTTTGATAGATTATCCATTAGTCTGTGTTAATATGTGGTATAAATGTGTGTACATATTTTTATGTATATATTTCTATATAATTTTACATATTATTTAAAATATATTCTACAATATAGTAAACATACATGTGACACTATATCTGTACATATATTGTTAATACATTTTTGCATATCAATCGGAATACAATATGGTGGATATTTGTAAATATAATATTGCATATTTTGAGATATATAAACACATATATTATATTCACGTGCAATATATTAAAAGCGACAATTATTTATATTTATCAATATACTGCAATAAATTACATATATATAGAATATATGTACTGTATCAACATATTACTCATGTATTTTACAATATACTGCAATATATTGCATACATAAAGAATATATGCATCAACATATTACTCCATATATTGCCAATATATACTGCAATATATTACATAGATAAAGAGTATATTTATCAACATATTACTCCATATATTGCCAATATATACTGCAATATATTACATGCATTAAGATTATATTTATCAACATATTACTCCATATATTGCCAATATATACTGCAATATATTACATGCATTAAGAGTATATTTATCAACATATTACTCCATATATTGCCAATATATACTGCAATATATTACATGCATTAAGAGTATATTTATCAACATATTACTCCATATATTGCCAATATATACTGCAATATATTACATGCATTAAGAGTATATTTATCAACATATTACTCCATATATTGCCAATATATACTGCAATATATTACATGCATTAAGAGTATATTTATCAACATATTACTCCATATATTGCCAATATATACTGCAATATATTACATGCATTAAGAGTATATTTATCAACATATTACTCCATATATTGCCAATATATACTGCAATATATTACATGCATTAAGAGTATATTTATCAACATATTACTCCATATATTGCCAATATATACTGCAATATATTACATGCATTAAGAGTATATTTATCAACATATTACTCCATATATTGCCAATATATACTGCAATATATTACATGCATTAAGAGTATATTTATCAACATATTACTCCATATATTGCCAATATATACTGCAATATATTACATGCATTAAGAGTATATTTATCAACATATTACTCCATATATTGCCAATATATACTGCAATATATTACATGCATTAAGAGTATATTTATCAACATATTACTCCATATATTGCCAATATATACTGCAATATATTACATGCATTAAGAGTATATTTATCAACATATTACTCCATATATTGCCAATATATACTGCAATATATTACATGCATTAAGAGTATATTTATCAACATATTACTCCATATATTGCCAATATATACTGCAATATATTACATGCATTAAGAGTATATTTATCAACATATTACTCCATATATTGCCAATATATACTGCAATATATTACATGCATTAAGAGTATATTTATCAACATATTACTCCATATATTGCCAATATATACTGCAATATATTACATGCATTAAGAGTATATTTATCAACATATTACTCCATATATTGCCAATATATACTGCAATATATTACATGCATTAAGAGTATATTTATCAACATATTACTCCATATATTGCCAATATATACTGCAATATATTACATGCATTAAGAGTATATTTATCAACATATTACTACATATATTGCCAATATATACTTCAATATATTACATGCATTTAGAATATATGCATCAATATATTACTTCATATATTTCCAATATATTATGGGATATATTAAATAGTATAATGAGATGTATTTAATCAATATATGAAAACGGCAATAATTGCAGTATTGTATAATATATTGCAATATATCACTTACATATATATATAATATATTTTTATATAATATATCATGATATATATTACTTTGTAAATTTCACAATATATGGAGACACATTAAATATATTGTCATGTAATATATTGAGAAATATATGTTTGTTGCATAAGGGTGGCTGCTGAAGTTAAACACTATAGGAGCGCTGCAACAAGACGCCTGTCTAAGGTAAAGATACAAAATCTAATGACAAGAGTCTGCATTAATCTGCCTTCATGCGTTTATTACACAAGATGGTTTCAGATGAGTTTAGTTCCATTCAGATTTTTACATGTTTATTGATATTTTAATCGCAGTAGTATTTTGTTATTTGATTTGTTCGTATTTGCCTGTTCAGCATAAAGCTCCGTGTTTTATTGCCTCCGCTGTCAATGTGAGAAAAAACATTAATTCATCTGCTTCATGTAATGGTAAAGTGATGCACGGTCTCCGTTTATCTGTTCTCTAAACAAATGAATAAACACATTTGACTTGTATGCTCGTCTTGTAAGTTTATGATTAGAAATGGACATGTGAACGAAAATGAAAATAATTAAAACATGAAATTGCGGATAATAACTGACTGTGAAGGACTCTTTACAACGCTGTTTATCAAAAAAATGACAGAGATTGAAAAAGTCTATCGCAACCTCTGTGTGTGTGTGTGCGTGCGTGCGTGCGTGCGTGCGTTTGTGTGAATGATTACCTTGATATTAGTTCATTACAGATTCATAGTACATTTATTTCGTGCGTTTGATTTTAACTGTAACATTTTCAGCATTTTAGCTAAGTAGTAGGCTAATGATACTCATCACCTGATAAATGGCTTTTAAGAGTACTGCATTACTACAGTAAAAGTTTGATTTTGAGTGTGTTTGCGCCCCCCATAATTTTTTTTGCACCAGCCGCCACTGTTCACGAATTAGTTTAAATGAATTGTTCAGATCGCTGCAAAAACGGAATCGTCCGAAGCTGTTTTACTCGTAACCTATGTAGAAACACGCAGAATATAACCAGTGTTGGGTGACGTGGAAATGAATTTACCAATCTTTTAACTAAAAGCAAAACTTCACACATGTACCGCCATTACATACGCGCGACCTGTTCGTCGCCAAACACAGTTAAACGCGTGCAACCTCCAGAAACACTAAAACAGATTGAAGAAAATCCATCGATGATTGAAGTCTGATTCGCTGTATACTGTACTGTATGATGTAAGTGATTCTCACAAAACACACGTGACATGACAACTTAAGAAAACAAGAGTTTTGTCTAAAATCATTTTTATGTAACGTTAAGTGTAAACTGTCAATGTCCTCAGACCATCTTAGGAGATTCCAACTTTATACATATGCAAAAGTTTTGTCAGTTTACTGATATTTCAGCTATAAGCTACATCAACATTGAGACTAAAGTTAATTTGTTAATTTAAAATGCTTGTCTATTCTGTGTTTGTATTCTTTTTTTCTGTACTGTTTGTGTATGTTGCAGTTTTACACATACTGTAGAAGTGCCCTTCATAAGTATTCTTCTGTTTGTTGTGGAGTCAAGAAATGTCTAAACATTAAAAGATAAAAATGAGACAAAAGTACAAAATCTGTCACATTATTTTTTTTATGGTCACTGAGCTATGTCCTGATTGTTTACACATGAAAAGCATAAAATGTGTAGGATCAGTTTGATTCACTTATGTGCATTTGTGTACAACACACATAAGTCAGCATTTAATGCTGTTGTTCTTTGTTGTTAAAGCATGTATGTGTTGAAACATAAACAAATGTTAATAAAATGTGACATTCTAAACTTCTGACATACTGATATTTTTCTTACCAATTTCTGGTCTCCACAGCAAACAGAAAAATCTTGTCTTTACAGTTCTGATACTTATGGAAGGCACTGTATTGTGTGGTGTGTGTGTGTGTGTGTGTACCTGGTAATTATCACGTTGTGGGGACCAATTGCCCCCACAAAGATAGGAATACCAGTGTTTTGTGACCATGTGGGGACATTTTGATGTCCCCATGAGGAAACAAGCTTATAAATCAAACAAGATGATGTTTATTGAAAATCTAAGGTACAAGAAAGGTTTTTGTGATGGTTGGGGTTAGGGAATGGGGCAGGTAAGGGGAATAGAATATACAGTTTGTACTGTATAAAATGCATTACGTCTATGGAATGTCCCCACAAAACATGGAAACCAGAATGTGTGTGTGTGTGTGTGTGTGTGTGTGTGTGTGTGTGTGTGTGTGTGTGTGTGTGTGTGTGTGTGTGTGTGTGTGTGTGTGTGTTGGTCTATGTGGTTTACGAGGACATGAAAAGTGTATAATGACATGTTTATTTTGCTATAAAGGTGGTTTACGGGGACACAATCAGTGTCCCCATAAACGGAAAAGCTAAAAAAACATACTAAATGGTAGTTTTTCATAGATTAAAGACTGGCAAAAGGTTTTTGTGACATTGGGGTTAGGGACAGGGGTAGGTAAGGGGAATAGAATATAACAGTTTGGACAGTATAAAATGCATTGCGTCTATGGAGATGTCCCCGTAAACCACATACACCAACATGTGTGTGTATGTATCTAGATTTATTTTTTCATGAGTAACTAGTAACTCGGTACTTGAGTATTATTTTCATTGCATACTTTTTACTTCTACTTGAGTAATTATTTCTTTACTCACTTGTACTTTTACTTAAGTTATTGGCTACTCCTTCCACCTCTGTTAAAATCTTCATGAATCTAGGCTGAGTTTGCCACGTTTAAGCCTTAATAATCAGACAGATAGCAGCTAGCTATCATAGCTTGCAGACAAGCAGCCTAGGCTACAATTTTTTGGGTAGGCATTAGGCAAACATGTTTGCTGATTTTAATAAAGACCCTGTTATTCTCAGTCCTTCATATAGGCCGTGAGTTAAAAAAAAAAAATTATTTAGGGGGGTGCCTTTTTTTAGGTCAGAGCAACTGCCCCTAAAAATTCCTGTGCACGTCTCTGAGCATCTCAGCTGTGTGGTGTGTCCGTTTTTATTTCGGCTCCCATGTTAAGAGGTTAGAGCTTGCAGACTACCTGCGTGAGACACGCGTCTCAGGCAAGGCCCGAGCCACGCGGAAAACGCGTGCATGCTAGAAATAGAACCGATGCCTATTTTTCACGCGACGCGCAAGTGTGTTGGAAGCGTTTCAGATTTATAACTATATATTCACAGTTTACATTTATATATTCAGACTTGTATTTATATATTCAAACTTATAACTATATATTCACAATTTACATTTATATATTCAGACTTATATTTATATATTCAAACTTACAACTATATATTCAGAATTTACATTTATATATTCAGACTTACATTTATATAGTCAGACTTACACTTTTATATTTAGACTTATATTTATATATTCACACTTATAACTATATATTCACAATTTACATTTATATATTCAGACTTATATTTATATATTCACTCTTATAACTATATATTCACAATGTACATTTATATATTCAGACTTATATTTATATATTCACACTTATAACTATATATTCACAATTTACATTTATATATTCAGACTTATATTTATATATTCAGACTTATAACTATATATTCATGGTTTACATTTATATATTCAGACTTATATTTATATATTCAAACTTATAACTATATATTCAGACTTACATTTATATATTCAGATTTATAAGTCTGAATATATAGTTATAAGTTTGAACATATAAATATAAGTCTGAATATATAAATGTATATTTATATATATATATATAATTTGTGCACTCCTGGTGACCAAAACTATGACCCTGGCATTGTTAGTGCAATTCTCTACCCATTTAGCTACAATATAAAAAACTCACCAGGAACAGTCCAATGAGTATGATACTGGGGATGATGGAGAAACGGATCATCCAACGCCAGCCCATTGTGGGCACCACCGTCATACCGAGAATGATGATGAGCATTGATCCCAACATCCAGAAGATCTGTCAACAATCACAAAATTTAAATGCAATGCAATAAGTTCAGTGTTAGAGTTTTCCCAGATTATACTTACTGAAGCAAGAGGTAGCAAAAATGCTCTGTATTTGGCTGGAATGAATTCTGTCTTCAGAACAAACCTGTAAGAAGAAATAACAGAGAATAATTCACTGTAACATGATAGTAAATAAACGATTATAGCTTGCAATGTTCCTCATTTTTAACCACTTTGAATAAAAGCATCTCCTAAATGACTGTAAATGTAAAAAAAAAAAAAAACACAACAGACCATTTAGGACTATCTTAAGGAATTGTTTGTGCTATAAAAAAAATTGTGAATACTTGAAAGTCAAGGTTCCAACAATTTCTGACAAATGAATTACACTGTTTTTATTACATTCATTTACAATATTAATACAAGGACTGAAAATACTGCCATTTTCTGATATGTTTTCAAGTTTTCCAAGATCCCTGAAACTATGTGTGTACAGAATGTGTATATTTGTGAGACCTCACCCTTGAGATGTGGCCGCCACTCCACAGCCGACCATACAGCGCAGGAAGATAAACCAGCCGTATGATGGGGAGAACGAAGTAAGTAGAGAAAAATATGAAGCGCACACAAAGCCACTAAACACCACCTGTGCACACAAACACACAAACTGTTTCCCATCTAATTTACCACATTACAATGTGTGGGTCAAGTATAACAACTGACCTTCCACCGTCCGTATTTGTCGGCCAAATAACCACTGAGAACCCCACAGACCATAAAACCCAAAAACACCATCTAAAACACACACAAAATATTGTGATGAATAATAAATCAGTACAGTATCTCTCTCAAAATTCAAAACGAAAAACCAAGTAAGTGCCCTGATTGGACAAGTTCCTCACCGTGGAGACCAGAGCCACCTGCCAATCCTCCAGACGCCACTCGCAGCGGATCTCGGGAGAAACTACAGCCAGTAACATAATCTCCATCGCCTCCACTATCTATTTACACACACAACTTTACAGACTATGTAAACAGTACAAAGGTGAAGAAATTACTTAGACAAACAAACAAACACTTCTTACATTGGCACTCCCCATGATGACAAAAAGCATAATATGAAAGCGTCCAAAGCCAATGTTCTCGACGGCCTCCTCCACAGTGTAACATTTTATTTCTGTGGTGTCAAAAATAACTCAAATCTTTACATAATGACTATGAAATGGTTGGAATGCTTGACAATTATGCATTGTGATTGTAGAACGACATTAGCATTGTACAGTATAGCTGTGGATCATTATGGTTGTTATTATTCGTATGTTCCTCACCCTTGACCTCTGGAGGTTCTGCAGGTTCTACTGGTGTGTTATAGGTATGGTCGGTGCTGGTTTCTCCCAGCTCCACTTCTTGAAGCTGAATAGCATTGACCAGCTGGGTCTTCATGGAAGATGATCGCTTAAATGCCATTCTCTTTGAGAAGGTTTGTTTATGTTCTCTGAGTTGCAAAAAGCTTGCATGAAACTAAGAAAACATTGGCAAAAACATGGTATTACCCTTATGTATGGCAATGCCATGCTATTCTTGCTCTCACTTGAAGAATGTACAGTACAAAGGTATGTAAATTATTTGTTACTGTTGTAGCCTATATCTCAAACATAAAAAAACAGAACCAAAAAATGGTTTTGTATATACAGTCCCTGGTGAGTAAAACAAATTAAAACAAATTTTACTGGCTATTATTACAAACACCATTAAACCATCAGCTATTTACAATTAAAATCATTGCAAAATGCCTTTATGTGGTGTGTTTTAGGTAATTTTCCAGTAGGATTTAATTGTGTTCAGTTGGTTTTCAACTGTCAGATGAAAACCATTACAATTTCTGTTATAACCATTAAATCCTTACAACTTATATGATACTGTTTTTCTTTTCAACATGTATGGGTAAACCACTGTTAGGACATAGACTATGCGAATACTATGGTTTATGCATATATTTTTCAATATCATACTTCAAAGTACAATGGTAGGTAAATCAAGAAACACACTTACTATAACATCGGATGATCAAAGGAAGTAAACGTGATTCTTCATTATATTTGGTATTTTCAATCGCATCTCGTCCATCAGTAAATAACTAGATACTGTATTTTCGTAAAAAAGTTCCCGTATGTTGATGTTGTCGAGACGTTTCGGCGATTTATAGAAATCAGCCTTCTAAAAACACAGATTTTTTTGGTTTAACGTCCACCATCTACACACGTCGTTTGTACCATATCCTAATCCAAATTTTCATAAACCTTAATGAAAAATAACAAAAACCCTATTAAAAAGTCCCACAGGTCCACCGCGCGCATTAAAACATCCAGTCTCACCTGCCGGCAGGTACAGAACGTCACTAAACTTCTGAGCGCGAGGGGTAAGGCTTAGTTTTAAAGGGACATGCAAGACAACACACACCCTATAAACACTTCCTTTACTCTTGTATATAAAGGACTGTAGACTGGATTCATGCTTTCACTGCGCGTGGACGCACAGGTCAGACAGGTTTTAACTGAGCTTCTCTTCTTCCAGTTAGCTGACCTACATAGAATACAGTAGTGATAACACGTGAGATGAAGTAGAAATATCCCGCAGTGTCCTTCGTTTTATATTTTGTGACCAGTCCTATTTGGTGGGTACCCTAAAAAGGCTGTCCTATATTCCGTGCGCTCCTGTAACGACAGAGACAGAAACAATGCATGTGATGCTGTTTATGGGCCTGTTTGGCAGGAGTTTTGAATGATGACGTTACTCGTTTTGCCTAAAATGGGCGTGTTCATACAGTATTCAGATTCGTGGCATTCAAAATAAAGGATTGAATCCTTCCCTGGCTGGCTGTAGGGCCTGCAAACCCTGCTGAAAAAACAACAACAGCACAAATCCACTGGTTCCATTACAAATACCGTTACACCAATACAACCCAAAACAGAGGCCCACAGAGACCATTATAGTTTTTATTAAAACCAGTAAAATTTCCATTATAACCATAATATATCCATTAGAAGAACCATGATGGTTTATTTTTTTAGCACCCCTTTTACAACCAGACTAATACATTCAAAGTAAAACATAAATATTTGAGAAACATTAAAGGGAAAATTATGAAAATCTGACTTTTTCCATGTTCCAATGTGAAAATAAACAACCTAGTAACTTAGTTTATCTAAACATTCTCTGCAAGCATGTGAAAAAAAATAGCTCATTGTAATCTGGCTCCCCTTGTGATGTCAGAAGGGGATCTTATTATAATAATACCAGCCCTTAATCTGCACTATCCAACCCCGGCAATGCCATTTAGTGTAGAGATCAACTCATTTGCATTTATAAGGACACACCCAAAAACGGCACATTTTTGCTCACACCTACAAAGTGGCAATTTTAACATGTTATAATAAATTATCCACATATGTTCTCTGGGGACACCAACAATTTATTTTACATCTTAAAAAAGTCTTGTGAATTGTCCACTTTAATAAATAACAGTAACATTTTTTTTAGCTAACTTTAGTTTAACCAAATCCTACCAATCATATTGATTAAATTTAACAAATCAATGCTAAACTGTCCTTGAAATAAACTTAATTGGTTGACCACAAGAGGTTGTGACAGAGACCGATTTAATTGACGGCACATTGTTTATTGTTTAGTTTACACAACAATATAGACACATTAAACATCAAATACTGGGATGCAGTTTGCAGAGACCAAGAGAGAAAAATCAAGACACAATGAGAAAGATAAAGAGAAATATAAGCCTATTGTATACATCCCATTACGTTAGGATTGCAAAGATGGTGTCTGTATCTTTAATATCCTTACATTTTCAGGGATTTAAAATAACATACAGCAAAATTAAAAAATGAACTTTATGTAAGATTAACTGTTACATTCCTATGACATCCTCTATGGCACTGGCATAGAGACAGTGGAGGTATATTATTGCACGCACACACAATTCAGTTTATCTCAGAATTTGTACATCATAATTGCTATAAATGCGATAAAATTCAGTTCAGTGTTGTAAGGTTATGATGGTTTCACACAAAACAACACACACACACACACACACACACACACACACACACACACACACACACACACACACACACACACACACAGTTTAGTAGCACCATGTTAGTCAAATGACTTTTGTTTATGAATGCATACAGTTTTCATTGTGAAATCTGCCAGATTGATAAAAACAAAAACAGGGCAGAATAATAAAAACATATTCCCTGTTGGTCTTTGCATACTGTGAGAAAAGAGGTCTAACAATGATATTTGCCTCTTAGTTATAAGAGGACTACATACTAAATATTTATAAGTATGCAGAAATTTTCATTTACATATTAATACTCTTCCTACATTATATATTTTTTATCATAAATATTGATTTCAAATACTTTCAAAAAATATGTTTATAAATGGTAAAATACTGAAAAGTTTTTTTCAAATTATTTCAATCGTTTCTCTGTGCTTTGACCACTGGTGTAAAGTCTTATGGACCATTACATAGCAGTTTTTCATAGTAGGCTAATTTCTATCAAGCTTGTTTGTCATATTTTGCTTTTTTAAGACTATTAGCATGCCCATCAAGACAACAGCACACAAAATAAACAAAAAAGGGAAGAAATTAAGCAGAATCCATCACTTTACATGCTTCCTAATTTAAGGCCTGTCAGGCACCTTTATACACAAAATAAAGAAATAATGAAAGAAAGAAAAATAAAGATATGTGATTTCAAGTTTGCAATTACGGGATAAGAATGGTAAAGAATTTTTTATAGAGATGATGCTCTCTTTAATTGTCTCTTCAATGATCTTTAAGATTATCATGAATTCTCCAGGCCTGAAAACCTTACACCTTAAATTCCCTGAAATTGCAGGTGTTTTAGTGATTGTGTAAGCAGAATGGAAGAAAAAAAATTAAATTAAGAAGAAATAAAGGGTTAAACCAAAACCTAGGACAGAGAGTTAGGTAAAAAATAAATGGCCTTTATCCCTACAGCACATACCAGTTCCTTATAGGAATCTTTACAACAGCTCTGTGCAAGTCCACATGACCATATACATTAAAAATACATACAGAATGCCTACTGCATTACCAAGCTGAGGGAACTATGCTTCAACAGTGATTTGGTCTTTTTTAAAATATCCCATAGCAACACTTTTCCAACATCGGTAATACATAGTACTTTATAACAATAAAAAATAAATAAAATCTAATATGATAACATATAATCAAAATTGTGCTCAATGGATCAATACATCATGAATATGCAATATCTATTTATAAGCCATCTATATATGTTTTATATAATATAAAATTACATATATTGTTATATTAATACCTGTTCTTCATTAACAAACTCTCTCTTTTCCACAATAAACTCTGAAACTGATTGACTTCCATCATCAACATGATACGAATGTGCAAAGATGAAAATGTGCAAAATTAATATGTAAAGAGTTTGGTTCCAAAACGAGATAACTTTTCAGAAACTGCAGTTGGTTTGTTTTGAAATAAGCCTTCATAACTAAAACAAATACAGCTAAGTAGCATAATAAAAACATGATAACATAAAAATAAACTAAATGTCTTGACAAAAGTTAGTTATCTGGTTTTGGAACCAAACTCTTCATTTGTACATTGAAAACTATTACCCTAGCCATACTTCAAACAAGACATTGGGATGGATAAAGCAATGGTGTAGAATCATGCTGACAACAATCTGGATCCTTTTCTAGAGGCTGCTTGTTGATCTAGCTTACCCTCAAGAGCTAGACAAGACAACGTGGAGTAACTTCAGCAACAACAGTCCTAACAAATACTAACACTTTCAAAACCACAAAAAATACAATACCCAGACCCCAAAACCATCTTACAGACAGTCATGTTTCAATTGATTAGCCATCTTTGATAAATGGACATCAGGGGAAAGACTAAAATATGACTGCATCAAAAGGAGATGCCCCTTTTTAGGCAAGGCTAAATTGTGGCATTAAACAGAAGAAAGAAATGATTTTTAGCACCAGGTCCGGAGACATAAAGATGAGCCACTGGAAGGAAGCACTTTGACAGACTTGGAACTGATTGGGACTTTCACATTGGCAACACTCAGCACTAAATCTTTAAAAAGTCACAGCTCTCAGCATGCAATTTGAGAGCCTGTATGTCTATTCTAAACAGTCTGGATGAGAGATGTATGGTTTTTCATTTGCAAGTCAGAAGAGAGGGTATTGAAGTTTATTTTCTGCAAGTAAGCAGTAAAACATCAAATGTGGATGTCCTCACAATATCCCTATTGAATATCTGTGCCATTTATTCATGTGTACTGTAACAGACCAGCCGTACTTGGATTGTACAATTTTGGTTAGGGTTTGTGTAAAAGCAGCCATGTGAGTATTTTTAGGTAGCAGCTGCAGTAAGAAGTCATCAGGACTGGGGTTTGGGATGGTCTGTCTCAACTGTGGTAGCCTGCAACAGCCACCTGTTTTTGAGAAAGTCTCTGTAATTCTTCCCTGATGGCTTTGATGAGGGAAGCTGAGGAGTGAGGAGGTGGTGAATGCGCCTCAGGGGCGACGTACACTGTGCTCGAGGGTTCCAGATGGGCCTGGGGTGTGGTCGGATCCTGCAGTGATGTCCTTGGCATCTGGAATACAGGTGATAAGGAATATTCTGGGAATGTCAATATCTGTGAGATAGAGAGAGAATAGGGTTAATGAAGCTTAGCCACTTGACCCTGTCTGTGAAATTTAAGCTTAATATTAAGAGCATACATTTTTAACATGACCTTACTCAGTCAATATTAAAAATATCAAGGTAAATTTGGACACAGAATGTTCAATACATTATTTTGGATGATTTTATAAGCAGTAAATCACAGAAAAAAATAATTTAGCTGGGTTTTTATATTCAGACAGGATAATTATCTTAGGTAATCTGAAAAATTGTGTGTGCACATTATTGACTTACAGCCTCCCGGTTGGCTCCTGGTCTTGAGATCTCTTCATCTGATCTATATTGGGTCCAACTTGATCCAGAGGGTCCAGAAACACTACGGCCAACACCAGGATATAATCCAATCCGACTTGACAAACCCACCTGTGTTAGCTGGTGCAACTGTGCACCTATATGCACAAAAATGCTATTATTTTAACTTAGAAACACACTTAAAGGGACAGTTCACCCAAAAAAAAATACAATTCTATCATCATTTACTCACCCTCATGTTGTTACAAACCTGTATAAATGTCTTTGTTCTGATGAACAGGAAGGACGATATTTTGAGAAATGTTTGTAACAAAACCATTCGTGATTGATTTCTATAATAGGAAAAAAAGAATACTATGGAAGTAAATGGGGTCCATGAACGGTTTGGTTACAAACATTTCTCAAAATATCCTTCTTTGTGTTCATCAGAACAACAAAATTTAAACAGGATTTTTAACAACATGAGGGTGAGTAAATGATGACAGAATTTTCATTTTTGTGTGAACTATCCCTTTAAGTTAAGTTGTACTGAACATTCTTTACCTGTGCTGCCCCCAACTGGTCGAGGTCGATCAGACGATGTGAGCTCCTCTCCAAACTGCCCCCTGCTGGAGTAACCAGGATCAGACTGCATCTCTGCTGGCAGCAGGTACCCTTGTGCCTGCCTGTTAAACAAATAATCTGCTAAGTAAATATTATATTTGGACACTTACTTATTTTCTGTATTGTGTATTTAAATGTTTTTAAATATGTATAACAATTTGCAGCCTTTCTGTTACAGAAAGTAGAAAATATTTAAGGTTTATTTATTTTCAAGACCAAACCTTAAAAATACTTTTCTTTCTTATTTTAAAACACTTCCCAGAATGCATCTTACCTATGCAGTAAACTCTGGACTGAAGTAGGAGACATTCCTAATTCAGCATACCTCTTTAAATCAGAGAAATACATTTTAAAGGATTTAATGTCGGCCCATAAACATTTATTAAAAACATTTATAGCACAGACAAAATGCAACATATTTGCAACATACAAATTTATTTTTTATAAGACTATGGGTCTTCAAAAGGATTTTTAAAATTTCGTTAATGAGTTTTTAGGTTTATTATAAAATTTAAACTTAAAATGAAGAGCACAACATTCACATGATAAAATCTATTCAGTTAAATTAAAAAGTTATGTAGTATGCCAAATATTATTTTTTATATTTTTTAAATACCTCTGTAATGTAACCATCATAACCAGGTATGTGTTAAAAATAATTAATACTGCATCAGTGTGTCTTGACTAGTAATGCACCGAAATAAAAAATCTTGGCTAAAAACCAAATTCTGCACTTGATCGTGAATTTTGAAAATATTTTTAAAAAATAATTTTGTACTAATATTAGACTTTTTAGCTTCATTAATTTAATGAATCTGAGTTGTACTACAAACCAATAAAATAATAAAAAAAAATAAGTAACACACCAAATTAGATAAAAATAATAAACAAAACTAAATATTCTTCATTTAGTTATACAGTATGCAACAGAATCAAAGCTTTTTCCTAAATAAGTTCTAAATAACTATTATGCAGAACAGTAAAAAAGTAATGCTGCAACTGTGCAGCCTTGTTAATACTAGGTTTAAAGGGATAGTTTACCCAAAAATTTAATTTCTGTCATCATTTACTCACCCTTATGTTGTTACAAACCTGTATAAATTTACACCCCATTTACTTCCAAAGTATTCTTTTTTCTACTATGGAAGTGAATGGGGTCCACGAACGGTTTGGTTACAAACATTTCTCAAAATATTTGTGTTCATCCACTTTTCCCTAAGGACATGGGACTAGCAGAGCCTAGCTGTCAAATTGATAATTGGCAAATGTATCTGGAATACATCCATACTACCCACATGCATACTGATCGGTAAGTACTTCATTAAATACAACATCAAATTCAGGACATGCAGCAACTCACCGCAGAGAAAGGACTATGTGCAGGGGCTGCTGGGTAAGAGGAGGAGCCCCACTGGCGTGCCGGGCGAGAGGACGGGCTAGAGGGTTGACCAGGACTGATCCCTCCAACACCAGTGACTGCAGTAACGCCTGTGAATGTCAAAGGGGCAGGGCTTCCTTGAGAAGAGGGTGAGACGAGAGCAAAGGCGTCATCCAATAAGGAGTGCATCTGTTGCCGTGCTTCTTCGATGGTTGGCTGATGGGGGACGTAGGCCGGCGGGGCAGGGGCAGGGCCTGAAGGCGGAGATCCAGGGTCTAAAAACACCTCATCAGTCGGGGAGGGGCTACCTGTATCTGGGAGCTGGTCTGCATCAGACTGCAACAACAGAACCATTTGTGAGTTTGTGTTTTTGATCAATGAAAAAGTTGTGACTGTTTGTGTCCTACCACATATGCCACATTGTTGACGCCAGGGTACTTCCTGTATGTGGCATCCCCATCAGTAATGAGGCGATCTTTGTCTCTCAGACTTCCGCTACCACCAAAATTCTGTCTCTGCCTTTGTCTGGGAGAGCGTCGACCTCTAGAGCTACTCACAAACAGACAAGAAAATATCAATGAACTTTCATTTGCCGATCTGTTCAATGTTGAAACAGGAAGTTGGGGGTATACTTTCTTTTTAAAGTACCAACCAATTAGTTTTTCAAAATTATTAAGTATTATCTATTGGTTTTCAACAACAGGTGATATAGCTGGAAGGTGGTGGTTCTCATTCCAAAAAGATTTACATTGGTTTGGCATAGTGATAAGTTATCAGAATTTGTATTCAGTTTGCCATGGTTTTTACTGTTTATCTGATAAAATCAAACCCTTTTTTGAGTACAGTATATGTTTTTTTGACCTCTTGCGTGGCTCTCCACACGATGATGGTGTTTGTTCATCTGGATGCAGTATCTTGTGTATCTGCTCCTGGGCTTGCTGATAAATGCGCTGCTGCTCGGAGCTGTCGCCGAACGCAGCCATGATATCCTCCATAGAAGGAAATTCGTAGTGGCCCTTTCTCTTGGCACGCAGGCGGATCTTATTGCGATGATGTTCTATCTCAGATTTGTGCCTCAAGGCCACTTGGATCTACCGGAGGGCACACACAGATTGAATAAATATTTGAATAAATATATAAAGGTTTTCTTAAAGAGTACATTTGGGAAAACAGGTCACTGACCTCACTGTTGACCTTTGACCCATCAGACAGTTTCTCTGTTAGACTGGTGCTCAGAGCTTGGTTATGCGGGTGAGCGGGAGGGCTCGGCATGGGCTGCATGGCTATAAGCTGTATTTTATTGGACACTCTGCGTGTTCCATCCGATGAACCACGAGAGAGACGATCTACATGTTCGAATATAGAAGATGAGGACAGTTGCTCATCCACACCGCTTCCATGTTGAGCACCTGAAGATCAATGCCAGAAGTTAAAAATCCATAATTTGCCTATATGTAAAGTCTTTGCACGTGCAACATAAGGAAAAGAAGCTTACCCAGTTTGGATTTAGCTGATAAAGAGAGGGTGATGGAGTGATGAAAAGACAAAGAGACTATTCAATTTAAATTCGTTTTGATTTGTATAGTGAATTCACAATAGAGATTGTTCAATCCACTGGATTGACGCATGTATGGTATGGTACCATGCTTGCTCTTGCGATGTTGAGGTTTGCTTTCACTTGGTGTCACCGCAGGTCTTGTGCTCTCCTCCGCTGATTCTCTACCGCTGGATGCTTCACTTCCTAATGAATCGCCATCAGACGGAGACAATCTGACAAAGACGTGGAAATTATGGAAGTTAAAACTTCCTTAACATACAGTAATTCAAAACATATAATCACAGCTAGTTACCTGCCCCTTCTCCGAGCTGCACGTGATGCTTTAGTGGATGAACTCTTTGATTTGGGTGTGTTCAATTCTCCACCCTCCGAGGGTGTGGCCTCTTTAACAGGGAGGGGTGGGGGGGTGGGCTCTTGAATTACCATGATGTCATCTTTACTTTGCTGCCCTAGGTGGAGCTTAGCAAAATCAAAGCCTTTTACACTAGGGGGCTGCAACTAGACAAATGATACACAAATCGCATTATGCGCAGAACCTGCTGTTACAAACTAGTCTAGTTTAGACAAACAGAGTACAGTTTTAGTACGAACCTCCCTCACATGTAGTGTTTATTAGTGGCCTACTTGCCACACATGCACACATACTCAAGCACACTGATTTTAACCTTCTGTCTTTGCTGGATGGTGCTCATAGCATCTGGCTGAAACTCTAGCTTTTCAGAGCGACACAGCTTCCAGTAGAGGATAATGATGATGAGGATGACCACCAGAACTGGAACCACGACACCCACGATCAACCACACATTACTGGGCTGCGTCTCTGAGGGAGGCAATGTCAGCTTCTCTACCGCTAAAACATACAGGACATATCAGTTATCAGATAGTTATTGTTAAAAAGTGTTGTTAGGGCCCGAGCACACGGGGGTGTGAGGACCCTATTGTTCTTCAAGGAGTTATTAGGGCCCGAGCACCGAGGAGCAGGGCAGAATGGCCTGCACCGAAAGGTGCGAAGCCCTATTGTTTTTGCTCGGATTATTATTTTTTTAGGGCCCGAGCACCAAGGAGCAGGCCAGAATGGCCTGCACCGAGGGTGCGAAGCCCTATTGTTTTTGCTCTGATTTTTTTTTTAAATTTTGGGGCATTTTGGGTGCCTTAACATACTCGAAAACTCTTGGAAATTGGCACAGACGTCAGAGTCATCGGCCATTAGGACCGGGCAAAGGCTGAAACTCGGGCGTGGCAGGGGGGCTCTGTAGCACCCCCTGTAATGCAAAAACAAACATTGTTGCACAGATTGGGCAAACATGTACGCACATGTACAAGAGTTGGTACTAGGGCTGTCACTTTTGAGAAAAATCTAATTCGAAAATTTTTAACTTAATGTTTGAAACAGCAGGTTATCAACTTATGAATAACAAACTTATATACTATATATATATATATATAAACGATTCAGAACATAGTTACAAACAATAACGTGACAACTTAAACAGCAGCATGAGTAAGGCATATAGCCAAGCCCAAACGGAATTCGCGCCCGCAGATTTCGGCAGAAAACTCTGTGGAATTCCACGGATTTAATGCCCGTCATTGACAAGCACACATATCACGCGCTTGAGCGTGTTTGTGAGAAGAAATCTCATTGACAACAAGCACCCATACATAGCCTATCCCGCGGGTTTGTGAGCCGTCATTGACAAGTACATTAACCCTGCGCGTGCTGTTTGCTTGCCCGTTTTTAATGATAGAGAGCACACAAACCCTTTGATACTAGAGATGAAATTAAACTTACCGCTGAGTAAAGCAGCTCTCACTTGACTCTGTCGCCTATGTGATGCGCGACAGTCAGCACATTATCATTTCAAATCCGTTTACAAGACTAATCCGTGTTGCTGTTTAAAATAAAGTTTACATTGCGTTGTAAAAATGATGAAATTATCTTCATACATGCTAATTTCATAATGCGAACGTATTAACACAAGCTTTTTATTCTGCTATAATATTTAACACTATAAACAATATGTCATTTTATATATAAACTATAATTCTATCTTGACATGCACATTAGGTTAATTTTGGTCCAATTTGATTCCCTCTCTTGCACACAGTTCCCGTCGTCGGTCTTACTCTCAGTCTCCTTCCCATTACGAGGTGTTACTGTGAAAAATGCGCTACACATGTCATTTTAAAAACCGGATGGTTTATTTAAAGTTCGAATACGGATATTTCACGTCATGTTCGAATGCATATTCGAATATCGAATAAAAAGTGACAGCCCTAGTTGGTACGCATATAGATCTAATCAACCCAAACAACTTTCGCCCTCTAACATTTAAGCTCTGCCCAACAGGAAGTCGGATATTTTGGATTGTTCAAAAAATGCATGATATCTCGAACGGTCCTGCCATGGCGAGGCCACAAATTTATGGCGAAATCAGAGAAACAGGAAGTGTCTAATATCTAAGGCAAAAAATATCTTATTGTGATGACACGCGGGGTGTTTGTTCGTCTAAAGATTCCGATCGCATCAATGTGCCTATTGTGACTCCCGGGTATAGCGCCACCACCAGGCGCCAGGAAGTTTGTCAGTCACAAAGGTGGATTTTTTTTGACAGTTCCATGCAATGTTCTTTTAAATACTCCTCCTAGAATGTTTATGCGATTGACACCAAAAGTGGTCAACATGATGCTGAGTAGCATTGTAGATGATAAATTGCAAAGGGATTCATGATATCTTGAACGCTGTTCCCATGGCAACGCGTCAAACTTTACTTTCATTTTAAAGGCATATTTAAGCCTTTCAGTTGACGCCGATGTTCTTTTAAATACTCCTTCTAGGATATTCATGCGATTAACACCAGAAGTGGTCAACATGAAGCCGAGACATTGTAGATGATAAATTGCGAAGGGATTTTTGATATCTCAAACGCTGTTCCCATGGCAACGCATCAAACATTACTTTCATTTTAAAGGCATATTTAAGCCTTACAGTTGCATGCAGTGAACTTTTAAATACTCCTTCTAGAATATCATGCGATTCACTCCAGAAGTGGTCAACATGATGCGGAGACATTGTAGATGATAAATTGCGAAGGGATTTTTTATATCTCGAACGCTGTTCCCATGGCAACGCCGCAAACTTTACTTTTATTTCAGGCATATTTAAGGCTCTTGACGTGCTTAGATTAACCTTAAAGTTGGCACACACATCAGAGTTGTCGGCTGTTAAGTTTGCACAAAAATGTCAGACATAGGCGTGTCTCTTAAGTGGCTCACTAGTGCCCCCGTTTGTCTAAAATGTGGGGTTTCTTTTAGCTACAGTCCCCAAATGGCTCAGTAACAACATTAAATAGCCCACTGATTTTTACCCACTTGATGCCCTTGCCCACCGTGCATCATTTTCTCGAACACACCGTGTAGCGGTAAAAAAATGTGCGAGGGCCCGCCATTGCTGCGTGCAAACCCTATTGGTTTTGCTCGAATTTATTATTAGGGCCTGAGCACCGAGGCGCAGGCCAGAATGGCCTGCATCGAAAGGTGCGAGGCCCTATTGTTTTCCTTAGGATTATTAGTGTCAGGAAAGAACTTCGGAGTCAAGTGCAAGTTAACAATATTTATTTAGAAAAATAGAATGAGAGATCTGGAGAGCAAAGTCACTGGTAGATCCACACACGGCACACACCCGTTGACTCACTCTGGATGATAACACTACTGTGGGAATGAAGCACTCCCACAGTAGGAGAGAGTGAGTCGGCGCTACACGATAATCCAGTACAGATCCGAAGGGAGAGAGAGAGCCACCCACGCACTCCGTCGAGAACACCAGCACAGTCACCACACGCAACAGAGAGATGAAACACGCCGCCCTGAAGGTGGATGACAGGCGGAGAGGAAGATGGTAAATCCAAGTTCTCAGACGGGTAATCCACTGTGAAATCCTGATGTAGAAGAGCCACCCGGAAACCACTGGTCACCGCCTAAAAACGAAGCGAACCAGCGGTTCCGAGAAACAACAGTCGTTAGAGTCAATGTAATCCACAATAGTAAAAAGGTGTACTCCACTCACGGGTGATGATGCAAACCGGAGAGAAACAGAGACAGCTGGTGTACCGCCTAGAAACGAAGCGAACCAGCTGTACCGAGAGACAAACAAAGTCAATGAGATCCAGTAATGCACAAGCGAGCGGTCCGGGCGAAGACGAGTCCCCGAACGCCGAAAACCAAACCTGGGGTAACAAGAGGAAGAGACAGAGAGCGACTGACAAGACAAGGCAGGGCAGCAGGACTGTGATAAAACAATGAGGGCGCAACGAAGGACAGGACTACGTGCAATATAAAGGAAAAGGTAAACGAGACACCACCGGTGAACAATTACCGAAACAAGGGGGCGGAGTTAGTGAACACACGAGGAACCGGCACCACAACAGGTAAACAACACACACACACACACAGCCATCGATCACCCAGCAGTCATGACAGTAGCCCCCCCTCCACGACCGGCACCAGACGGACCGGGAGACTCACCCTGTCGCCGACGGAGGTCCTCGATCAGCCCAGGATCCAGCAAATCCCGACCCGGAACCCAGCTCCTCTCATCAGGACCGTATCCTTCCCAATCCACTAAATACTGAAATCCTCTGCCCCTGCGGCGGGAGTCTAGTAACCTCTTAACAGTATAGACAGGGGCACCATCCACTAGACGAGGGGCGGGGGGATTAGGGGCAGAGACAGGAGGGTTATAGCGAGCAAACATCACAGGTTTAACCTTGGATACATGAAAAACAGGGTGAACCCGACCAAGAGAAAGGGGTAACTTAAGCTTTATCGTCACCAGATTAATGACCTTAGAAATACTGTATGGCCCAATGAATCTTGGAGCCAGCTTACGAGAAGGCTCACGGAGAGACAGATCCTTGGTAGAAAGCCATACCTTTTGACCACAAACGTAACGGGGTGGAGGTCGCCGATGACGATCAGCTGCAGCTTTGGTTCGTCTGGAATTAGATAATAACAGTGTCTTAGCTCTCCTCCAGGTGCGTCTGCACCTGCGTACGAAAGCTAACGCAGACGGAACCGCTGCCTCGGGCTCCTGTGATGGAAACAGGGGAGGTTGATAACCGATGGAAAGTTCAAACGGGGATAAATTGGTAGACGTGACGGGAAGAGAATTATGAGAATACTCAACCCACGGGAGCTGATCGCACCAGGAATTCGGATATTGTGACGACAGACAGCGGAGCGTTCTACCGAGATCCTGATTAGCCCGTTCGCATTGCCCATTGGTCTGCGGGTGATAACCAGAAGACAAGCTGGCCGTGGCACCAATTTGTCTACAAAACTCCTGCCAAAAACGAGAGATGAACTGAGGACCCCTATCTGACACTACGTCAGTCGGAATACCATGTAACCGAAATACGTGATTAATCAAAACCTGAGCCATCTCTTTTGCAGAAGGTAGCTTGGGCAGGGGAATGAAATGAACCGCCTTCGAAAAACGATCCACCACAGTTAGAACAACAGTGTTACCATTAGATGCCGGTAAGCCAGTGACAAAATCAAGGGCTATATGAGACCAGGGGCGGGAGGGCACGGGCAAAGATTTAAGCAGACCAGCGGGTGGTAAATTAGATGCTTTATTACGAGCACAAACCGAACAGGCTAGTACAAACTGTCTGACGTCAGTGGACATAGAAGGCCACCAAAAACGCTGACGGATGGCAGCCAACGTTCTCCGAATACCTGGATGGCCGACAAACTTGGACTTGTGACCCCACCGGATGACATCGGAACGTAACCGCTCAGGAACCCATAGGCGACCCGCTGGACACCCCTCCGGAACTTCCCCCTCCCGGCCGGCCTCTCTCACCCGCTGTTCGATTCCCCATACGAGGGCGCCGACCACCCTCCCCTCCGGGAGAATGGTCTCCGCCCTCTCCGAATCGGACTTCTCGAACAGACGAAAGGGAGCATCAGGTTTGGTATTTTTCGAGCCAGGCCGGTACGAGAGAGTGAAGTTGAAACGATCAAAGAAGAGTGCCCAACGAGCCTGCCTAGATGTTAGTCTTCTGGCCGAACGGATATATTCAAGATTTTTATGATCCGTCCAGACCAGAAAGGGCTCCGAGGTTCCCTCCAACCAGTGACGCCATTCACCCAAAGCGAGTCTAACCGCCAACAGCTCCCGATTCCCTATGTCGTAATTATGTTCTGCTGGGTTTAACCGGTGAGAGAAAAAAGCACACGGATGTACTTTCCCATCAATAGACGATCGCTGTGATAAAACAGCGCCTACCCCGACATCAGATGCATCCACTTCCACTATAAATTGTTTAGCCGGATCGGGAATAGAGAGGACAGGCGCAGAGATGAACCGGGACTTTAACACATCAAAGGCCTCCTGAGCCTCTCTATTTCAACAGAAACATACGTTAGGTGAAGTGAGAGCAGTAAGAGGCTTAGCGATCTGACCAAAATTTCTGATGAAACGGCGATAAAAATAGGCGAACCCCAGAAATCGCTGAAGCTCCTTCCGAGTGTCGGGTACTGGCCACTCGGCAACCGTCTTAACCTTAGCGGGATCGGGACAAATTTCTCCCTCGGCAATAACAAAACCCAGAAACGAAACTGACTTCCTGTGGAACTCGCACTTCTCCGCCTTAACGAATAGTTGATTCTCTAAAAGCCGTTGTAAAACCATGCGAACGTGCTGAGTGTGTATCTACATGGAGGGAGAAAAGATGAGAATGTCATCGAGATACACAAAGACAAATCTGTTAATCATGTCACCCAGCACTTCATTGACCATGGTCTGGAAGACAGCTGGAGCGTTACAAAGACCGAACGGCAGAACGGAATATTCCCAGTGTCCTGAGGGTGTATTAAAGGCTGTCTTCCACTCATCGCCCTCTCTAATACGTACCAAGTGATAAGCGTTGCGCAGATCTAGCTTGGTAAATACGCGCGCTCCCTGTAATAACTCGAATGCTGATGACATTAATGGCAAGGGGTACTTATTCTTAACAGTAATGTCATTCAGCCCTCGATAATCAATGCACGGACGAAGAGACCCGTCTTTCTTCTTTACAAAGAAAAATCCAGCACCAGCTGGAGACGAGGAGCGACGAATGAGACCGGCTTTAAGAGCGTCATTAATGTATTTATCCATAGCCTCTCTTTCTGGTTTAGCTAGGGAAAATATACGACCCTTAGGCGGAGAAGTGTTGGGAAGTAGTTTGATCTCGCAATCATACGACCGATGAGGAGGCAGAGAAGTGGCCCGGGACTTACTGAAAACCTGATACAGATCCGAGTACTCCGCCGGGACTCCTGAGAGATCGATAGCCGGAACCTGCGAGACAGAACAAGAGACAAGAGAAGGAGCAGGACCAAGACAAGAAACATAACACGAAGACTTCCAAGATAACACAACATTGTTCTGCCAATCAACGTGAGGATTATGTTTGGATAACCAGTCATGACCTAAAATGACTGGTGATTGTGAATCCTCTAAGATGTAAAACTCAATTTCCTCATGATGATTGCCAGAAACAAACAAACTCACAGGGGGTGTGCGGTGCGTGATCACAGCCATATGCTGGCCCTTCAATGTCCAGGCAGACAAAGGAGAGGAGAGAGGGATGAATGGGATACCCCAGGACTTGGCCAACCCAGCATCCAAAAGACACGGCTCCGCACCGGAATCCAGCAACGCCTGTGAATGGAAGGAATTTATGATGACAGGAAGTGTTGTGCTGCTTACGGGAGATTTAAATGACGATGCGCCCACTGAGACTCCCAAGTTCATCGGTGGGCGTGAGCTTTTTACCGGACATGTGGCCGCCAGGTGCCCCGGCTTGCCACAATATAAGCAGAGGCCATTAGACAGACGACGATTTCTCTCACCAGCAGAGATACGAAACTTGCCCAGCTGAATAGGCTCCTTGGAGGGCGTCTCTGAAGCGGTCTCCCCTGGTTCCGACATCAGATGGCGAAATGAGCGACGCAGATCTCTCTGCCGATGGCGAGACTCAACCCTCAGAGCCAGATCGATGGCAGCTTCCAGTGACGTGGGTGGCTCCCTCAGTGCAATCTCGTCTTGAATGCCCGGTGTGAGACCCTCGAGAAATTGCGCTCTTAATGCCGCGTCGTTCCAGTTGCAGCAAATAGCGAGAGTCTTAAATCTTATAGCAAAGTCCGTAACGGAGTCATTACGTTGCCATAATCTCACCAACTCAGCCGCTGCCATGTCCCCCTTGAGTGAGCGATCAAACAATTTTAACATCTCCTCCTCAAGAGCCTCGAATGAAAATGTAAATGGAGCTTTAGCCCCCCAGGCGGCCATACCCCAGTCTCTCGCTCTTCCCGTGAGTAACGTCAGAACATAGGCCACCTTGGAAGTGGATGAAGAAAATCGACGGGGTTGGAGCGCAAAGACGAGAGGACACTGTTGCAAAAAGGATCTGCAGGTGTTGGGGTCGCCATTGTAGGTGGGGGGTGTTGCCGTGTGTGGCTCCCGTTCAATCGAAACGGCTCCTCCGGATGAGGCTGGAGCTTCATAGTGAGGAGTCACTTGGTCCAAGCGATTGCTGAGCTCCTTAAGTTGCTCAGGCAAGATACTGAAATCTCTGGCAGCAGCAGACAATAATGATGAATGTTGATCGATGGCCGCCCCCTGCTGGTGAAGGGCGGTCAGCACTTCCAGACTCTCTAAACTTGCTGACTCCATTAGTGGCGCGCTCATCTGTCAGAAAAGAACTTCGGAGTCAAGTGCAAGTTAACAATATTTATTTAGAAAAATAGAATGAGAGATCTGGAGAGCAAAGTCACTGGTAGATCCACACACGGCACACACCCGTTGACTCACTCTGGATGATAACACTACTGTGGGAATGAAGCACTCCCACAGTAGGAGAGAGTGAGTCGGCGCTACACGATAATCCAGTACAGATCCGAAGGGAGAGAGAGAGCCACCCACGCACTCCGTCGAGAACACCAGCACAGTCACCACACGCAACAGAGAGATGAAACACGCCGCCCTGAAGGTGGATGACAGGCGGAGAGGAAGATGGTAAATCCAAGTTCTCAGACGGGTAATCCACTGTGAAATCCTGATGTAGAAGAGCCACCCGGAAACCACTGGTCACCGCCTAAAAACGAAGCGAACCAGCGGTTCCGAGAAACAACAGTCGTTAGAGTCAATGTAATCCACAATAGTAAAAAGGTGTACTCCACTCACGGGTGATGATGCAAACCGGAGAGAAACAGAGACAGCTGGTGTACCGCCTAGAAACGAAGCGAACCAGCTGTACCGAGAGACAAACAAAGTCAATGAGATCCAGTAATCCACAAGCGAGCGGTCCGGGCGAAGACGAGTCCCCGAACGCCGAAAACCAAACCTGGGGTAACAAGAGGAAGAGACAGAGAGCGACTGACAAGACAAGGCAGGGCAGCAGGACTGTGATAAAACAATGAGCGCGCAACGAAGGACAGGACTACGTGCAATATAAAGGAAAAGGTAAACGAGACACCACCGGTGAACAATTACCGAAACAAGGGGGCGGAGTTAGTGAACACGAGGAACCGGCACCACAGGTAAACAACACACACACACACAGCCATCGATCACCCAGCAGTCATGACAATTAGGGCTCGAGCATCGAGGAGCAGGCCAGAATGGCCTGAACCGAAAGGTGCGAAGCCCTATTGTTTTTGCTCGGATTATTATTAGGGCCCGAGCACCGAGGAGCAGGCCAGAATGGCCTGCACCGAAAGGTGCCAAGCCCTATTGTTTTTGCTTGGATTATTATTATTAGGGCCCGAGCACTGTTCGGTTCTTTAAGAATCTCCCCACCGAATGGGGCATCAGGAGAGGACACGTTGTTATAACTCTTTGTGGTTTTTTATTTGAACTGAATGATTTTAACAAACAGTTAATTTGTCCACAAATAGCAGGTTATAAACCTGTAGAAAATATAAAGGCTATAGTATAAATAACAATATTAACCACATTGACATAATATACAATACATTCTAAATATACTAATATAAATAAAATATAAATGTCAATATAGAAAAATCAGTACTTAGTATTATAGATATTATAATATACTTTAAGAACTAAATAACTAAATAAAGCACATCTCTAAACACAGAAATGCTAAGTAATGTAAACCACATCAAATATACATCAATATTAATGTTACACATTAAACTAATAGCCTAAAATCACAAAGGTCTAAGTTAAAGCTAGGGTAGGTAATGTTTGAGAGCTAGCAAAATTAGAAAACGTCACCTCTTCTAAGCTCCACCCCCTCTCGTTAGCACTCCGTCCAAAGCTACGCCCCCACAAACATGAATGCACATCCACAGTCGGAGTCAGCTGCAGGTCACAGGAAAATCGAGTATTTCAACACATTATAGGCATCAACCAAACGACTTCATGTCTCATTCACCTGTAACTCAACTGATTTACACCGACAGAGAATCTAATGTTAGCATTGGGCTAATACTAGCTACAAAAATAGCTACGTTGCCTAACGTAACATTTATCATGGAAATAACAAATCCCCCCGAAGCAAAACAAATTATTACCTGTTCAGCAGAAAGACCGCAACCTCGGCATCGCTTTTCAGGCCCTTCAGCTCCCTCAGTTGTCTCCACCGTTCAAATGCTCCACCGATGTTTACGCGAGTTTGTCCTCTGGCTTTATCCAGTACCTGTTTAGTTGCAGCCTTTTCTGCCTCAGATTTTCTTTTTCTAGGTTTTTTATAAGGGCGAGCAGTTAGTTTTGGCAGTGGTAGTTTTGGCTGCTTTTTATCTTCCATTGTGCCGGTGCCGCAAACTCCTGCTTACTCGGTGTAGTGAGACTGAATATTTCAGGGAACGATGACGTGATTAGTGCACGCAGGGCAGCGCGCGCAGTGGGGCTGGGCCACGAGACATGAAGGCATCTGATTGGTTCTTTACACACGCACCGAATGGCAGTGATTGGTCGGAGTTTTTACTGTCCTGCAGCTGCTACAGAGGTCTGATTGTTTTCATTCCGTTTTCTGAACACATAATGTATTGACTACTCTCAGGATAGAAGGACCATTTCACCCAGTATAATAAAAAATGTATCTGAACAGGATTACCTACCCTAGCTTTAATCCAGAGATAATACAGTGAGTGTAGTTTTAAATAGTGACGCTGTGCATAGCAATCCATTATCAATGTAAAGCGATTGACTACATTACCCATCTAGCACCGCAACCAGGAAGTAGCTTGTATTAGTGAAACGCTCCAATTTCAAACATTTACTGGCATATACCGCGGATACTATCGAGCTGACAGCGTTAAACATCAGACCGCAAATAAGGTTTTATCAGTGTGACTAACGTAACATTTATCGAGCATACAAGCCGCACATATACATAGCGGCAGTACAGCAGTAGCGTCACAAACAAACAAACTTAGACCACAGTTCAATGAAGGGAAACAACAGCTTACCGGTGGCGCATCTCTCCTGACGAGACAACATGTCAAACACCAATACTCGCTTCCGCTTATTGTTCGTGCTTATTCAGTACTGGATGAACCACAGTTATAGGATTTTTACAGGTTCACCTTTCACCTTATGACTGGCTCGTGCTTTAATCAGGTAAGTGAACCTCCCACTTGTTTACCTGCGTTATATTTGTTGAACACCCGTTACGTAATACGTAATAAACACTACACCTCCCACTTGACCAACTGATCATGTGATCTAAGGCGGTCAAAGACAAACATTACATTACACCACATAACAAGGTTTTTTTTTTTTTTTTGAAAAATAGGGCACTATTGTCACTGTTCAGGCACCTTCCCTGGAGAAAAAAAAAGAGGGAGGAAAGAGAGAAAGATAGAGAGAGAGATCCTGAGGTAATGCCTTCAGAATTGAGGTCTGAGTGCTTAGGCAGCGCCGTCTAGGGTCACTGATCTTCCACAGGTATGAGGACTACCAGTCTTCTCACGTCTCTCCGTAGGATAACTGACGTCAGCTGCTGAGGGTTCCTCCTAAGTTGCCCAATCATTAGAGAGGCAGGGGGGCCTGCACATGTCTTAACGTCGGCATCTCTCACAAGTCCTTTCTTGTCAGGGTATACGGCCTGGATTCGTCCGAGCCGGAATTGCCCTCGCAGTGCGTTTTGATCAGCAATCCAAACAATGTCACTGACTGCTACATTCCTTTGAATCCGGTGCCACTTTGGTCGAACAAATAGGTTAGGTCCGGCAAGTTCACTCCACTTCTTCCAGAACATATCCACACCAATCTGGATGGCTCGGAGACGGCGCCAGGGATGAGTGCATAAGTCAATTCCTCCTGTATCCCCCATCCTTGCCTGGTCCTCCCAAGAAGTAGAGTATTGGGGGTCAAGTACTCTATAGAGTCTTCTTGTTCTTGTGCCCTGGCGTCAATTGGCCTTTTGTTAGTGAGGTTAGCTGCCTGGTAGAAAAGGGTTTGGAGTTCACCCCAGGTAAGTGAGTTTGTTGTTCCTCCGAGGCTAGTGAGAGCTCTATTTATGAGCTTGACTGCAGCTTCTGCAGCCCCGTTGCGATGAGGTGCGTCAGCCGGATGAAAGTCCCATGCCCACACTGTTCCATTCTTGGCAGCTTTGTTCTCTATAGATGTTTCCCGTAAGGTAGCTAAGTACCTATGTAAGTCTTGTAGAGCAGGTTTAGCTCCAATGAAATTTGTTCTCCTGTCTGACCACAACTTTCTGGGATGGCCTCTCAATGCCACAAAACTAGAGTAAGTTTGGAGAAAGCTCTCAGATGACTGGTCATCAACAAGGTCCACATGAACTGCTCTTGATGCCATGCATCAGAATACTATGCCCCAAACTTTCTTTCCTACTCTTTTCTTGACAGCATCTTTGATTTCAAAGGGGCCAAAGAGGTCAAGCGTGGTAAACTCAAAAGGGTTAGCACACTGTGAACGTTCTGGTGGCAGATCACTCATCATCTGCTGGCACATTTTTCCTTTCAGTTTGCGACATGTAATACAGTCGTTCACAACCTTCTTTACTATTCTCCGGCCTTGCACAATCCATGCTTTCCTCCTGGTGCGCAGAAGCGTGGCAGCAACACCTTCATGGTTCTCGTTATGAGCTTCTCTTGACAGTAGCGTTGCAAGCCATGAACGGAATGGAATTAAAGGAACGGCTGTTCCATCTTCTTTCCAGGACTGGATTCGTCCTCCACAGAGAAGAACTCCTGTACTCTCGTCTTTGTGAACCACCAAACGGTTTAGTGTTGAGTCCAGGAACTGACTGCCATCTTGGGCTGCAAGGACCAGGTCTTTGAAGGCTTGCGCTCTCTCCTCAGTAGACAGGATAGAGTGGTTTGCCTCCCACTTTGATGGGTCTGCCTCCCACTTTGAGGAGTTTGATGCCTGGCGTTTTTCCACCCAGGTTTCTGCAGCCCGACGAGTCCAGGCTAAGGAACCACACAGTTTGGACAGAGAACTGAAGCGTTGAGGTTCCACAAGGCATACCAGTCTAATTGCCCAGGGCCTTCTCTGTTTATCTGCCGCTGGTGTTACACCCAGGACAGCTGGTAATGTCGGTTGGTTAACTCCATCGTGCTTGGAGTCCGCCTTCTTGAGCTCCACCTTGATGTCAGGCCCACTGGGGCCAGTTCTTCTCTTTGACTGGGCTCTGGTGACCACTGCTGAGAAGGCTTTCCGCTGAAGTCTTCCCACATCTTCAGCAGCAGAGGGTGTAATCTCACTGGCCATCTTCATAGGCCAGTCGATCTTGGGTAATTTCAGGAACTCAGGGCCTTGCTGCCACCTTGATTCTTCATTAAGTTCCTCAGGAGTCGCACCTCTGGTAAGTATGTCAGCAATGTTTAGTCTGCCTTCAATCCACCTCCAATCTTCCACATGTCCGACTTTCTGAATCTCACCAATTCGATTAGCGAAAAAGGTTTGAAAGCCGTAGCTGTCCTTTTGGATGGCTGCCAGGATTGTTTGGCTGTCCACAAAGTGTATCCATTGCTCGACTTTAATGCGGCAGTGCTTCTCAAAATACATTTTTAAGCGGGTAGCAAAGACCGCACCACAGAGTTCCGCCTTGATTACATCTCCCTTTTGGTCGAGAGGGGTGAGTTTAGCCTTGGATTCCACCAACTTTATTACAACTTTGTCTTGAGTTTCCCACCGCAGGTAGAGTATGGCTCCATAGGAGGATTCACTTCCATCTGAAAATGTGATTCCAGTTGGTGGGCCTATGGCTCCAGGCGGTGTGAGGCTTCTCTCAAACCTTACCTGGCCAAGTCTCACGAATTCTTCAAAGAGTGTTATTGCTGCTTCTCGAAGTTTTAGTGAGAGAGGGGTATCCCATGTGTCCTTAGATGGGTTGTCCTTGCTCGCCTTCTGGAACGATTCTCTTACTAACATCAATCCCTTCTGCTTGGCTGGTGAGGCAAGACCAATCGGGTCATATAATGCAGCTATCTGGCTAAGTAGTATCAGTCGGGTAAGAGGATTTGGTGTTCCTTCCCTGACATCCTCCATGCTCAGGTTAACTCCCGTCCTCATTTTCCCTCTTTTCTTCGAGAAGTTGATAGAAGTCAGCAGTCAAAGCTTATCTGTCTCAGGTTCGTAGCCGACCCCAAGTGCTTTGTTCTCTCCATCGTGCATTTGATTGGGCAGTACCAGGGTCCTGGGTACAGTTATTTCAGCAGGAGCTCCACTTCTCCCAATTTGGTGTGACAGAACCCACGGTTTGAGAAAGAAGCCTCCAGCTCTCAAAATCTCCTCCACCCCTTTGGTGATCCTTTCCAGTGTCTTGAGGTCATCGTGGGAGGTCAGGATATCATCCACATAGCTGTCTTCAGTTAGAGTTCGCCGTTCTTCAATCATATCAGCAAACTGAGGAAGATTAGCTGTCTCCTTCATTGCAACTTGTGCGATACATCCTGCAGGTTTATCACCGATATTGACTCTGACAACTGCATACTCCTCAATGTTGTCCTCAGGGTTGTCTCTCCAGAGAAAACGGTGGAGGTGAACTTTATCATCTTTCAACCACACTGAGTTGTACATTTTTTCCACATCACCCAGTGCGGCATGGAGTCCACTCCTGAACCTCAGAAGGACACCTCTGATGGGATTGAGTACATCAGGACCCTTGTGAAGGAGATTATTTAGACTTATGCCTCTGAACTCTTGGCTGCTATTCCACACAATTCTCACAGGAGTAGAGGAGGAGTGAGGGTTTGGTGCAACCAGATGGCTAATGTATCATTTAGGTCCTTTCCAGTTGTTAATTTCCTCCCTTGTGAGTTTTGCAGCAGCCCCTCTTGAAACCATTTTGTGTATTTGTTCTTTCTATGCAGCCTTCCACACAGGTTCCTTCTCCAGACGTTTCTCAGTATTTTTGAAGGTTGCTTCCACTGCCTGCCGGTTGTCTGGCAGTGTTGTGAGGTCTCTCTTCCAGGGATAAGCTGCATCCCAGTGGGGAGAGTTGCTGTGTTTGTCCGCCAGCACGTATGTTAGACACTCTTTTATCTTCTCCAGGTCCCGCTCTTCTTTGAGGGTCATTTCTTTTCCACCAGGAGGGCACCTACCACACTTGCAGCTACCACATTGAGGACTGCATGCTTCTCCGATGCTGTCCCATCTGAACCACTCAAAGATCTCTTTATTGGCGGTTGCAGTGCTCCGGACGAGCACATGTCCTTCCTCTTTTTGAGGTATGATGGTCTCTTTATACGCCATCGAGGCGGATCTCATGGTCCTTGCTAGGTGAGTTTCAGAGCGGTACATAGCCAGGTCGACGGTCTCAATGAGATTGGGATGGGTTCCCCCAACAGTCTTTCCCAGCGGGCCATCCCAGAGAACGAGGTCTTCCACAATCTTGATTGGCTGGGGAACAAGACGACCTTCCCGGTGACTGATAAGGAGGTCAATCTTTGTGGGACGGACCAGTTCGTCTCTGGGTACATTCTGGAAGAACTTCTGCAGTTGAGCGGCAGTGACTGATTGAGTCACCTCCGCAATGTTTTCCAGGCCATAGCAGAGAATTCTATGTTCTGCCACTTTTCCATTGGATGACTTCACCTTCAGCCGCAGGGAATATCTTTTAGTCAAGATAGTCTTTTTCATCCCCCCGACTCCATGGACTATAAGCCTGATGTTCTCACCGCACAGTCCAAGGCGATCAGCTGTTTCATGTGTGATATAATTGGTGTCAGATGCGAGGTCAATTAGGGAGCCAACAAGGCATCCAGAGTTTGTCGTCACTACCATCAGCATCATCACCACTGGATGTTCTTGCAGTCCATCTCCAGCCTTGGTGCATACAGTTGATGAGATTTTGTTTGAGAATGCAATCTTGTATTTTTCTCTTTGTTCTGGAGTAAGCTCTGCCAGAAACTCCTCTTGTTTGTTGGTTAGACCAAGTTTCTTTCCTCCACATTTTTATGGAACTCTGCTCCTCACTGCTACTGTTCTTCTTTGGAGTCAGTGGATTAGGACACAAAAGGTAATTGTGATCTGATACCCCTCCTTTATGACAGTCTCCTTTTGGGCAGAGGTATCTGTGTGTGCATCCTTTTCCATCCTTTGGATGGGGCCGTAAACACTTGGAGCATAACCCTAGCTTCTACAAATGCGCCCTTTTTCTTAAGAGATCTTGCTCTCTGAAGACCTTGCAGGCAAATAACTTGCCTGTATGGGAGTCATCTCCACAGACAATACAGCTGGGATAATCATCCTTCTGACCTGCTGTGGATTTTGTGAAAGCCATCCTCCCTCGTTTATCTGGGTAATCTGAAGCACCCCTTTTCACAGGGCCTTTATCTGCAGAGCTTGGTTCCAACTGATCCAACTCTTCTAGAATCTCCTCCTGCTTCTTCAAGAATCCCAGGAAACAATCAAAATGATACCGTGAAGAGAACCTGTTTGCTGGGTCAGTTTTGTAGATAATCCACTCTTTCTTGAGTGAACTGGGAAGCTTGCTTTCAAAAGATTGAGCAACAACACGGTTCTTCACGGCATCCTCTTCACCAAGAATCTGGAGGTTGCAAAGTGCCCTTTCCACAGCCTGGATCAATTCCATGGTTCTTCTTGGATTGTTTCCTTTGACGGGTGGAAGAGACTGGACTTCGTTGGTGATCATTAGGACTATTTTCGCTTTGTTCCCATATTTGCTGTCCAACAATCTGAACATATCGTCGGCAGATTCACAGCTAGATAGAACAAGATCCTTCTTGACCTTTTCGTGGAGACTATTTAATAAGTGAAACTTTTTTATACATTCCACACATTGTGGGTTACCTAATTCTTCTAGGTCCACCCACTCAGTCTTCCAGCGATAGTAGTCCCTCATGTCACCAAAGAAAGTGGGAAGACGTGCTTTTTCAAGGCTGATTTGAGGCTGGAGATTAAAGTTTCCTCTGGTCCTATCTGGGCTGCTTTGCTGTAAAAGGGGTCAAGTGTTTACGTTGGATGCTCCTGCGTACATTTTAGACTTCAACTTGAGATCAGCAGACATGTCAGGGAGAGAAAGGAAAGAGGCAACTTGTCTCGGATCACCAAACGCGCTGCCTTCATCTCCCAAATTTCTAACTCTACCCTTTACTCGATCTGCTTCGTCGTCCTCTAGTTTATCAGACAATGCCAGGACCCTCTTCTTTAATGTCTTGTGGCGTGTCCTGAGATGTAATGGCTTTGAACCGGGAACCAACTCCTTCCACTCTACCAGCATTTCTTCAAGTTCAATGACCTCTCTTTCAAGGCCTTTATTCCTTAGCCTACGGTCTTTGATTGACTTCTGAGGGTTAACTTCATCCTCCTCTGCCTGAGAGATGGTCGATTCAGCTGTTTCAGCCCGCTTGAAGAAAGCCTCCTCTGCGTAGCTGGTCCAAAAGGTTTCCTGGGTGGCTTTCTTTACCTCAAGGAACCGTTTCTCACACTCCGCTGTCTTTAAATCAATTTGGGTTGCGGATTCTATAACCTCTTTATCTGTTGACTCCCTCAAGGCTTCAGCATACTCATGTCCCGCATCTGTGACTTTAGAAAAGTCCACCCTGAACATCTTCCATTCTTTGAGGACTTCTGTCATTTCCAAAAGTCCTGGTTTGGTAAGAGCATGAGCCCTTTTTGGGAATGAAGCCTGTGCTCTTGATCGCACACTTTTTAGCTTTTCCAAGTCGGGCCTAAACATGTTCGAAAACTCATGAAACTTTGCACACGCGTCAGAAGTGACGAAAATTTACATGTGGTATAGGCGTCAGAAGTGGGCGTGTAGAAATGGCTTGATAGCGCCACCTGCAAAATTTCAAAAGAACAACCCTCCTGCTATGAAAAACGTACAGATACGTAATTTAGTAGGGTCATGTATCACCTCAAGATCTACAAAAAAGTCCCTTGGAACCAGGCTCTAAAACCCACAGGAAGTCGGCCATTTAGAATTTTCGCTGTGTTTTCTGTGCAAATTTTGCCATTTCCAGGCGTCGTACTTTAACGAACTCCTCCTAGAGATTTAATCCGATCATCATCATATTTGGTCAGTATCATCCTTTGCGATGTTAAATTGCGGAGCTTTTGACTTTTCATTGGAGGGTGTGTCCATGGCGGCCTGACAAATTTCAGCATTTTCGCCATGAAACAGGATGTTGTTCTAACTCAGGCATACAATGTTCAATCTGCCCCATGCTTCACATGTTTGATAAGGGTCTTGGTCTGAACACATTTCCATGCCAAAATTCAGCTTCAGTAATAGCGCCACCTAGATGCAGCAGGAAATAGCATGTTTTACGCCATGATTTACTGCTCTTAGAGATTTAATCAAATCATCATCTTGTTTGGTCAGACTGATCTTAAGCCCTTTGCGATGATAAATTGCGAAGATCTTGACTTTTCGTTGGAGGGCGTGTCCCTGACGGCCTGGCAAAGTGTGATGTTTCGCAATGAAACATGAAGTTGTTGTAATTTAGGCATACATTGTCCGATCTGCCCCCGACTTCACACATTTGAAAAGGGTCCTGTCCTGAACACATCAACATGGCATAATTTAGTAAAAGTCATTGCGCCACCTAGAGGCAGCAGGAAATGCCATGTTTAACGCTGTGACTTACTGCTCTTAGAGATTTAACCATATCAACATCATATTTCATCAGTCTAATCTCAAGACCTTGTGTGATGATAAATAGCAAAGACCTTGACATTTCGTTAAAGGGCGTGTCCATGGTGGCCTTGCAAAGTATCGACAAATGAATCGCAATTTTGGCAGCCTAAATAAGCTAAAAAAGTAATGAAATATTGCATACGTGTAAAATGTGATAATTTTTTATTTTTTGAAATAGGCTTTAGAACTGGAGGTGTAAAAATGGCTCTATAGCGCCACCTACAAAAACTTAAGAGAGCAGCCCCCCCGCTACGGTAAACGTACAAATATGAAATGTAGGAGGATAATGTATCACCCCAAGACCTACAAAAAAGTATCTTGGAGCCAAGCTCTAAACCACACAGGAAGTCAGCCATTTTGAATTTTCTCTGTAGTTTGGGTGCAAATTTTGCCATTACCAGGCTTCATACTTTAACGAACTCCTCTTACAGATTTCATTAGATTAAAACCACATTTGGACTGTGTCATCTAAAGGCCTTTGCGATGCTAAATTGCGGAGATCTTGACTTTTCGTTGGAGCGTGTGTCAGTGGCGGCCTACCAAATTTCTGTTTTTCGCCATAAAACAGGAAGTTGTTCTAACTTAGGCTTACAATATCTAAACTGACCCACACTTCACATGATTGATAAGTGCCCTGGCCTGAACACATCAACATGGAATTTTTCACAAACAGTCATAACGCCACCTGCTGGCAGCAGGAAATGTCAGGTTTTACACTGTGATTTACTGCTCATAGAAATTTTATTAGATCATCATCTTGTTTGGTCAGACAGATCTTAAGGACGTTGCGATGATAAATTGTAAAGATCTTGACTTTTCGTTGAAAGGTGTGTCCGTGGCGGCCTGGCAAAGTTTGATGTTTCAATATGAAACTGGAAGTTGTTGTAATTCAGGCATACAATGTCTCACCTGCCCTATACTTCACATGGATAATAAGGGGCCCGGCCTGAAACCATCATCAACATAGCAAAATACAGATACAGTCATAGCGCCACCTAGATGCAGCAGGAAAACTGATTCACTGCTCTAAGAGATTTAACAAAATCAACATCATATTTGGTCAGTCTAATTAAAATATCCACATATATTTGCACACTAAAATTCATATCCCCACTGTTCACAGTTTTTCCTAAGGCCATCGGGTGGCGGTGCTCATACGTGCGAGGGCCCTTCCATCGCTGCTTGCAGCTTTAATTATTAATATAGCTGCAAGCAGCAATGGCGGGCCCTCGCATGTCTTTTTTACCGCTACACGGTGCCTCCGAGAAAACGATGCACGGTGGGCAATGGCATCAAGTGGGTAAATATCAGTGGGCTATTTAATGTTGTTACTGAGCCATTTGGGGACTGTAGCTAAAAGAAACCCCAGACTTTAGACAAAAGGGGGCGCTAGTGAACCACTTAAGAGACACGCCTATGTCTGACCTTTTTGTGCACACTTAACCGCCGAAAACTCTGATGTGTATGTCAACTTTAATGTTAATCTAAACAAGTCAAGAGCCTTAAATATGCCTGAAATAAAAGTGAAGTTTGCAGCATTACAATGGGAACAACGTTCGAGATATCAAAAATCCCTTCGCAATTTATCATCTACAATGTCTCGGCATCATGTTGACCACTTCTGGAGTCAATCGCATGAATATGCTAGAAGGAGTGTTTAAAAGAACATCGGCGTTAACTGAAAGGCTTAAATATGCCTTTAAAATGAAAGTAAAGTTTGAAGCGTTGCCATTGGAACAGCGTTTGAGATATCAAAAATACCTTCGCAATTTATCATCTACAATGTCTCGGCATCATGTTGACCACTTCTGGTCTCAATCGCATGAAAATCCTAGAAGGAGTATTTAAAAGAACATCGCATGGGACTGACAAAAAAATTCATCTTTGTGACCTAAACACTTCCTATCGTCACAATAGGCACATCGCTGCGATCGGAATCTTCAGACGAACAAACACCCCGCGTGTCATCACAATAAGACATTTTGTGCCTTAGATATTAGACACTTCCTGTTTCTCTGAATTCGCCATAAATTTGTCGCCTCGCCATGGCAGAACCGTTCAAGATATCAAAAATCCCTTCGCAATTTATCATCTACAAGGTCTCGGCATCATGTTCACCACGTTAGGTGTCATTCGCATGAATCCTCTAGGAGGAGTATTTAAAAGAACATCGGCGTCAACTTAAAGGCTTAAATAAGCCTTTAAAATGAAAGTAAAGTTTGACGCGTTGCCATGGGAGCAGCGTTCGAGATATCAAAAATCCCTTCGCAATTTATCATCTACAATGTCTCGGCATCATGTTGACCACGTCTGGAGTCAATTGCATGAATATTCTAGAAGGAGTATTTAAAAGAACATCGGCGTCAACTGAAAGGCTTAAATATGCCTTTAATATGAAAGTAAAGTTTGACGCGTTGCCATGGGAACAGCGTTCGAGATATCAAAAATCCCTTCGCAATTTATCATCTACAATGTCTCACCATCATGTTGACCACGTCTGGAGTCAATCGCATGAATATTCTAGAAGGAGTATTTAAAAGAACATCGGCGTCAACTGAAAGGCTTAAATATGCCTTTAATATGAAAGTAAAGTTTGACGCGTTGCCATGGGAACAGCGTTCGAGATATCAAAAATCCCTTCGCAATTTATCATCTACAATGTCTCAGCATTATGTTGACCACTTCTGGAGTCAATCACATTATTTCCTCAGGAGAAGTATTTAAAAGTTTACCGCATGCAGCTGTAAGGTGTAAATATGCCTTAAAAATGAAAGTAAAGTTTGACGCGTTGCCATGGGAACAGCGTTCGAGATATCAAAAATCCCTTCGCAATTTATCATCTACAATGTCTCGGCATCATGTTGACCACTTTTGGCGTCAATCGCATGAATATTCTAGAAGGAGTATTTAAAAGAACATTGTCGTCAACTGAAAGGCTTAAATATGCCTTTATAATGAAAGTAAAATCTGACGCGTTGCCATGGAAACAGCGTTTGAGATATCAAAAATCCCTTCACAATTTATCATCTACAATGTCTCAGCATTGTGTTGACCACTTCTGGAGTCAATCACATTATTTCCCCAGGAGGAGTATTTAAAAGTTTACCGCATGCAGCTGTAAAGTTTAAATATGCCTTAAAAATTAAAGTAAAGTTTGACAGGTTGCCATGGGAACAGCGTTCGAGATATCAAAAATCCCTTCGCAATTTATCATCTACAATGTCTTGGCATCATGTTGACCACTTTTGGTGTCAATCGCATAAACATTGTAGGAGGAGTATTTAAAAGAACATCGCATGGAACTGTCAAAAAAAATCCAGCTTTGTGACTGACACACTTCCTGGCGCCTGGTGGTGGCGCTATACCCGAGACTCACAATAGGCACATTGATGCGATCGGAATCTTCAGGCGAACAAACACACCGCTTGGCATCACAATAAGAATTTTTTTGCCTTAGATATTAGACACTTCCTGTTTCTCTGAATTCGCCACAACTTTGTCGACTCGCCACGGCAGCACCGTTCGAGATATCAAAAATCCCTTCGCAATTTAGCAAGTACAATGTCTCGACATCACGTTCACCACGTTTGGTGTCAATCCCATGAATCCTATAGGAGGAGTATTTAAAAATTCACCACATGCATTTTTGAAACAATACAAAATAGCCGACTTCCTGTTGGGCGGAGCTAAAATGTTTGAGTGCAAAAGTTGTTTGGGTCGATGAGATCTATATGCGTACCAACTCTCGTACATGTGCGTACATGTTTGCTCGATCTGTGCCCCAATGTTTGTTTTTGCATTACAGGGGGCGCTACAGAGCTCCCTTGCCACACCCATATTCCAGCCTTTGCATGAGCCTAGTGGCACGTGACTTTGACATCTGTGCCAAATTTCCGTTGTTTTCGAGCATGTTAAGGCACCCAAAGTGCACGCCAAGACCTTAAATATGCCTGAAAATGAAAGTAAAGTTTGACGTGTTGCCATGGGAACAGCGTTCGAGATATCAAAAATCCCTTCGCAATTTATCATCTACAATGTCTCAGCATCGTGTTGACCGCTTTTGGTGTCAATCGCATGAAAATCCTAGGAGGAGTATTTAAAAGTTCACCATATGCAACTGTCAAGAAATCCACCTTTTGTGACTGCCACACTTCCTGGTGCCTGTTGGTGGCGCTATACCCGAGACTCAAAATAGGCACATCGATGCGATCGGAATCCTTGGCCGAACATACACACTGCGTTTCATCCCAATAAGACATTTTTTGCTTTAGATATTAGACACTTCCTGTTTCATTGAATTCGCCATAAATTTGTCACCTTGTCATGGCAACACCGTTTGAGATATCGAAAATCCCTTCGCAATTTAGCAAGTCCAATGTCTCAGCATCATGTTCACCACGTTTGGTGTCAATCGTATGAATTCCCTAGGAGAAGTATTTAAAAGTTCATGACTGACACACTTCCTGGCGCCTGGTGGTGGCGCTATACCCAGGAGTCACAATAGGCACATCGATGCGATCGGAATCTTCAGACGAACAAACTACCCGCATGGCATCACAATAAGATATTTTTTACCTTAGATATTAAACACTTCCTGTTTCTCTGATTTCGCCACAACTTTGTCGCCTCGCCATGGCAGAACCGTTCGAGATATCAAAAATCCCTTCGCAATTTAGCAAGTACAATGTCTCGACATCATGATCACCACATTTGGTGTCATTCGCAGGAATCCTCTAGGAGGAGTATTTAAAAGTTCACCGCATGCATTTTTTAAACAATCCAAAATAGCCGACTTCCTGTTGGGCGGAGCTTAAATGTTAGAGGGTGAAAGTTGTTCGGGTCGATGAGTTCTATATGCGTACCAACTCCCGTACATGTGGGTACATGTTTGTCCGATCTGTGCACCAATGTTTTCTGTTGCATTACAGGGGGCGCTACAGAGCCCCTTTGCCACGCCCGTGTTCCAGCCTTTGCCCGTTCGCAATGACAGACGACTCTGACGTCTGTGCCAAATTTCAAGAGTTTTCGAGTATGTTAAGGCACCCAAAGTGCCCAAAACTGTAAAAAAAAAAAAATAATAATAATAAATATAGCTGCAAGCAGCAATGGCGGGCCCTCGCACGTTTTTTTACCGCTACACGGTGCGTCCGAGAAAACGATGCACGGTGGGCAAGGGCATCAAGTGGGTACATATCATTGGGCTATTTAATGTTGTTACTGACCCATTTGGGGACTGTAGCTAAAAGAAACCCCACATTTTAAACAAACGGGGGCACTACTGAGCCACTTAAGAGACACGCCTATGTCTGACCTTTTTGTGCACACTTAACAGCCGACAACTCTGATGTGTGTGCCAACTTTTAGGTTAATCTAAGCACGTCAAGAGCCTTAAATATGCCAGAAATTAAATTAAAGTTTGCGGTATTGCCATGGGAACAGCGTTTGAGATATCAAAAATCCCTTCGCAATTTATCAGTTACAATGTCTCGGCATCATGTTGACCACTTCTGGTGTTAACCGCATGAATATCCTAGAAGGAGTATTTAAAGGAACATCGGCGTCAACTGAGAGGCTTAAATATGCCTTTAAAATGAAAGTAAACTTTGACGCATTGCCATGGGAACAGCGTTTGAGATATCAAAAATCCCTTCGCAATTTATCATCTACAATGTCTCGGCATCATGTTGACCACTTTTGGTGTCAATTGCATGATTATTCTAGAAGGAGTATTTAAAAGTTAACTGCATACAACTGTAAGGCTTAAATATGCCTTCAAAATGAAAGTAAAGTTTGACGCGTTGCCATGGGAACAGAGTTTGAGATATCAAAAATCCCTTTGCAATTTGTCATCTACAATGTCTGAGCATCATGTTGACCACTTCTGGTGTTAACCGCATGAATATCCTAGAAGGAGTATTTAAAAGAACATCGGTGTCAACTGAAAGGCTTAAATATGCCTTTAAAATGGAAGTAAACTTTGACGCGTTGCCATGGGAACAGCGTTTGAGATATCAAAAATCCCTTCGCAATTTATCATCTACAATCTCTCGGCTTCATGTTGACCACTTTTGGTGTCATTCGCTTTAAAATCCTAGAAGGAGTATTTAAAAGAACATCGCATGGAACTGTAAGGCTTAAATATGGCTTTAAAATGAAAGTAAAGTTTGACAGGTTGCCATGGGAACAGCGTTCGAGATATCAAAAATCCCTTCGCAATTTATCATCTACAATGTCTCGGCATCATGTTGACCACTTCTTGTGTCAATCGCATGAAAATCCTAGAAGGAGTATTTAAAAGAACATCGCATGGAACTGTCAAAAAAATCCAGCTTTGTGACTGACACACTTCCTGGCGCCTGGTGGTGGCGCTATACCCGGGAGTCACAATAGGCACATCGATGTGATCGGAATCTTCAGACGAACAAACACCCCGCGTGTCATTACAATAAAACATTTTTTTGCCCTAGATATTAGACACTTCGTGTTTCTCTGATTTCGCCACAACTTTGTCGCCTCGCCATGGCGGAACCGTTCGAGATATCAAAAATCCCTTCGCAATTTAGCAAGTCCAATGTCTCGGCATCATGATCACCACGTTTGGTGTCAATTGCATGAATCCCCTGGGAGGAGTATATAAAAGTTCAACGCATGCATTTTTTAAACAATCCAAAATAGCCGACTTCCTGTTGGGCGGAGCTTAAATGTTAGAGGGAGAAAGTTCATCGGGTCGATGAGATCTATAAACGTAAAGATATCAAAAATCCCTTCGCAATTTATCATCTACAATGTCTTGGCATCATGTTGACCACTTTTGGTGTCAATCGCATAAACATTGTAGGAGGAGTATTTAAAAGAACATCGCATGGAACTGTCAAAAAAAATCCAGCTTTGTGACTGACACACTTCCTGGCGCCTGGTGGTGGCGCTATACCCGAGACTCACAATAGGCACATTGATGCGATCGGAATCTTCAGGCGAACAAACACACCGCTTGGCATCACAATAAGATTTTTTTTGCCTTAGATATTAGACACTTCCTGTTTCTCTGAATTCGCCACAACTTTGTCAACTAGCCACGGCAGCACCGTTCAAGATATCAAAAATCCCTTCGCAATTTAGCAAGTGCAATGTCTCGACATCACGTTCACCACGTTTGGTGTCAATCCCATGAATCCTATAGGAGGAGTATTTAAAAATTCACCACATGCATTTTTGAAACAATACAAAATAGCCGACTTCCTGTTGGGCGGAGCTAAAATGTTTGAGTGCAAAAGTTGTTTGGGTCGATGAGATCTATATGCGTACCAACTCTCGTACATGTGCGTACATGTTTGCTCGATCTGTGCCCCAATGTTTGTTTTTGAATTACAGGGGGCGCTACAGAGCTCCCTTGCCACACCCATATTCCAGCCTTTGCATGAGCCTAGTGGCACGTGACTTTGACATCTGTGCCAAATTTCCGTTGTTTTCGAGCATGTTAAGGCACCCAAAGTGCACGCCAAGACCTTAAATATGCCTGAAAATGAAAGTAAAGTTTGACGTGTTGCCATGGGAACAGCGTTCGAGATATCAAAAATCCCTTCGCAATTTATCATCTACAATGTCTCAGCATCGTGTTGACCGCTTTTGGTGTCAATCGCATGAAAATCCTAGGAGGAGTATTTAAAAGTTCACCATATGCAACTGTCAAGAAATCCACCTTTTGTGACTGCCACACTTCCTGGTGCCTGTTGGTGGCGCTATACCCGAGACTCAAAATAGGCACATCGATGCGATCGGAATCCTTGGCCGAACATACACACTGCGTTTCATCCCAATAAGACATTTTTTGCTTTAGATATTAGACACTTCCTGTTTCATTGAATTCGCCATAAATTTGTCGCCTTGTCATGGCAACACCGTTTGAGATATCGAAAATCCCTTCGCAATTTAGCAAGTCCAATGTCTCAGCATCATGTTCACCACGTTTGGTGTCAATCGTATGAATTCCCTAGGAGAAGTATTTAAAAGTTCATGACTGACACACTTCCTGGCGCCTGGTGGTGGCGCTATACCCAGGAGTCACAATAGGCACATCGATGCGATCGGAATCTTCAGACGAACAAACTACCCGCATGGCATCACAATAAGATATTTTTTACCTTAGATATTAAACACTTCCTGTTTCTCTGATTTCGCCACAACTTTGTCGCCTCGCCATGGCAGAACCGTTCGAGATATCAAAAATCCCTTCGCAATTTAGCAAGTACAATGTCTCGACATCATGATCACCACATTTGGTGTCATTCGCAGGAATCCTCTAGGAGGAGTATTTAAAAGTTCACCGCATGCATTTTTTAAACAATCCAAAATAGCCGACTTCCTGTTGGGCGGAGCTTAAATGTTAGAGGGTGAAAGTTGTTCGGGTCGATGAGTTCTATATGCGTACCAACTCCCGTACATGTGGGTACATGTTTGTCCGATCTGTGCACCAATGTTTTCTGTTGCATTACAGGGGGCGCCACAGAGCCCCTTTGCCACGCCCGTGTTCCAGCCTTTGCCCGTTCGCAATGACAGACGACTCTGACGTCTGTGCCAAATTTCAAGAGTTTTCGAGTATGTTAAGGCACCCAAAGTGACCAAAACTGTTAAAAAAAATAATAATAATAATAATTAAAGCTGCAAGCAGCGATGGAAGGTCCCTCGCACGCATGTGCACCGCCACCCTATGGCATTAGTAAAGCATCGAACCAGGGGGATATGAATTAAAGTGGGTAAATATAGGTGGATATTCAAAGAAAAATGTATGTGCCACACCGCCTGTGTGCAGCAGGTGGCGCTATGACTGAACCTGATTATTGTTATATTGACGTGTTCAGGCCGGGACCCTTAACAAACGTGTGAAGTTTGGGGCAGATCGAACAATGTATGCCTGAATTACAACAGCTTCCTGTTTCATGGAGAAACATCACACTTTGCCAGGCTGCCACGGACACGACCTCCAACGAAAAGTCAAGATCTTCGCAATTTATCATTGCAAAGGGCTTAAGATCAGTCTGACCAAATATGATGATGATTTTATTAAATCTCTAAGAGCAGGAAATCACAACGCAAAACATGGCATTTCCTGCTACCTCTAGGTGGCGCTATGACTGAAGCTGAATATTGGCATTGAAATGTGTTCAGGTCAAGACACTTATCAAACATGTGAAGTGTGTGGCAGATTGGACATTGAATGCCTGAGTCAGAACCACTTCCTGTTTCATGGCGAAAACGCTGAAATTTGTCAGGCCGCCACGGACACACCCTCCAACGAAAAGTCAAAAGCTCCGCAATTTAACATCGCAAAGGCCTTTAGATGAGATTGACCAAATATGATGACGATCTGATAAAATCTCTAGGAGGAGTTCGTTAAAGTACGAAGCCTGGAAATGCCAAAATTTGCTCAGAAATCACAGCTAAAATTCAAAATGGCTGACTTCCTGTGGGGTTTAGAGCTCAGATCCAAGAGACTTTTTTGTAGGTCTTGGGGTGTTAGATGATCCTACCAAATTTCGTATCTGTACGTTTTTCGTAGTGGGGGGGCTGTTCTTTTGAAATTTTGCAGGTGGCGCTATCGAGCCATTTCTACACGCCCACTTCTGGCGCCTATGCCACATGTAAATTTTCGCCACTTCTGATGTGTGTGCAAAATTTCATGAGTTTTCGAGTGTGTTTAGCCCCTCAAAAATGCGATCCATTTCGGAGAAGAATAATAATAATAATAATAATAATAATAATAAACGAAGCAAAAACAATAGGGTCCTCACACTAGTGTGCTCGGGCCCTAAATATAGCTGCAAGCAGCAATGGCGGGCCCTCGCACGTTTTTTTACCGCTACACGGTGCGTCCGAGAAAACGATGCACGGTGGGCAAGGGCATCAAGTGGGTACATATCATTGGGCTATTTAATGTTGTTACTGACCCATTTGGGGACTGTAGGTAAAAGAAACCCCACATTTTAAACAAACGGGGGCACTACTGAGCCACTTAAGAGACACGCCTATGTCTGACCTTTTTGTGCACACTTAACAGCCGACAACTCTGATGTGTGTGCCAACTTTTAGGTTAATCTAAGCACGTCAAGAGCCTTAAATATGCCAGAAATTAAATTAAAGTTTGCGGTATTGCCATGGGAACAGCGTTTGAGATATCAAAAATCCCTTCACAATTTATCAGTTACAATGTCTCGGCATCATGTTGACCACTTCTGGTGTTAACCGCATGAATATCCTAGAAGGAGTATTTAAAGGAACATCGGCGTCAACTGAGAGGCTTAAATATGCCTTTAAAATGAAAGTAAACTTTGACGCATTGCCATGGGAACAGCGTTTGAGATATCAAAAATCCCTTCGCAATTTATCATCTACAATGTCTCGGCATCATGTTGACCACTTTTGGTGTCAATTGCATGATTATTCTAGAAGGAGTATTTAAAAGTTAACTGCATACAACTGTAAGGCTTAAATATGCCTTCAAAATGAAAGTAAAGTTTGACGCGTTGCCATGGGAACAGAGTTTGAGATATCAAAAATCCCTTTGCAATTTGTCATCTACAATGTCTGAGCATCATGTTGACCACTTCTGGTGTTAACCGCATGAATATCCTAGAAGGAGTATTTAAAAGAACATCGGTGTCAACTGAAAGGCTTAAATATGCCTTTAAAATGGAAGTAAACTTTGACGCGTTGCCATGGGAACAGCGTTTGAGATATCAAAAATCCCTTCGCAATTTATCATCTACAATCTCTCGGCTTCATGTTGACCACTTTTGGTGTCAATCGCATGAAAATCCTAAAAGGAGTATTTAAAAGAACATCGCATGGAACTGTAAGGCTTAAATATGCCTTTAAAATGAAAGTAAAGTTTGACAGGTTGCCATGGGAACAGCGTTCGAGATATCAAAAATCCCTTCGCAATTTATCATCTACAATGTCTCGGCATCATGTTGACCACTTCTTGTGTCAATCGCATGAAAATCCTAGAAGGAGTATTTAAAAGAACATCGCATGGAACTGTCAAAAAAATCCAGCTTTGTGACTGACACACTTCCTGGCGCCTGGTGGTGGCGCTATACCCGGGAGTCACAATAGGCACATCGATGCGATCGGAATCTTCAGACGAACAAACACCCCGCGTGTCATTACAATAAAACATTTTTTGCCCTAGATATTAGACACTTCCTGTTTCTCTGATTTCGCCACAACTTTGTCGCCTCGCCATGGTGGAACCGTTCGAGATATCAAAAATCCCTTCGCAATTTAGCAAGTCCAATGTCTCGGCATCATGATCACCACGTTTGGTGTCAATTGCATGAATCCCCTGGGAGGAGTATATAAAAGTTCAACGCATGCATTTTTTAAACAATCCAAAATAGCCGACTTCCTGTTGGGCGGAGCTTAAATGTTAGAGGGAGAAAAATGTTCGGGTCGATGAGATCTATAAACGTACCAAGTCTCGTACATGTGCGTACATTTTTGCCCGATCTGTGCATCAATGTTTTTTTTGCATTACAGGGGGCGCTACAGAGCCCCTGTGCCACGCCCGTGTTCCAGCCTTTGGATTTCTGCGATGACGGACGACACTGACGTCTGTGCCCATTTTCAAGAGTTTTCGAGTATGTTAAGGCCCCCAAAATGTCCAAAAGTGTTAAAAAAAAAAAAAAAAAAAAAAAATATAGCTGCAAGCAGCAATGGCGGGCCCTCGCACGTTTTTTTACCGCTACACGGTGCGTCCGAGAAAACGATGCACGGTGGGCAAGGGCATCAAGTGGGTAAATATCAGTGGGCTATTTAATGTTGTTACTGAGCCATTTGGGGACTGTAGCTAAAAGAAACTCCAGACTTTAGACAAAAGGGGGCGCTAGTGAGCCACTTAAGAGACACGCCTATGTCTGACCTTTTTGTGCACACTTAACAGCCGAAAACTCTGATGTGTGTGTCAACTTTAATGTTAATCTAAACAAGTCAAGAGCCTTAAATATGCCTGAAATAAAAGTGAAGTTTGCAGCATTGCCATTGGAACGGCGTTCGAGATATCAAAAATCCCTTCGCAATTTATAATCTACAATGTCTCGCCATCATGTTGACCACTTTTGATGTCAATCGCATAAACATTCTAGGAGGAGTATTTAAAAGAACATTGCATGGAACTGTAAAAAAATCCACCTTTGTGACTGACACACTTCCTGGCGTCTGGTGGTGGCGCTATACCCGGGAGTCACAATAGGCACATCGATGCGATCGGAATCTTCAGACGAACAAACACCCCGCGTGTCATTACAATAAAACATTTTTTGCCCTAGATATTAGACACTTCCTGTTTCTCTGATGTCGCCACAAATTTGTCGCCTCGCCATGGCAGAACCGTTCGAGATATCAAAAATCCCTTCGCAATTTAGCAAGTCCAATGTCTCGACATCATGTTCACCACGTTTGGTGTCAATCCCATGAATCCTCTAGGAGGAGTATTTAAAAGTTCAATGCATGCATTTTTTAAACAATCCAAAATAGCTGACTTCCTGTTGGGCGGAGCTTAAATGTTAGAGGGCGAAAGTTGTTTTGGTCGATGAGTTCTATATGCGTACCAACTCTCGTACATGTGCGTAAATTTTTGCCCGATCTGTGCCCCAATGTTTGTTTTTGCATTACAGGGGGCGCTACAGAGCCCCCTTGCCACGCCCGAGTTCCAGCCTTTGCCGGGTCCTAATGGCCAACTACTCTGACATCTCTGCCAATTTTCAAGAGTTTTTGAGTATGTTAAGGCCCCCAAATTGCCCCGAAACGTAAAAAATAAATAAAAATAATAATAATTAAAACTGCAAGCAGTGATGGAAGGGCCCTCGCACCCATGTGCACCGCCACTCTATGGCCTTAGTAAAGCAATGAACCAGGGGGATTGAAATTTCAGTGGGTAAATATAGGCGGATATTCAAAGGAACTTTGAAGTGCCACACCTCCTTTGTGCAGCAGGTGGCGCTATGATTGTAATTGATTGTTGTAACATTGATGTGTTGAGGCCAGGACCCTTGTCAAACGTATGATGTCTGTGACAGGTCGGACATTGCATGCCTGAGTTACAACAGCTTTCTCATGGCGAAACATCACTCTTTGCGAGGCCGCCACGGACACGCCCTTCAACGAAAAGTCAAGATCTTCGCAATTTATCATCGCAAAGGGCTTAAGATCAGTCTCACCTGATATGATAATGATTTGATTAAATCTCTGAGAACAGTGAATCACAGCGTAAAACAAGGCATTTCCTGCTACCTCTAGGTGGCGCTAGGACTGAAGCTGAATATTGGCATTGAAATGTGTTCAGGCCAAGACTCTTATCAAACATGTGAAGTGTGGGGCTAGGGGTGGGCGATAAACCGGTAGACAAAATTAACCGGTAGAAATTTGTCAACCGGTAGAGATTTTGGACTATCGTTTCTATCGAGGTTACGTGCCCACGTCACGCTCCTGTGCGTGTGGTCGCGAAAACGTAACGTTTGTACACGTATTTAAGCACTGCAGTTTTAACACAAGTTATTTTAAGCCATTGAAACACAGACAACAGATCTGTATGCGTGCGTTCTTTCTGTGTGTCAGGAGCGGACAAGTCGCGCAACCGCTGCTCTTTCTGTCTGTGAGGAGGGCGCAAGTCGCGCGACCTCTGCTTATTAAGCTCGTGAGCATTTTTCCCGCTTTATTGGCCTTAAATACACATATGCGTCAAAATTCCCGTCTTTGCAAGCATCATCATAAACACGACCAGTAAGGTCTTAAGAGAAAGTAAACAGCTAAAAGAGAAAGCGCATGTGTAACAGTGTATTGGATCCGGACTTTGGTCTTAAAGGGGAAGTTACCTAATTTTGCTCCTGTCTGTCACTCGTGTTAATCAAACAGCATTGAGAAAAAAATCTCTCACTGCTCCTGATTAAATCACTTTTCTACCTTAAATAAAAATATATATAGGCCTATACATACATGCATAATTATTTATTATCATTCTTATTGACTGTGTATCTTCAGAGAGCTTGAGTTTTGTTTGTTTTTATCTTCTTTCTATGCTTGTATATGTTTTTTGTGAGAATTATGAACATTTCTATGGTATTAAAGATTTAAACCTTATTAAAACATAAAAAACTCTACCGTGATACATATCGTTATCATGATATAAAATTAATCCTATCGTGATAGAAGATTTTGGACATATCGCCCACCCCTATGTGGGGCAGATTGGACATTGTATGCCTTAGTTATAACAACTTCCTTTTTCATGGCGAAATGCTGAACTTTGTCAGGCCGCCACGGACACGCGCTCCAACGAAAAGTCAAAAGCTCCGCAATTTAACATCGCAAAGGCCTTTAGATGAGATTGACCAAATATGATGACGATCTGATAAAATCTCTAGGAGGAGTTCGTTAAAGTACGAAGCCTGGAAATGACAAAATTCGCACAGAAATCACAGCAAAAATTCAAAATGGCCGACTTCCTGTGGGGTTTAGAGCTTAGCTTCAAGAGACTTTTTTGTAAGTTTTGGGGTGATAGATGATCCTACCAAATTTCGTATCTGTATGTTTTTCGTAGTGGGGGGGCTGTTCTCTTGAAATTTTGCAGGTGGCGCTATCGAGCCATTTCTGCACGCCCACTTCTGATGCCTATACTAAATGTAAATTTTCGCCACTTCTGACGCGTGTGCATATTTTCATGAGTTTTCGAGTATGTTTAGCCCCTCAAAAATGCAATCCATTTCGGAGAAGAATAATAATAATAATAATAATAATAATAATAATAAACGGAGCAAAAACAATAGGGTCCTCACACCCTGGTGTGCTCGGGCCCTAAATATAGCTGCAAGCAGCAATGGCGGGCCCTCGCACGTTTTTTTACCGCTACACGGTGCGTCCGAGAAAACGATGCACGGTGGGCACGTGCATCAAGTGGGTAAATATCAGTGGGCTATTTAATGTTGTTACTGAGCCATTTGGGGACTGTAGGTAAAAGAAACCCCACATTTTAGACAAACGGGGGCGCTAGTGACCCACTTAAGAGACACACCTATGTCTGACCTGTTTGTGCACACTTAACAGCCGACAACTCTGATGTGTGTGCCGACTTTTAGGTTAATCTAAGCACGCCAAGAGTCCTAAATATGCCTGAAATAAATGTAAAGTTTGGGGCGTTGCCATGGGAACAGCGTTCGAGATATCAAAAATCCCTTCGCAATTTATCATCTACAATGTCTCGGCATCATGTTGACCACTTCTGGTGTCAATCTCATGAATATTCTAGAAGGAGTATTTAAAAGAACATCAGCGTCAACTTAAAGGCTTAAATAAGCCTTTAAAATGAAAGTAAAATCTGACGCGTTGCCATGGGAACAGCGTTTGAGATATCAAAAATCCCTTCGCAATTTATCATCTACAATGTCTCAGCATCATGTTGACCACTTCTGGTGTGAATCACATTATTTCCCTAGAAGGAGTATTTAAAAGAACATTGCATGCAACTGTCAGGATTAAATATGCCTTTAAAATGAAAGTAAAATTTGACGCATTGCCATGGCAACAGCGTTCGAGAAATCAAAAATCCCTTTGCAATTTATCATCTGCAATGTCTCAGCATCATGTTGACCACTTTTGGTGTCAATCGCATGAATATCCTAGAAGGAGTATTTAAAAGAACATCGGATGGAACTGTCAAAAAAATCCACCTTTGTGACTGACACACTTCCTGGCGCCTGGTGGTGGCGCTATACCCGGGAGTCACAATAGGCACATCGTTGCGATCGGAATCTTCAGGCGAACAAACACCCCGCTTGGCATCACAATAAGATTTTTTTTGCCTTAGATATTAGACACTTCCTGTTTCTCTGAATTCGCCACAACTTTGTCGACTCGCCACGGCAGCACCGTTCGAGATATCAAAAATCCCTTCGCAATTTAGCAAGTACAATGTCTCGACATCACGTTCACCACGTTTGGTGTCAATCCCATGAATCCTCTAGGAGGAGTATTTAAAAGTTCACCACATGCATTTTTGAAACAATACAAAATAGCCGACTTCCTGTTGGGCGGAGCTAAAATGTTTGAGTGCGAAAGTTGTTTGGGTCGATGAGATCTATATGCGTACCAACTCTCGTACATGTGCGTACATGTTTGCTCGATCTGTGCCCCAATGTTTGTTTTTGCATTACAGGGGGCGCTACAGAGCTCCCTTGCCACGCCCATATTCCAGCCTTTGCATGAGCCTAGTGGCACGTGACTTTGACATCTGTGCCAAATTTCCGTTGTTTTCGAGCATGTTAAGGCACCCAAAGTGCACGCCAAGAGCTTAAATATGCCTGAAAATGAAAGTAAAGTTTGACGTGTTGCCATGGGAACAGCGTTCGAGATATCAAAAATCCCTTCGCAATTTATCATCTACTATGTCTCGGCATCATGTTGACCACTTCTGGTGTCAATCTCATGAATATTCTAGAAGGAGTTTTTTAAAAAAAACATCGGCGTCAACTTAAAGGCTTAAATAAGCCTTTAAAATGAAAGTAAAGTTTGACGCGTTGCCATGGAAACAGCGTTTGAGATATCAAAAATCCCTTCGCAATTTATCATCTACAATGTCTCAGCATCATGTTGACCACTTCTGGTGTGAATCACATTATTTCCCTAGAAGGAGTATTTAAAAGAACATTGCATGCAACTGTCAGGATTAAATATGCCTTTAAAATGAAAGTAAAATTTGACGCATTGCCATGGCAACAGCGTTCGAGAAATCAAAAATCCCTTCGCAATTTATCATCTGCAATGTCTCAGCATCATGTTGACCACTTTTGGTGTCAATCGCATGAATATCCTAGAAGGAGTATTTAAAAGAACATCGGATGGAACTGTCAAAAAAATCCACCTTTGTGACTGACAGACTTACTGGCGCCTGGTGGTGGCGCTATACCCGAGACTCACAATAGGCACATCGTTGCGATCGGAATCTTCAGGCGAACAAACACCCCGCTTGGCATCACAATAAGATTTTTTTTGCCTTAGATATTAGACACTTCCTGTTTCTCTGAATTCGCCACAACTTTGTCGACTCGCCACGGCAGCACCGTTCGAGATATCAAAAATCCCTTCGCAATTTAGCAAGTACAATGTCTCGACATCACGTTCACCACGTTTGGTGTCAATCCCATGAATCCTCTAGGAGGAGTATTTAAAAGTTCACCACATGCATTTTTGAAACAATACAAAATAGCCGACTTCCTGTTGGGCGGAGCTAAAATGTTTGAGTGCGAAAGTTGTTTGGGTCGATGAGATCTATATGCGTACCAACTCTCGTACATGTGCGTACATGTTTGCTCGATCTGTGCCCCAATGTTTGTTTTTGCATTACAGGGGGCGCTACAGAGCTCCCTTGCCACACCCATATTCCAGCCTTTGCATGAGCCTAGTGGCACGTGACTTTGACATCTGTGCCAAATTTCCGTTGTTTTCGAGCATGTTAAGGCACCCAAAGTGCACGCCAAGAGCTTAAATATGCCTGAAAATGAAAGTAAAGTTTGACGTGTTGCCATGGGAACAGCGTTCGAGATATCAAAAATCCCTTCGCAATTTATCATCTACAATGTCTCAGCATCGTGTTGACCGCTTTTGGTGTCAATCGCATGAAAATCCTAGGAGGAGTATTTAAAAGTTCACCATATGCAACGGTCAAGAAATCCACCTTTTGTGACTGCCACACTTCCTGGTGCCTGTTGGTGGCGCTATACCCGAGACTCAAAATAGGCACATCGATGCGATCGGAATCCATGGCCGAACATACACACTGCGTTTCATCCCAATAAGACATTTTTTGCTTTAGATATTAGACACTTCCTGTTTCATTGAATTCGCCATAAATTTGTCGCCTCGTCATGGCAACACCGTTTGAGATATCAAAAATCCCTTCGCAATTTAGCAAGTCCAATGTCTCAGCATCATGTTCACCACGTTTGGTGTCAATCGTATGAATTCCCTAGGAGAAGTATTTAAAAGTTCATGACTGACACACTTCCTGGCGCCTGGTGGTGGCGCTATACCCGGGAGTCACAATAGGCACATCGATGCGATCGGAATCTTCAGACGAACAAACACACCGCATGGCATCACAATAAGACATTTTTTACCTTAGATATTAAGCACTTCCTGTTTCTCTGATTTCGCCACAACTTTGTCGCCTCGCCATGGCAGAACCGTTCGAGATATCAAAAATCCCTTCGCAATTTAGCAAGTACAATGTCTCGACATCATGATCACCACGTTTGGTGTCAATCCCATGAATCCTCTAGGAGGAGTATTTAAAAGTTCAACGCATGCATTTTTTAAACAATCCAAAATAGCCGACTTCCTGTTGGGCGGAGCTTAAATGTTAGAGGGCGAAAGTTGTTTGGGTCGATGAGATCTATATGCGTACCAACTCTCGTACATGTGTGTAAATGTTTGCCCGATCTGTGCCCCAATGTTTGTTTTTGCATTACAGGGGGCGCTACAGAGCCCCCTTGCCACGCCCGAGTTCCAGCCTTTGCCGGGTCCTAATGGCCGACGACTCTGACATCTCTGCCAATTTTCAAGAGTTTTTGAGTATGTTAAGGCCCCCAAATTGGCCCGAAACGTAAAAAAAAATAAAAAAAATAAAATAAAATAACAAGCAGCAATGGCGGGCCCTCGCACGTTTTTTTACCGCTACACGGTGCGTCCGAGAAAACGATGCACGGTGGGCAAGGGCCTCAAGTGGGTAAATATCAGTGGGCTATTTAATGTTGTTACTGAGCAATTTGGGGACTGTAGGTAAAAGAAACTCCACATTTTAGACAAACGGGGGCACTAGTGAGCCACTTAAGAGACACGCCTATGTCTGACCTGCTTGTGCACACTTAACAGCCAACAACTCTAATGTGTGTGCCACATTTAAAGTTCAACTAAGCACGCCAAGAGCCTTAAACATGCCTAAAATTAAAGTAAAGTTTGACGCGTTGCCATGGGAACAGAGTTCGAGATGTCAAAAATTCCTTCGCAATTTATCATCTACTATGCCTCAGCATCATGTTGACCACTTCTGGAGTCAATCGCATGAATATCCTAGAAGGAGTATTTAAAAGAACATCAGCGTCAACTGAAAGGCTTAAATATGCCTTTAAAATTAAAGTAAAGTTTGACACGTTGCCATGGGAACAGCGTTCAAAATATCAAAAATCCCTTTGCAATTTATCATCTACTATGTCTCGGCATTATGTTGACCACTTTTGGTGTCAATCGCATGAATAGTCTAGAAGGAGTATTTAAAAGAACATCGGCGTCAACTGAAACGCTTAAATATGCCTTTAAAATGAAAGTAAAGTGAGACGCGTTGCCATGGGAACAGCGTTTGAGATATCAAAAATCTCTTTGCAATTTATCATCTACAATGTCTCAGCATTATGTTGACCACTTCTGGAGTCAATCACATTATTTCCTCAGGAGGAGTATTTAAAAGTTTACCGCATGCAGCTGTAAGGTTTAAATATGCCTTAAAAATGAAAGTAAAGTTTGACGTGTTGCCATGGGAACAGCGTTTGAGATATCAAAAATCTCTTCGCAATTTATCATCTACAATGTCTCAGCATTATGTTGACCACTTCTGGAGTCAATCACATTATTTCCTCAGGAGGAGAATTTAAAAGTTTACCGCATGCAGCTGTAAGGCTTAAATATGCCTTTAAAATGAAAGTAAAGTTTGACACGTTGCCATGCGAACAGCGTTCGAGATATCAAAAATCCCTTCGCAATTTATCATCTACAATGTCTTGCCATCATGTTGACCACTTTTGGTGTTAATCGCATGAATATCCTAGAAGGAGTATTTAAAGGAACATCAGCGTCAACTGAAAGGCTTAAATATGCCTTTAAAATGAAAGTAAAGTTTGACGCGTTGCCATGGAAACAGCGTTTGAGATATCAAAAATCCCTTCGCAATTTATCATCTACAATCTCTCGGCTTCATGTTGACCACTTTTGGTGTCAATTGCATGATTTTTCTAGAAGGAGTATTTAAAAGAACATAGCATGGAACTGTCAAAAAAAATCCAGCTTTGTGACTGACGCACTTCCTGGCGCCTGGTGGTGGCGCTATACCCGGGAGTCACAATAGGCACATCGATGCGATCGGAATCTTCAGACGAACAAACACCCCGCATGGCATCACAATAAGATAATTTTTGCCTTAGATATTAGACACTTCCTCTTTCTCTGAATTCGCCATAAATTCGTCACCTCGCCATGGCAGAACCATTCGAGATATCAAAAATCCCTTCGCAATTTAGCAAGTACAATGTCTCGGCATCATGATCACCACGTTTGGTGTCAATCCCATGAATCCACTAGGAGGAGTATTTAAAAGTTCAACGCATGCATTTTTTAAACAATCCAAAATAGCCGACTTCCTGTTGGGCGGAGCTTAAATGTTAGAGGGCGAAAGTTGTTCGGGTCGATGAGATCTATAGACGGTTTCATCGGACGCACGTGATACACGTCTGGATCCGAACCTTACTTCCGGTTTTGTTTTTTTAATGGTCTGACTAGTTGCTAAACTGATCTCCTGAACAAATGCCTCTTCGAAAATAACTAATGTTTTGGTTTCCTAGGTAATCTATGTGTTGTTTTTTGCTTCTTATATAAATAAACTACGTTTAAAGAACTTTGTTGTTATTTATTTTTAGCGGAGTTTACCGGAAGTTAGGTGCGGACCGCGACAGCTGTTTGTTTGTTGTTAATGCTGAAACCGTCTATATGCGTACCAACTCTCGTACATGTGCGCACATTTTTGCCCGATCTGTGCATCAATGTTTTTTTTGGCATTACAGGGGGCGCTATAGAGCCCCCGTGCCACGCCCGTGTTCCAGCCTTTGGATTTCTGCGATGACGAGCGACTCTGACGTCTGTGCCAATTTTCAAGAGTTTTCGAGTATGTTAAGGCTCCCAAAAAGTCCAAAAGTGTTAAAAAAAATAATTAAAAAAAAATAATAATAAAAATAATAATCCGAGCAAAAACAATAGGGCTTCGCACCTACGGTGCAGGCCATTCTGGCCTGCTCCTCGGTGCTCGGGCCCTAAATATAGCTGCAAGCAGCAATGGCGGGCCCTCGCACGTTTTTTTACCGCTACACGATGCGTCCAAGAAAACGATGCCCGGTGGGCAAGGGCATCAAGTGGGTAAACATCAGTGGGCTATTTTTAATGTTTTTACTGAGCCATTTGGGGACTGTAGGTAAAACAAAAACCCCACATTTTAGACAAACAGGGGCGCTAGTGAGCCACTTAAGAGACACGCCTATATCTGACCTTTTTGTGCAAACTTAACAGCTGACAACTCTGATGTGTGTGCCGACTTTAAGGTTAATCTAATCACGCCAAGAGCCTTAAATATGCCTGAAATAAAAGTAGTTTGCGGCGTTGCCATGGGAACAGCGTTCGAGATATCAAAAATCCCTTCGCAATTTATCATCTACAATGTCTCGGCATCATGTTGACCACTTCTGGTGTTAATCGCATGAATATCCTAGAAGGAGTATTTAAAGGAACATCGGCGTCAACTGAAAGGCTTAAATATGACTTTAAAATTAAAGTAAACTTTGACGCGTTGCCATGGGAGCAGCGTTTGAGATATCAAAAATCCCTTCGCAATTTATCATCTATAATATCTCTGCTTCATGTTGAACACTTTTGGTGTCAATTGCATGATTATTCTAGAAGGAGTATATAAAAGTTCACTGCATGCAACTGAAAGGCTTAAATATGCCTTTAAAATGAAAGTAAAGTTTGACACGTTGCCATGGGAACAGCGTTTGAGATATCAAAAATCCCTTCGCAATTTATCATCTACAATATCTCTGCTTCATGTTGAACACTTTTGGTGTCAATTGCATGATTATTCTAGAAGGAGTATATAAAAGTTCACTGCATGCAACTGAAAGGCTTAAAAATGCCTTTAAAATGAAAGTAAAGTTTGACGCGTTGCCATGGGAACAGCGTTCGAGATATCAAAAATCCCTTCGCAATTTATCATCTACAATGTCTCGGCACCATGTTGACCACTTCTGGTGTCAATCTCATGATTATTCTAGAAGGAGTATATAAAAGTTCACTGCATGCAACTGTAAGGCTTAAATATGCCTTTAAAATGAAAGTAAAGTTTGACACGTTGCCATGAGAACAGCGTTTGAGATATCAAAAATCCCTTCACAATTTATCATCTACAATGTCTCGGCATCATGTTGACCACTTTTGGTGTCAATCGCATGAATATCCTAGAAGGAGTATTTAAAAGAACATCGGCATCAACTTAAAGGCTTAAATAAGTCTTTAAAATGAAAGTAAAGTTTGACGCGTTGCCATGGGAACAGCGTTTGAGATATCAAAAATCCCTTCGCAATTTATCATCTACAATGTCTCGGCATCATGTTGACCGCTTCTGGTGTCAATCTCATGAATATTCTAGAAGGAGTATTTAAAAGAACATCGGCGTCAACTGAAAGGCTTAAATATGCCTTAAAAATGAAAGTAAAGTTTGACGCGTTGCCATGGGAACAGCGTTCGAGATATCAAAAATCCCTTCGCAATTTATCATCTACAATGTCTCCCATCATGTTGACCACTTTTGGTGTCAATCGCATAAACATTCTAGGAGGAGTATTTAAAAGAACATTGCATGGAACTGTAAAAAAAATCCACCTTTGTGACTGACACACTTCCTGACGCCTGGTGGTGGCGCTATACCCGGGAGTCACAATAGGCACATCGATGTGATCGGAATCTTCAGACGAACAAACACCCCGCGTGTCATTACAATAAAAAGTTTTTTGCCCTAGATATTAGACACTTCCTGTTTCTCTGATTTCGCCACAACTTTGTCGCCTTGCCATGGCGGAACCGTTCGAGATATCAAAAATCCCTTCGCAATTTAGCAAGTCCAATGTCTCGGCATCATGATCACCACGTTTGGTGTCAATCGCATGAATCCCCTGGGAGGAGTATATAAAAGTTCAACGCATGCATTTTTTAAACAATCCAAAATAGCCGACTTCCTGTTGGGCGGAGCTTAAATGTTAGAGGGCGAAAGTTGTTCGGGTCGATGAGATCTACAAGCGTACCAAGTCTCGTACATGTGGGTACATGTTTGTCCGATCTGTGCACCAATGTTTTTTTTTTTCATTACAGGGGGCGCTACAGAGCCCCCGTGCCACGCCCGTGTTCCAGCCTTTGCCCGTTCGCAATGACGGACGACTCTTACGGCTGTGCCAAATTTCAAGAGTTTTCGAGTATGTTAAGGCACCCAAAATGCCCAAAAGTGTTAAAAAAAAAAAAATAATAAATATAGCTGCAAGCAGCAATGGCGGGCCCTCGCACGTTTTTTTACCGCTACACGGTGCGTTCGAGAAAACGATGCACGGTGGGCAAGGGCATCAAGTGGGTAAATACCAGTGGGCTATTTCATGTTGTTACTGAGCCATTTGGGGACTGTAGCTAAAAAAAACCCCACATTTTAGACAAACGGGGGCACTAGTGAGCCACTTAAGAGACACGTCTATGTCTGACCTTTTTGTGCAAACTAAACAGCCGACAACTCTGATGTGTGTGCCAACTTTAAGGTTAATCTAATCACGCCAAGAGCCTTAAATATGCCTGAAATAAAAGTAAAGTTTGCCGCGTTGCCATGGAAACAGCGTTCGAGATATCAAAAATCCCTTCGCAATTTATCATCTACAATGTCTCGGCATCATGTTGACCACTTTTGGTGTCAATCGCATGAATATCCTAGAAGGAGTATTTAAAGGAACATCGGTGTCAACTGAAAGGCTTAAATATGCCTTTAAAATGAAAGTAAAATTTGACGCGTTGCCATGGGAACAGCGTTTGAGATATCAAAAATCCCTTCGCAATTTATCATCTGCAATGTCTCAGCATCATGTTGACCACTTTTGGTGTCAATCGCATGAATATCCTAGAAGGAGTATTTAAAAGAACATCGGATGGAACTGTCAAAAAAATCCACCTTTGTGACTGACAGACTTCCTGGCGCCTGGTGGTGGCGCTATACCCGAGACTCACAATAGGCACATCGATGCGATCGGAATCTTCAGGCGAACAAACACCCCCCTTGGCATCACAATAAGAATTTTTTTGCCTTAGATATTAGACACTTCCTGTTTCTCTGAATTCGCCACAAATTTGTCGACTCGCCACGGCAGCACCGTTCGAGATATCAAAAATCCCTTCGCAATTTAGCAAGTACAATGTCTCGACATCACGTTCACCACGTTTGGTGTCAATCCCATGAATCCTCTAGGAGGAGTATTTAAAAGTTCACCACATGCATTTTTGAAACAATACAAAATAGCCGACTTCCTGTTGGGCGGAGCTAAAATGTTTGAGTGCGAAAGTTGTTCAAGTCGATGAGATCTATATGCGTACCAACTAGGGATGTCCCGATCCGATCACGTGATCGGAAATCGGCCCCGATCACGTGGTTTCAGACTCGATCGGGATCGGACATTACCTCCCGATCAGGACTCGGATACATATGCAGGGTTTAAAATCAATTAAGTTCTCGCTCTGCTCCGCGCCAGTGTACGCGCTGCGCTGGTGCGTGTGAACTGAAGAGAATAGGCTTGTTCGACTTCATCCGGCTGCCGGTTCTTGTGGTGCTGCATGACGTCAAAGTTCCGCGAGAACGATGTAAAAGCAAACTCCTCCGTATGATTTCGCGGATCACTCTCGCGGTAGTTTGACGTCACCAGGGTGTCGAGTGTTGCGGCGCCGCATGAAGTCGAACAAGCCTGACGTGCTTTCATTCATAGGCTTCACACTCGTGCGTGCAAGGAACCCACGACAAAACCGCGTTTTTACCGCTCATTTAAACGACGCGTTGATCGTTATTGTCAACATGTGCTCAGACGCAGCTCCGCGTCTCACTCAGAACCTCAAGAACGCGCATTCGCGCAGGATCATTTGACATTACTGTAGAGATGAGAGAAAGAGAGGTAAGAATGGTGCCCATGTCGAAAAAACTTAATAGAAGTCTAGAAACAAAGTATTAAAGTATGTATAGCCATGTCACTCATCTCATTACAAAATGTTAACTAGATAACTGGATACAACTGATTGTATAGTTTAATAAAATAATGTATTTTGATTATACAAATCAATTACGACCTAACTATAGTGATTGTTTAACTAACAGCTGACCAGCTTAGGGAATCTCTATGGCTAATTTATAAGATATATTGCTGAATCAGTATGTTGTTTTTCTTGTTAATTGAGTCTTTTTGGGTAGCCTATCTTATGCCTAGAATGAGTCAAGGAGGTTAAGTCTTATAACTTCATTCAAAGTTTGATCAATTGTGCATAATGACATGTGCACCAAATGCATATAGGGTGTCAGACTCATAGATTTGCATAATTTAAAGTTCAGGTTTTAAAGTTTGGGTCAACATGTGGCACAGCTTTAAAACTGAATCTTATAAAATCCTATCAGAGATACAAAATGTCATTGAAACACACCCAGTTGCTTTGCTGTCATCAGGATTAAACATGTTACCCCTCGAACCCTCCCTCCTAACAGAGCATCCCCACAAAACAAACCCCAATTTAACCCCTGAACATATATAGTATATATTCATTATTTTTTAACACATCTGTAGTTATGCGCTGGCACAGAGTTAGACTCTTTTGACTCCACACAGAAACAGCAATGCGTGCGGCATGACATAAGGAACATCCTGGACTGGTTCTGTTTTTTTGCTCTTCTTTATTCTTTTTTTTTAATGTATTATAGAAGTATCGGATCGGGACTCGGTATCGGCAGATACTCAAAATCAAATGACTCGGACTCGGACTCGAGGGCAAAAAAACCTGATCGGGACATCCCTAGTACCAACTCTCGTACATGTGCGTACATGTTTGCTCGATCTGTGCCCCAAAGTTTGTTTTTGCATTACAGGGGGCGCTACAGAGCTCCCTTGCCACACCCATATTTCAGCCTTTGCATGAGCCTAGTGGCACGTGACTTTGACATCTGTGCCAAATTTCCGATGTTTTCGAGCATGTTAAGGCACCCAAAGTGCACGCCAAGAGCTTAAATATGCCTGAAAATGAAAGTAAAGTTTGACGTGTTGCCATGGGAACAGCGTTCGAGATATCAAAAATCCCTTCGCAATTTATCATCTACAATGTCTCAGCATCGTGTTGACCGCTTTTGGTGTCAATCGCATGAAAATCCTAGGAGGAGTATTTAAAAGTTCACCATATGCAACTGTCAAGAAATCCACCTTTTGTGACTGCCACACTTCCTGGTGCCTGTTGGTGGCGCTATACCCGAGACTCAAAATAGGCACATCGATGCGATCGGAATCCTTGGCCGAACATACACACTGCGTTTCATCCCAATAAGACATTTTTTGCTTTAGATATTAGACACTTCCTGTTTCATTGAATTCGCCATAAATTTGTCGCCTCGTCATGGCAACACCGTTTGAGATATAAAAAATCCCTTCGCAATTTAGCAAGTCCAATGTCTCAGCATCATGTTCACCACGTTTGGTGTCAATCGTATGAATTACCTAGGAGTAGTATTTAACAGTTCATGACTGACACACTTCCTGGCGCCTGGTGGTGGCGCTATACCCGGGAGTCACAATAGGCACATCGATGTGATCGGAATCTTCAGACGAACAAACTACCCGCATGGCATCACAATAAGACATTTTTTACATTAGATATTAGACACTTCCTGTTTCTCTGATTTCGCCACAACTTTGTCGCCTCGCCATGGCAGAACCGTTCGAGATATCAAAAATCCCTTCGCAATTTAGCAAGTACAATGTCTCGACATCATGATCACCACATTTGGTGTCATTCGCATGAATCCCCTAGGAGGAGTATTTAAAAGTTCACCGCATGCATTTTTTAAACAATCCAAAATAGCCGACTTCCTGTTGGGCGGAGCTTAAATGTTAGAGGGTGAAAGTTGTTCGGGTCGATGAGATCTATATGCGTACCAACTCCCGTACATGTGGGTACATGTTTGTCCGATCTGTGCACCAATGTTTTCTGTTGCATTACAGGGGGCGCTACAGAGCCCCTTTGCCACGCCCGTGTTCCAGCCTTTGCCCGTTCGCAATGACAGACGACTCTGACGTCTGTGCCAAATTTCAAGAGTTTTCGAGTATGTTAAGGCACCCAAAGTGCCCAAAACTGTTAAAAAAAAAAAAAAATAATAATAATAATCCGAGCAAAAACAATAGGGCTTCGCACCATTCGGTGCAGGCCATTCTGGCCTGCTCCTCGGTGCTCGGGCCCTAATAATAATAAATCCGAGCAAAAACAATAGGGCTTCGCACCATTCGGTGCAGGCCATTCTGGCCTGCTCCTCGGTGCTCGGGCCCTAATAATTAAAGCTGCAAGCAGCGATGGAAGGGCCCTCGCACGTATGAGCACCGCCACCCGATGGCCTTAGGAAAAACTGTGAACAGTGGGGATATGAATTTAAGTGTGCAAATATAAGTGGATATTTTAATTAGACTGACCAAATATGATGTTGATATTGTTAAATATCTTAGAGCAGTGAATCAGTGTTTCCTGCTGCATCTAGGTGGCGCTATGACTGTATCTGTATTCTGCTATGTTGATGGTTTCAGGCAGGGCCCCTTATTAACCATGTGAAGTATTTGGCAGGTCGGACATTGTATGCCTGAATTACAACAACTTCCAGTTTCATGGTGAAACATCAAACTTTGCAAGGCCGCCATGGACACACCTTTCAACGAAAAGTCAAGATCTTTACAATTTATCATCACAAAGTCCTTAAGATCTGTCTGACCAAACAAGATGATGATCTAATTAAATTTCTATGAGCAGTAAATCACAGTGTAAAACCTGACATTTCCTGCTGTCAGCAGGTGGCGCTATGACTGTTTGTGAATAATTCCATGTTGATGTGTTCAGGCCAGGGCACTTATCCATCATGTGAAGCGTGGGTCAGATTAGACATTGTAAGCCTGAGTTAGAACAACTTCCTGTTTTATGGCAGAAAGCAGAAATTTGTCAGGCCGCCATGGACACGCCCTCCAACAAAAAGTCAAGATCTCCGCAATTTAGCATCGCAAAGTTCTTTACATGACACAGACCAAATATGGTTCTAATCTAATGAAATCTGTAAGAGGAGTTCGTTAAAGTATGAAGCCTGGAAATGGCAAAATTTGCACTCAAATTACAGAAAAAATTCAAAATGGCTGACTTCCTGTGGGGTTTAGAGCTTGGCTCCAAGAGACTTTTTGTAGGTCTTAGGGTGATACATTATCTTATCACATTTCATATTTGTACGTTTACCGTAGCGGGGGGGCTGCTCTCTTAAGTTTTTGTAGGTGGCGCTATAGAGCCATTTTTACACCTCCAGTTTTAAAGCTTTTTTCAAATAAAAAAATTCATCACATTTTACATGTTTCATGACTTTTTGAGCTTGTTTAGGCTGTCAAAATTGCGATTCATTTGTCGATACTTTGCGAGGCCACCAAGGACACGCCCTTTAACAAAAAGTCAAGGTCGTTGCTATTCATCATCACACAAGGTCTTGAGATTAGACTGATGAAAAATTATGTGGATATAGTTAAATATCTAAGAGCAGTAAGTCACAGCATAAAAGGTGGTATTTCCTGCTGCCTCTAGGTGGCGCTATGACTGTTACTGAATTATGCCATGTTGATGTGTTCAGGACAGGACCCTTATCAAATGTGTGAAGTCGGGGACAGATCTGACATTGTATGCCTTAATTACAACAACTTAATGTTTCATTGCGAAACATCACACTTTGCCAGGCCGCCACTGGCACGCCCTTCAACGAAAAGTCAAGATCTTAGCAATTTATCATCGCAAAGGGCTTAAGATCAGTCTGACCAGATATGATGATGATTTGATTAAATCTCTAAGAGCAGTAAATCATGGCGTAAAACATGGCATTTCCTGCTACCTCTAGGTGGCGCTATGACTGAAGCTGAAAATTGGCATTGAAATGTGTTCAGGCCAGGACTCCTATCAAACATGTGAAGCGTGGGGCAGATTGAACATTGTATGCCTGAGTTAGAACAACTTCCTGTTTCATGGCGAAAACGCTGAAATTTGTCAGGCCGCCAAGGACACACCCTCCAATGAAAAGTCAAAAGCTCCGCAATTTAACATCGCAAAGGCCTTTAGATGAGACTGACCAAATATGATGATGGTCGGATTAAATCTCTAGGAGGAGTTCGTTAAAGTACGAAGCCTGGAAATGGCAAAATTTGCACAGAAATCACAGAGAAAATTAAAAATGGCCGACTTCCTGTGGGGTTTAGAGCTTGGTTCCAAGGGACTTTTTTGTAGGTCTTGAGGTGATAGATGACACTACCAAATTTCGTATCTGTACATTTTTCGTAGCGGGAGAGCTGTTCTCTTGAAATTTTGCAGGTGGCGCTATCGAGCCATTTCTACACGCCCATTTCTGGTGCCTATACCACATGTAAATTTTCGTCACTTCTGACGCGTGTGCAAAGTTTCATGAGTTTTCGAGCATGTTTAGGCCCTCAAAAATACGATTCATTTTGGAGAAGAAAAAGTAAAAGAAACTGAGCAAAAACAATAGGGCTTTGCACCCACGGTGCAGGCCATTCTGGCCTGCTCCTCGGTGCTCGGGCCCTAATAAATATAGCTGCAAGCAGCAATGGCGGGCCCTCGCACGTTTTTTTACCGCTACACGTTGCGTCCGAGAAAACGATGCACGGTGGGCAAGGGCCTCAAGTGGGTAAATATCAGTGGGCTATTTAATGTTGTTACTGAGCAATTTGGGAGCCTTAAATATGCCTGAAATAAAAGTGACGTTTGCAGCATTGCCATTGGAACGGCGTTCGAGATATCAAAAATCCCTTCCCAATTTATCATCTACAATGTCTCGGCATCATGTTGACCACTTATGGAGTCAATCGCATGAATATGTGACCAGTCACGGAAAGTAGGGACACAAGTCGGATCTGGGCATTTTGAGTTATTCACAGATTCTGAAAGTGCAGTTTCTAAGCTTTCCAACGATGTGTAACACATGGAAATCTGATAAGATTTGGAGAAGTTGTGGCCATTTGAATATAGGAACTCAGAAATACTCAAACCGAGAAAATCGAGACGAAAGGGATTCTTCTTTTCAGCTGGGGGAGACAATAGGGCTCATTTACATCTCATTTAGCTAAGCCATGCCCCCTGTAAAACCCTTTTTGAGATGTTCTAGCATCATATGTAGTATTTTATGACCAAATGACAACCCGCAAAAATAAACATGACTCTTTTACCTTTGTGGGGATCACAAGTCGAATCCAGTCTGTTTCAGATTATCCAATGACCATATTTGTCCACAAATGCGTATAATCCGTGAAATATAGATTGTTTACATCAGATTTCGCATGAATGTCTGGTAATACAATATAATGTATAATCTGAAGACTATTTAAATCGTAACATGTAAGGGTATATGAGCTTTCACTCCGTTAAACACATGAACCCGCCTTCAAAGTTTGTATTTAAAATAGGGAAGTAGTATAATAGATCATCCAAACAGCGCCGTCGAAAACGTGACATCCTTTAGAGAGGTTACCAATGGCTCGCTCGTTCCTCCATCAGCCAATGACTTCATGGAAAATATTGATAGACAAAACATGTAGCCAATTATATGAAGAATACAACTATATCTGTGTAACTTCTGTGTGTTTGGACTCATGCTGCGCTGCAAGAACTGACATACAGATGACGTCAAAGTACCGCGAGAGCGAGTCGAAATTAAACTACTCCGTAAGATTTCATGAAGAGCTCTCGCGGTACTTTGACGTCATCCGACTGCGGCGCCGCATAAAGTCAGTGACGCGGCTGACGTACGATGCGGCTGACTGTTATTTGTTCCGCCCCAGCTTCTTTTATTTCTCTTTTGTTTTGTGCGCCCGAGCTTTACAGTCTGGGGAGACGCAGGCTATAAGTTTGAAAAAAAACTTAGCAAACATGTCTGAGTAACAGGGCAGCGCGTCACTACAGTCACGTGACTTCACGCTCGAGCCGGAAGAGAAGACAATGCTGAATAAAGTCGTAATTCTGCTATTTTTGGACCAAACTGTATTTTCGATGCATCAACACAATCTTACTGACCCACTGATGTCACATGGACTACTTTGATGATGTTTTTATTAACTTTCTGGACATGGAAACCATACATAGATTTTCAATGAAGGGGAAAGCTCTCGGACTAAATCTAACGATAAACATCTTAAACTGTGTTCCGAAGATGAACGGAGGTCTTCCGAGTTTAGAACGACATAAGGGTGAGTCATTAATTACATTATTTTCATTTTTGGGCGAACTATCCTTATTTAGTAGTCACGCTGTTCCCTTTGGGGGCGGAGGCGAAAACACAAGCTTATACAGTATGTAAATATACACACAGACAATGACGCCCCCCGCTGCACGCTAGAATCTCCGGAAAAACAAGCCTATTTTAACCGCAAAATGTACGCTTTTAAATATACAAAAACTGCTATCTCAAACATGGAGAGGCTTCTTCGTGATCTCAACTAACAGATTCTGCAATAAAACGAAAATCACAAATTTCGAAAAAAAAACTTTGTTTCTCATTTTCTCGAAACTTGTGCAGCCGACTTGAGTCCCTGGTTTCCGTGACGGGTCACATATGCTAGAAGGAGTATTTAAAAGAACATCGGCGTCAACTGAAAGGCTTAAATATGCCTTTAAAATGAAAGTAAAGTTTGACGCGTTGCCATGGGAACAGCGTTTGAGATATAAAAAATCTCAACGCAATTTATCATCTACAATGTCTCGGCATCATGTTGACCACTTCTCGTCTCATTCGCATGAATCCTCTAGGAGGAGTATTTAAAAGTTCACCGCATGCATTTTTGAAACAATCCAAAATAGCCGACTTCCTGTTGGGCGGAGCTAAAATGTTTGAGTGCGAAAGTTGTTCGGGTCGATGAGATCTATATGCATACCAACTCTCGTACATGTGCGTACATGTTTGCTCGATCTGTGCCCCAATGTTTGTTTTTGCATTACAGGGGGCGCTACAGAGCTCCCTTGCCATGCCCATATTCCAGCCTTTGCATGAGCCTAGTGGCACGTGACTTTTACATCTGTGCCAAATTTCTGTTGTTTTCGAGCATGTTAAGGCACCCAAAGTGCCACCAAGAGGTTAAATATGCCTGAAAATGAAAGTAAAGTTTGACGTGTTGCCATGGGAACAGCGTTAGAGATATCAAAAATCCCTTCGCAATTTATCATCTACAATGTCTCAGCATCATGTTGACCACTTTTGGAGTCAATCGCATGAATATTCTAGAAGGAGTATTTAAAAGAACATTGCATGCAACTGTCAGGCTTAAATAAGCCTTTAAATTGAAAGTAAAGTCTGACGCATTGCCATGGGAACAGCGTTCAAGATATAAAAAATCCCTTCACAATTTCTCATCTACAATGTCTCGGCATCATGTTGACCACTTTTGGTGTCAATTGCATGATTATTCTAGAAGGAGTATTTAAAAGAACATCGGCATCAACTGAAAGGCTTAAATATGCCTTTAAAATGAAAGTAAAGTTTGACGCGTTGCCATGGGAACAACGTTTGAGATATCAAAAATTCCTTTGCAATTTATCATCTACAATGTCTCTGCATCATGTTGACAACTTCTGGTGTGAATCGCATTATTTCCCTAGAAGGAGTATTTAAAAGAATATTGCATGCAACTGTCAGGCTTAAATAAGCCTTTAAATTGAAAGTAAAGTCTGACGCATTGCCATGGGAACAGCGTTTGAGATATTCAATTCAATTCAATTCAATTTTATTTATATAGCGCTTTTCACAATTTGGTAATTGTATCAAAGCAGCTTTACATAATAGATGTAGTGAAAAGCACAGAAAATCGACAGATAGCATAACATAATACACGATAGCACAAGCAGCTAAATTTGCTGCGGCTATAAATCAACATTATAAGCAAACGTATTACTAATGTAACGTATAGAAGTTAAGCCCAAAAAGGCTGCCTCCCCGGGTTGAAAAACCCCCTAGGAGAAAAAAACCCCGGAATTTTTTCCGGGGAAGTAAAAAAAAAGTCCTAGGAGGAAAAAACCCTTGGGAGATATATATATATACACATTGAAACGGAAGGAGATTAAGCGGAGATTAAGCGGGTTCTGCCGGTGGTCTTTGGTCAGGCATCAGCTGGACATCACGTTGAAGAACAGCCAGTAGATCAGTGGTGTGCCGACTTTCACATTTACCGGAACTGGATCTGTTTGTCTTATTGTCCTCGTGATCGAGGACGAGACAGGGAGAGAGAAACAAAATCTTATTAGCGTAGGGGCCGTTCACATAAAAAGCAAGTGTTACACAGTAATGTGGATTTTAGTCAGCTCGGTTCCGGGCAGGCTAACTATTGCTGGTTAAGTGTATTACATATAGTTGATGATTTTAGAAACAGAGCTCGTTTGACTAAGGCCAGAGGCCCCACTGCCGTCGTTAATACTAACGTACAGTGGCAAGCGGTTCTGTATACTATTTTAAGGCCAGGGGAAAAGGCCAAAAATTGCAAACCGACCATATTTGGCAATTAAGACTCCATCGACAACCAATGCAAAGTTTCAGCATATTACTAAAGAGTATTAATGACATTTACCATGTTTTGGAATATCAAAAATTCCTTCGCAATTTATCATCTACAATGTCTCGGCATCATGTTGACCACTTCTGGTGTTAATCATATTATTTCCCTAGAAGGAGTATTTAAAAGAACATCGCATGCAACTGTCAGGATTAAATAAGCCTTTAAAATGAAAGTAAAATTTGACGCGTTGCCATAGGAAAAACGTTCGAGATATCAAAAATCCCTTCGCAATTTATCATCTACAATGTCTCAGCATCATGTTGACCACTTTTGGTGTCAATCGCATGAATATCCTAGAAGGAGTATTTAAAAGAACATCGGATGGAACTGTGAAAAAAATCCACCTTTGTGACTGACAAACTTCCTGGCGCCTCGTGGTGGCGCTATACCCGAGACTCACAATAGGCACATCGATGCGATCGGAATCTTCAGGGGAACAAACACCCCGCTTGGCATCGCAATAAGAAATTTTTTGCCTTAGATATTAGACACTTCCTGTTTCTCTGATTTCGCCATAAATTTGTCGCCTCGCCATGGCAGAACCGTTCAAGATATCAAAAATCCCTTCGCAATTTAGCAAGTCCAATGTCTCGACATCATGTTCACCACGTTTGGTGTCAATCCCATGAATCCACTAGGAGGAGTATTTAAAAGTTCAACGCATTCATTTTTTAAACAATCCAAAATAGCCGACTTCCTGTTGGGCGGAGCTTATATCTTAGAGTGCGAAAGTTGTTCGGGTCGATGAGATCTATATGCGTACCAACTCCCGTACATGTGCGTACATTTTTGCCCGATCTGTGCATCAATGTTATTTTTTGCATTACAGGGGGCGCTACAGAGCTCCCTTGCCACGCCCATATTCCAGCCTTTGCATGAGCCTAGTGGCACGTGACTTTGACATTTGTGCCAAATTTACGTTGTTTTTGAGCATGTTAAGGCACCCAAAGTGCACGCCAAAAGCTTAAATATGCCTGAAAATGAAAGTAAAGTTTGACGTGTTGCCATGGGAACAGCGTTCGAGATATCAAAAATCCCTTTGCAATTTATCATCTACAATGTCTCAGCATCGTGTTGACCGCTTTTGGTGTCAATCGCATGAAAATCCTAGGAGGAGTATTTAAAAGTTCACCATATGCAACTGTCAAGAAATCCACCTTTTGTGACTGCCACACTTCCTGGTGCCTGTTGGTGGCGCTATACCCGAAACTCAAAATAGGCACATTGATGCGATCGGAATCCTTGGCCGAACATACACACTGCGTTTCATCCAAATAAGACATTTTTTGCTTTAGATATTAGACACTTCCTGTTTCATTGAATTCGCCATAAATTTGTCGCCTCGTCATGGCAACACCGTTTGAGATATCAAAAATCCCTTCGCAATTTAGCAAGTCCAATGTCTCAGCATCATGTTCACCACGTGTGGTGTCAATCGTATGAATTCCCTAGGAGTAGTATTTAAAAGTTCATGACTGACACACTTCCTGGCGCCTGGTGGTGGCGCTATACCCGGGAGTCACAATAGGCACATCGATGCGATCGGAATCTTCAGACGAACAAACCCCCCGCATGGTATCACAAATAAGATATTTTTTGCCTTAGATATTAGACACTTCCTGTTTCTCTGATTTCGCCATAAATTTGTCGGCTCGCCATGGCAGAACCGTTCGAGATATCAAAAATCCCTTCGCAATTTAGCAAGTACAATGTCTCGGCATCATGATCACCACGTTTGGTGTCATTTGCATGAATCCCCTAGGAGGAGTATTTAAAAGTTCACCGCATGCATTTTTTAAACAATCTAAAATAGCTGACTTCCTGTTGGGCGGAGCTTAAATGTTAGAGGGCGAAAGTTGTTTGGGTTGATAAGAACTATATGCGTACCAACTCTCGTACATGTGCGTACATGCTTGCCCGATCTGTGCAACAATGTTTGTTTTTGCATCACAGGGGGCGCTACAGAGCTCCCTTGCCACGCCCGAGTTCCAGCCTTTGCCGAGTCCTAATGGCCGACGACTCTGACATCTCTGCCAATTTTCAAGAGTTTTTGAGTATGTTAAGGCCCCCAAATTGCCCCGAAATGTAAAAAAAAAAAACAATAAATCCAAGCAAAAACAATAGGGCTTCGCACCATTCGGTGCAGGCCATTCTGGCCTGCTCCTCGGTGCTCGGGCCCTAATAATAAATTTGAGCAAAAACAATAGGGCTTCGCACCTTTCGGTGCAGGCCATTCTGGCCTGCTCCTCGGTGCTCGGATTTATTGTTTTTTTTGTTTGTTTTTTTGTTTTTTACGTTTCGGGGCAATTTGGGGGCCTTAACATACTCAAAAACTCTTAAAAAAATTGGCAGAGATGTCAGAGTCGTCGGCCATTAGGACCCGGCAAAGGCTGGAACTTGGGCGTGGCAAAGGGATTTTTGATATCTTGAACGCTGTTCCCATGGCAACGCGTCAAACTTTACTTTCATTTTAAAGGCATATTTAAGCCTTACAGTTCCATGCGATGCTCTTTTAAATACTACTTCTAGGATTTTCATGCGATTGACTCCAGAAGTTGTCAACATGATGCTGAGGCATAGTAGATGATAAATTGCGAAGGGATTTTTGATATCTCGAACGCTGTTCCCATGGCAACGATGCAGAGTTTACTTTCATTGAAAAGGCATATTTAAGCCTTTCAGTTGACGAAGATTTTCTTTTAAATACTCCTTCTAGAATATTCATGAGATTGACACCAGAAGTGGTCAACATGATGCCGAGACATAGTAGATGATAAATTGCGAAGGGATTTTTTATATCTCGAACGCTGTTCCCATGGCAACGCGTCAAACTTTACTTTCATTTTAAAGGCTTATTTAAGCCTTTCAGTTGACGAAGATTTTCTTTTAAATACTCCTTCTAGAATATTCATGAGATTGACACCAGAAGTGGTCAACATGATGCCGAGACATAGTAGATGATAAATTGTGAAGGGAGTTTTGATATCTCGAACGCTGTTCCCATGGCAACGCCCCAAACTTTACTTTTATTTCAGGCATTTTTAGGGCTCTTGGCGTGCTTAGATTAACCTAAAAGTCGGCACAGACATCAGAGTTGTCGGCTGTTAAGTGTGCACAAACAGGTCAGACATAGGCGTGTCTCTGAAGTGGCTCACTAGTGCCCCCATTTGTCTAAAATGTGGGGTTTCTTTTACCTACAGTCCCCAAATGGCTCAGTAACAACATTAAATAGCCCACTGATATTTACCCACTTGATGCCCTTTCCCTCCATGCATCGTTTTCTCGGACGCACCGTGTAGCGGTAAAAAAACGTGCGAGGGCCCACCATTGCTGTTTGCAGCTATATTTTTTATTATTAGGGCCCGAGCACCGAGGAGCAGGCCAGAATGGCCTGCACCGAATGGTGCGAAGCCCTATTGTTTTTGCTCGGATTATTATTAGGGCTCGAGCACCGAGGAGCAGGCCAGAATGGCCTGCACCGAAAGGTGCGAAGCCCTATTGTTTTTGCTCGGATTATTATAAGGGCTCGAGCACCGAGGAGCAGGCCAGAATGGCCTGCACCGTAGGTGCGAAGCCCTATTGTTTTTGCTCGGATTATTATTAGGGCTCGAGCACTGAGGAGCAGGCCAGAATGGCCTGCACCGTAGGTGCGAAGCCCTATTGTTTTTGCTCGGATTATTATTAGGGCTCGAGCACCGAGGAGCAGGCCAGAATGGCCTGCACCGAAAGGTGCGAAGCCCTATTGTTTTTGCTCGGATTATTATAAGGGCTCGAGCACCGAGGAGCAGGCCAGAATGGCCTGGACCGAAAGGTGCGAAGCCCTATTGGTTTTGTTAGAATTTATTACTTTTTTTTTTTTTTTTTTTTTTTACACTTTTGGACTTTTTGGGTGCCTTAACATACTCGAAAACTCTTGAAATTTGGCACAGACGTCAGAGTCGTCCGTCATCGCAGAAATCCAAAGGCTGGAACATGGGCGTGGCACGGGGGCTCTGTAGCGCCCCCTGTAATGCAAAAAAAACATTGGTGCACAGATTGGACAAACATGTACCCACATGTACGGGAGTTGGTACGCATATAGATCTCATCGACCCGAACAACTTTCACCCTCTAACATTTAAGCTCCGCCCAACAGGAAGTCGGCTATTTTGGATTGTTTAAAAAATGCATGCAATGAACTTTTAAATACTCCTCCTAGGGGATTCATGCGAATGACACCAAATGTGGTGATCATGATGTCGAGACATTGTACTTGCTAAATTGCAAAGGGATTTTTGATATCTCGAACGGTTCTGCCATGGCGAGGCGACAAAGTTTTGGCGAAATCAGAGAAACAGGAAGTGTTTAATATCTAAGGTAAAAAATGTCTTATTGTGATGCCATGCAGGGTGTTTGTTCGTCTGAAGATTCCAATCGCATCGATGTGCCTATTGTGACTCCCGGGTATAGCGCCACCACCAGGCGCCAGGAAGTGTGTCAGTCACAAAGCTGGATTTTTTTTGACTGTTCCATGCTATGTTCTTTTAAATACTCCTTCTAGAAAAATCATGCAATTGACACCAAAAGTGGTCAACATGAAGCCGAGAGATTTTAGATGATAAATTGCGAAGGGATTTTTGATATCTCAAAGGCTGTTCCCATGGCAACGCGTCAAAGTTTACTTTCATTTTAAAGGCATATTTAAGCCTTTCAGTTGACGCCGATGTTCCTTTAAATACTCCTTCTAGGACATTCATGCGGTTAACACCAGAAGTAGTCAACATGATGCCGAGACATTGTAGATGACAAATTGCGAAGGGATTTTTGATATCTCGAACCCTGTTCCCATGGCAACGTGTCAAACTTTACTTTCATTTTTAAGGCATATTTAGGCCTTACAGTTGCATGCAGTGAACTTTTATATACTCCTTCCAGAATAATCATGCGATTGACACCAAAAGTGGTCAACATGATGCCGAGACATTGTAGATGATAAATTGCGAAGGGATTTTTGATATCTCGAATGCTGTTCCCAAAGCAATGCCGCAAACTATACTTTTATTTCTGGCATATTTAAGGCTCTTGACATGCTTAGATTAACCGAAAAATTGGCACACACATCAGATTTTTCGGTTGTTAAGTGTTCACAAAAAGGTCAGAAATAGGCGTGTCTCTTAAGTGGCTCACTAGTGCCCCCGTTTGTCTAAAATGTGGGGTTTCTTTTACCTACAGTCCCCAAATGGGTCAGTAACAACATTAAATAGCCCACTGATATTTACCCACTTGATGCCCTTGCCCACCGTGCATCGTTTTCTCGGACGCACCGTGTAGCGGTAAAAACACGTGCGAGGGCCCGCCATTGCTGCTTGCAGCTATATATATATATATATTTTTTTTTTTTTTTTTTTTTAACACTTTTGGACTTTTTGGGTGCCTTAACATACTCGAAAGCTCTTGAAATTTGGCACAGACGTCAGAGTCGTCCGTCATCGCAGAAATCCAAAGGCTGGAACACGGGCGTAGCACGGGGGCTCTATAGCGCCCCCTGTAATGCAAAAAAAAAACAATGATACACAGATCGGGGAAAAATGTACGCACATGTACGAGAATTGGTACGCATATAGATCTCATCGACCCGAACAACTTTCGCCCTCTAACATTTAAGCTCCGCCTAACAGGAAGTCGGCTATTTTGGATTGTTTAAAAAATGCATGCGTTGAACTTTTAAATACTCCTCCTAGGATTTTCATGCGATTGACTCCAGAAGTTGTCAACATGATGCTGAGACATTGTAGATGATAAATTGCGAAGGGATTTTTGATATCTCGAACGGTTCTGCCATGGCGAGGCGACAAATTTATGGCATATTCAGAGAAACAGGAAGTGTCTAATATCTAAAGCAAAAAATGTCTTATTGTGATGACACGCGGGGTGTTTGTTCGTCTGAAGATTCCAATCGCATCGATGTGCCTATTGTGAGTCTCGGGTATAGCACCACTACCAGGCGCCAGGAAGTGTGTCACTCACAAAGGTGGATTTTTTTGACAGTTCAATGCAATGTTTTTTTAAATACTCCTCCTAGGATTTTCATGCGATTGACACGAGAAGTGGTCAACAGGATGCCAAGACAAAGAGATTTTTTCACCAGATTTGATACGCTGATGTACGAGCAGAGTCTGAGGCCACACGAAAAAATTGGTATGCCTTCACCACTAGTTGGCCTTATAATTGGACAAAAGCTTTCATATCAAGCAAGCCCTATGGTCATACAACTATTTCTTTGCTGAACTAAAGTGTATAGTCAGGAAACTAGCTAAATGTAACGCAGTCATGCCCTGAGGTTGCATGCACACTTTTGTCATAGCGCCACCTAGTGGCTTGGAGATAGAAAATAGCAATTTTTGCCTAAAACTACTGCAACAACACAACTAAAATCATAAGTCATCATGGATTCTTCATTTCATGGCTTGGACTATAATCACTGGTGGATGTGAATCTACTCTCTAGCAACCAATGAGAATACCTAATCAACTGTTTTTGAAAGAGCTTTTTCTCTGCATCAGAACATCGTAGAGACATGGGGATGGTCTCTTTTGACTGATTTAACTTGTTGTAACATGTTGTGACCCATGTTATGCCACTGCAAACATCACTCACATGTCCTTCAGTGCTCTAATGTTCCATGATTGTCAATAACAGAAGGACGATTGCAGGAGACAAGAACATAGATTATTTTTGTTGATTACTTTTGCCTTTTTTTCTTTTGAAATCATGAGGTTTACCTAGGTTCTTCAGTATTCTTATCCAAACCCAATTTTACACCCTTCTGTGCCCTTTTCGGCTTGACCCCGGCATTGCTGCTTGCAGCTATATTTAGGGCTCGAGCACCGAGGAGCAGGCCAGAATGGCCTGCACCGTAGGTGCGAAGCCCTATTGTTTTTGCTCGGATTTATTATTTTTATTATTATTATTATTATTTTTTTTTTTTTTTTAACACTTTTGGACTTTTTGGGGGCCTTAACATACTCGAAAACTCTTGAAAATTGGCACAGACGTCAGAGTCGTCCGTCATCGCAGAAATCCAAAGGCTGGAACACGGGCGTGGCACAGGGGCTCTGTAGCGCCCCCTGTAATGCAAAAAAAAACATTGATGCACAGATCGGGCAAAAATGTACGCACATGTACGAGACTTGGTACGCTTATAGATCTCATCGACCCGAACAACTTTCGCCCTCTAACATTTAAGCTCCGCCCAACAGGAAGTCGGCTATTTTGGATTGTTTAAAAAATGCATGTGTTGAACTTTTATATACTCCTCCCAGGGGATTCATGCGATTGACACCAAACGTGGTGAACATGGTGTCGAGACATTGGACTTGCTAAATTGCGAAGGGATTTTTGATATCTCGAACGGTTCTGCCATGGCGAGGCGACAAATTTATGGCGACATCAGAGAAACAGGAAGTGTCTAATATCTAAGCCAAAAAATGTCTTATTGTGATGACACGCGGTGTGTTTGTTCATCTGAAGATTCCGATCGCATCGATGTGCCTATTGTGACTACCGGGTATAGCGCCACCACCAGGCACCAGGAAGTCTGTCAGTCACAAAGGTGGATTTTTTTTGACAGTTCCATGCGATGTTCTTTTAAATACTCCTCCTAGAATGTTTATGCGATTCACACCAAAAGTGGTCAACATGATGCCAAGACATTGTAGATGATAAATTGCGAAGGGATTTTTGATATCTCGAACGCTGTTCCCATGAAAACCTGTCAAACTTTACTTTCATTTTTAAGGCATATTTAAGCCTTACAGTTCCATGCGATGTTCTTTTAAATACTCCTTCTACGATTTTCATGCGATTGACACAAGAAGTGGTCAACATGATGCCGAGACATTGTAGATGATAAATTGCGAAGGGATTTTTGATATCTCTAACGCTGTTCCCATGGCAACCTGTCAAACTTTACTTTCATTTTTAAGGCATATTTAAACCTTACAGCTGCATGCGGTAAACTTTTAAATACTCCTCCTGAGGAAATATTGTGATTGACTCCAGAAGTGGTCAACATAATGCTGAGACATTGTAGATGATAAATTGCGAAGGGATTTTTGATATCTCAAACGCTGTTCCCATGGCAACGCGTCAAACTTTACTTTCATTTTAAAGGCTTATTTAAGCCTTTAAGTTGACGCCGATGTTCTATTAAATACTCCTTCTAGAATATTCATGAGATTGACACCAGAAGTGGTCAACATGATGCCGAGACATAGTAGATGATAAATTGCGAAGGGATTTTTGATATCTCGAACGCTGTTCCCATGGCAACGCCCCAAACGTACATTTATTTCAGGCATATTTAGGACTCTTGGCGTGCTTAGATTAACCTAAAAGTCGGCACACACATTAGAGTTGTCGGCTGTTAAGTGTGCACAAACAGGTCACACATAGGCGTGTCTCTTAAGTGGCTCACTAGCGCCCCCGTTTGTCTAAAATGTGGGGTTTCTTTTACCTACAGTCCCCAAATGGCTCAGTAACAACATTAAATGGCCCACTGAAATTTACCCACTTGACGCCCTTGCCCACCGTGCATCGTTTTCTCGGACGCACCGTGTAGCGGTAAAAAAACGTGCGAGGGCCCGCCATTGCTGCTTGCAGCTATATTTCTTTTTCTTCCGCCATTGCGTCTATGGCAGCCCATAGCAGCTTACATAGGAAAGTTATGAAATTTTGCACACTGATAAAGGACTGTCCAAAAAGTCTCCACAACAAATTTGGAGTCTTAATCTCTAACCCGCTAGCGCCACCAACAGTCCAAAGTTGCACTTATGTTTTTGCTTATAACTTCTGATCCATAAGTCCTATAAACAAAATTCTCGCTTCATCTGATTCCTTGGCTCAAGACGATTCGATTGGACCCTATGACATAATTTTCCGTCATGAAAAAATGTCCGCCATTTTGATTTATTCATAAAACCTACTTTTGCGAACTTGTCCTAGAGCTTTTGCCCAATTTCCACGAAATACGGTATGTAGCATCTGGAGACACTCTGGGCAAAAAGATATTAAAAGAATTTTGATAAACCATCCCGTTTTCGTATAGCGCGTCAACAAATTTTACGTAGAGAGCAAAAAAACAGGTTTTAGTGTGTATCTTCGCCAATCTTATGTCTATTGATGCCACACTTGGTAGTTGTGATGCCAGTGAGGATCTGAGGGGGCATGCAGGGTTTCGTCACAGCGCCACCTAGTGGTAAGACTTATGCTTTACATGCCAATAACTTTGGCTCCGATTGACGTATTTTCAGAGGACTGATTTCTTTGGAGTTCTGAATAGTTGCCGAGTACAACGATACCAAACATGCCAGAATTCGCCTTACGGTTCACCCTGGGCGGCAAAATAGCACTTAAAAAACATGCGCGAATATCTCCGCGAGCGTTATTCCGATTGACTCGAAAATGCCATAGGAAGAACAATGCATTACCTTCTGAACAAAAAACTCTATATTAAAATTTTCATCAGAAATGGCCGAAAATTGCAAAAAACGAAAAATTACCTTTACATTTTGTGTTTTTTACACATAAATGGTTATGACTTCGCCACGAAAAGAGATTTTTTCACCAGATTTGATACGCTGATGTATGAGCAGAGTCTGAGGCCACCCAAAAAAATTGGTATGCCTGAACCACTAGGTGGCCCTATAATTGAACATAATCTTTCATATCAAGCAAGCCCTATGGTCATACAACTATTTCTTTACTGAACTAAAGTGTATAGTCATGAAACTAGCCAGATGTAACGCAGTCATGACCTGAGGTTGCATGCACGATTCTGTCATAGTGCCACCTAGTGGTTGGGAGATATATTTGCCTAAAACTACTGCAACAACACATCTAAAACCATGAGTCATCATGGATTCTTCATTTCATATGGCTTGGACTATAATCACTGGTGGATGTGAATTTACTTTTTAGCAACCAATGAGAATACCTTAACAACCATTTTTGAAAGAGCTTTGTCTTGGCATCAGAACATCGTAGAGACATGGGGATGGTCTCTTTTGACTGATTTAACTTGTTGTAACATGTTATGACATGTTGTGTTTTATGCCACTGCAAACATCACTCACATGTTCTTCAGTGCTCTAATGTTCCATGATTGTCAATAACAACAGGACGATTGCAGTAGACAAGAACATAGATTATTTTTGTTGATGACTTTTGCGTTTTTTTGCCATGGCGAGTCTACAAATTTATGGCGAATTCAGAGAAACAGGAAGTGTCTAATATCTAAGGCAAAAAATATCTTATTGTGATGACACGCGTCTGAAGATTAGCATTCCGATCGCATCGATGTGCCCATTGTGACTCCCGGGTATAGCGCCACCACCAGGCGCCAGGAAGTGTGTCAGTCACAAAGGTGGATTTTTTTGACAGTTCCATGCGATGTTCTTTTAAATACTCCTCCTAGAATGTTTATGCGATTGACACCAAAAGTGGTCAACATGATGCCAAGACATTGTAGATGATAAATTGCGAAGGGATTTTTGATATCTCAAACGCTGTTCCCATGACAACCTGTCAAACTTTACTTTCATTTTTAAGGCATATTTAAACCTTACAGCTGCATGCGGTAAACTTTTAAATACTCCTCCTGAGGAAATAATGTGATTGACTCCGGAAGTGGTCAACATAATGCTGAGACATTGTAGATGATAAATTGCGAAGGGATTTTTGATATCTCGAACGCTGTTCCCATGGCAATGCGTCAAACTTTACTTTCATTTTAAAGGCTTATTTTAGCCTTTCAATTGACGCCGATGTTCTTTTAAATACTCCTTCTAGAATATTCATAAGATTGACACCAAAAGTGGTCAACATGATGCCGAGACATAGTAGATGAAAAATTGCGAAGGGATTTTAGATATCTCGAACGCTGTTCCCATGGCAATGCGTCAAACTTTACTTTCATTTTAAAGGCTTATTTTAGCCTTTCAGTTGACGCCGATGTTCTTTTAAAGGGACACAAGGCAGCATTTTTATGTTAATAAATCATCTTCGTAAGTCGGTATATGGTTAAATGACTCATTACATGACGAATGAAGACTCTCTCGCCCGCCCCTACCGTCTGTAGGAAGAATACCCCACTTGCAAGTTCGCTGTATCCGACCCGGTGTCCTTCAGTCTCGTATAGTCTTAGATATAGAACGCATTTACTCCCAGACACTAGGGGGAGCTAGTAGACAAATAATACTCAGACTTGCCTTGTGTGCCTTTAAATACTCCTTCTAGAATATTCATGAGATTGACACCAAAAGCGGTCAACATGATGCCGAGACATAGTAGATGATAAATTGCGAAGGGATTATGATATCTCGAACGCTGTTCCCAAGGCAACGCGTCAAACTTTTTACTTTCATTTTAAAGGCTTATTTAAGCCTGACAGTTGCATGCAATGTTCTTTTAAATACTCCTTCTAGGATATTCATGCGGTTAACACCAGAAGTTGTCAACATGATGCCGAGACATTGTAGATGATAAATTGCGAAGGGATTTTTTATATCTCGAACGCTGTTCCCATGGCAACGCGTCAAACTTTACTTTCATTTTAAAGGCTTATTTAAGCCTTTAAGTTGACGCCGATGTTCTTTTAAATACTCCTTCTAGAATATTCATGAGATTGACACCAGAAGTGGTCAACATGATGCCGAGACATTGTAGATGAGAAATTGTGAAGGGATTTTTTATATCTTGAACGCTGTTCCCATGGCAACGCCCCAAACTTTACTTTTATTTCAGGCATATTTAGGACTCTTGGCGTGCTTAGATTAACCTAAACGTTGGCACACACATCAGAGTTGTCGGCTGTTCAGAGTGGACAAATAGGTCAGACAAAAGCGTGTCTCTTAAGTGGCTCACTAGCGCCCCCGTTTGTCTAAAATGTGGGGTTTTTCTTTTACCTACAGTCCCCAAATGGGTCAGTAACAACATGAAATAGCCCACTGATGTTTAGCTACTTGATGCCCTTGCCCACCGTGCATCGTTTTCTCGGACGCATCGTGTAGCGGTTAAAAAAACGTGCGAGGGCCCGCCATTGCTGCTTGCAGCTATATTTTTATTTTATTTTTTTCAACACTTGACCCATTTTGGGAGCCTTAACATACTCGAAAACTCTTGGAATTTGGCACACACGTCAGAGTCGCGTGCCACTAGGCTCATGCAAAGGCTGGAACACGGGCGTGGCACAGGGGCTCTGTAGCGCCCCCTGTAATGCAAAAACAAACATTGATGCACAGATCGGGCAAAAATGTATGCACATGTACGAGAATTGGTACGCATATAGATCTCATCGACCCGGACAACCTTCGCCCTCTAACATTTAAGCTCCGCCCAACAGGGAGTCGCCTATATTGGATTGTTTCAAAAATGCATGCGTTGAACTTTTAAATACTCCTCCTAGGGGATGCATGCGATTGACACCAAAAGTGGTGAACATGATGTCGAGACATTGGACTTGCTAAATTGCGAAGGAATTTTTGATATCTCGAACGGTTCTGCCATGGCGAGGCGACAAATTTATGGCGAAATCAGAGAAACAGGAAGTGTCTAATATCAAAAGTAAAAAAATTCTTATTGTGATGCCAAGCGGGGCATTTGTTCGTCTGAAGATTCCGATCGCATCGATGTGCCTATTGTGACTCCCGGGTATAGCGCCACCACCAGGCGTCAGGAAGTATGTGAGTCACAAAGGTGGATTTTTTGACAGTTTCATCCCATGTTCTTTTAAATACTCCTTCTAGGATATTCATGCGATTGACATCAAAAGTGGTCAACATGATGCTGAGACATTGTAGATGATAAATTGCGAAGGGATTTTTGATATCTCAAACGCTGTTCCCATGGCAACGCGTCAAACTTTACTTTAATTTTAAAGGCATATCTAACCCTTTCAGTTGCATGCAGTGAACTTTTAAATACTCCTTCTAGGATATTCATGCAATTGACACCAAACGTGGTGATCATGATGCTGAGACATTGTAGATGATATATTGCGAAGGGATTTTTGATAACTCAAACGTTGTTCCCATGGCAACGTGTCAAACGTTGCTCTTATTTCAGGCATATTTAGGGCTCTTGGCTTAGATTAACCTAAAAATCAGAGTTGTCGGCTGTTAAGAGTGGACACAAAGGTCAGACAAAGGCGTGTCTCTTTAGTGACTCACTAGCGCCCCTGCTTGTCTAAAATGTGGGGTTTCTTTTACCTACACTCTTCAAATGGGTCAGCAACAACATTAAATAGTCCACCGATATTTACCCACTTGATGCACTTGCACACCGTGCATCGTTTTCTAGGAGGCACTGTGTAGCGGTAAAAAAACGTGCGAGGGCCCGCCATTGCTGCTTGCAGCTATATTTATTATTTTTCTCCGAATTCAGCGTGACTTTAGAGGGCCTAAACATGCTCGAAAACTCATGAAACTTTACACGGATGTCAATAGTGGTAAATATTTACATGTGGTATAGGTTTTGGAATTAGGCGTCGGAAAATAGCTCTATAGCGCCACCTACAAATTTTCAACAAAGCAGCCCTCGGACTGTGTTTGACGTACAATTACGAAATTCGGTACGCTTCTGTAGCATGACAAGACCTACAAAAAAGTATCTTGGAGCGAAGCCTTAAAACAAACAGGAAGTCAGCTATTCAGAGTTATTTTTTTTATTTGGGCGCAGTTTTTGTCATTTCCAGGCGTCATACTTTATCTAACTCCTCCTACAGTTTTCGTCAGATCATCTTCATATTTGGTGAGTGTCATCTTACGGCCTCTGTGATGCTAAATTGCAAAGCATTTGACTCAACATGAAAATTTGTGTTTGTTCTGGCCCGACAAATTTTGATGTTTTCGCATGAAACAGAAAGTTGCTTGAACTCACCCATGCAGTGTCCGATTTGTCCCAAATTTCACATCATTGCTAAGAGTCCTGACCTGAACACATCTACATACCCATTTTCATTTATAATCATAGCGCCACCAGCTGGCAACTTGAAGGGGCAATGATTATGCAATGTCAGATCTGTCCCAAACTTCACATGATTGATAAGAGTCCTGACCTGAACACATCTACATGTCAATAGTCACTTATGTTTATAGCGCCACCAGCTGGCAACAGGAAGTGACATGTTGACAATGATTATGCAATGTCCAATCTGTCCCAAATTTTACTTAATTGACAAGAGTCCTGGCTGAACACATTTACATGCCAGTAGTCACTTATGGTCATAGCGCCACCAGCTGGCAACAGGAAGTGACATGTTTACAATTATTATGCAATGTCAGATCTGTCCCAAACTTCACATGATTGATAAGAGTCCTGGACTGAACACATCTACATGTCAATAGCCACTTATGGTCATAGAGCCACCAGCTGGCAACAGGAAGTGACATGTTTAAAATGATTATGCAATGTCCAATCTGTCACAAATTTTATTTAATTGACAGGAGTCCTGGACTGAACACATCTACATGCCAATAGTCACTTACGGCCATAGCACCACCAGCTGGCAACAAGAAGTGACATGTTTACAATGATTATTCAATGTCAGATCTGCCCTACATTTTACATTATCATTAAGAGTCCAGGACTGAACACATCTACGTGCCAATATTTACATATAGTCTCTCTCACTCGCACTCACTCTCTCACTCACACACTCACTCTCACACTCACCCACTCACTCACTCTCTCTCTCTCTCTTACACGTTGCTACCTCACTGTAATTTGTAATTAGCAACAGGAACTGTGGCACATTATACTACACTTTGAAATGGTTCACCTATGTTTACATGCTTAAATGCCTATTTTCTACTGTTCCCTTTAATACTTATGCCATGGCGTGGCGGTGTCATGTGTGCGAGGGCCCTTCCATCACTGCTTGCAGTTTTAATTTTGTGTTTTTTCTTTACAATAATGTTCATTAGTTAACATTAGTTAACTACATTAGTTAACATGAACTAATGATGAACTGCACTAATACAGCATTTATTAATCTTTATTAATGTTAATTTCAACAATTACTAATACTTTATTAAAATGTGGTTAACGTTAGTTAATGCACTGTGAACTAACATGAACAAACAATAAACAGCTTTATTTCTATTAACTAACATTAACAAAGATTTATAAATACTGTAACAAATGTATTGCTCATGGTTTGTTCATATTAATTAATACATTAACTAATGTTAACTAATGAACATTATTATAAAGTATTACCTTCTTTACAATTGGAGTGGATTTTGACTGCATGAAAACGAGTAAATGATGACAAATTTTCATTTAACAACAGAATCTGTATTGAATTGAGTGAAATGTAAAATGTATTTGCTTAAACTCACGTGTGGCCAGTACACCATGTACCCGGTAACCCAGTACAATAGCAGCTCTCTGCAGGTTGAGTCTGTTGAGCAGGGCGGCAGTGGTCTGTGCCGGCAGTCGCTCTCCTGGCCCTGCCTCTACAAAATACACCAGCTCCAGTGGAAAGTCCAGCCCATCCAGACGAGATGCCTGCACAATCTGTAACACAACAGAATCAAGATCCATTTACAACATAGTACGTGAAGGAGCAACATGCAAAATATGAATATGTATTTTTACGTGTACCTGTACACTGTTGTTGCCAATACTGGCAGCTCTTCTCCAGCGTCGATTACCAACTCCTATTCCAAGTCCTTCCCCAACCAGCAGGGCTAATCGCCTTTCCATCCTGGCCTGGAAAGTCCTTTCATTCACACGTTGGTCCAATACACCCAATAACACTAGATAACAAACACAACAGAAAGGAATTATTATTAAAAAGGGAACAAAAAACAACCTGATTGAAAGCAGTTGTTGAATGTGAATGATACTGTTAGGAACTACACAACACAGGAATCCCAGTGCAGAGGTTCTTTTTAATATGAGAGAGAGGTATGTATAGGAGACAAACACTCAATGACTTCAGATGATATGTGAAATATGTATAAGAGAAAAACACTCAATGACTTCAGATGATATCCTTTCGTAGGTCTCAAGTGTGGGAAACACAGCAGGGCTGTCGGACATCCACAAAAATCCGTAGACACCTTGGTGTAATCCAGACGGGGCACAGAGAGAGCTTCCTGGCGGGGCACAGAGAGAGAGAGATGCGGTGAGTCTTCAGCAGAATTACGCGCAGAACAGCGCACTGCGGCAATCAGAGTCTTCAGCAGAATTACGCGCAGGACAGCGCACTGCGGCAGTCAGAGTCTTCAGCAGAATTACGCGCTGGACAGCGCACTGCGGCTGGACAGCGCAAGGTGTTGAATAGCGCTCGGAGAGTCCACTGACTGAGAGTACACAAAAACTTGACAGTAGCCACACCAGTCGGGAGACTGACAGCGGGGTGGGGAATCTAAAGGGGCAAAGGCAGCAGAGAGCACGGTGAATAATCCAAAATATTAAACTAGACACGACAAGAACTAGACAGAGCTAGCGGGCATGAACACACTAAGACGAACTTGCAAGGAACAGAGGAAACGAGGGGAATTTAAATCAAACCGGATTGGGCAAATAATAGAATTCAGGTGTGTGACGCCGGTGAGAAGAGTCGGAGATAATGAGATCACCAGGTGGGAGGCGCGCACGTGTGGAGCTGTCAAAACACAACACAGTGAAACAAAGACAAAGCGGCCGAAGAGACCGAATTCATGACAGGACCCCCCCCCACGACCGCCACCGGGCGGTCCATGAGGAAGCTCACCCCGTCGCCGGCGGAGATCCTCTATCAGCCCAGGGTCCAGGATGTCCTGGCCCGGTACCCAACACCTCTCCTCCGGACCATAGCCCTCCCAGTCTACGAGATATTGAAATCCCCTACCCCGGCGACGCACATCTAGTAGGGACTTAACTGTATAAACGGGAGCGCCATCTACAAGCTGAGGGGTGGGAGGGGAGGGGGCAGAGGGAACAGGGTTAAGGTGGGAAAAATGAACCGGTTTAAGCTTGGAAACATGGAAAACCGGGTGAACCCGACCGAGTGCTGGGGGCAATCTGAGCCGAACCGTCACGGGATTAATAACCTTTACTATGCTGTATGGCCCAAGGAATCGTGGAGCCAGCTTGCGAGAGGGCTCACGGAGATGTAAATCCTTGGACGAAAGCCATACTTTCTGCCCACAGATAAAACAGGGCGCGGGTCTATGGTGACGGTCGGTCGCGGCTTTGGTTCGTCTGGAAACCTGACGTAATGTAAATCTAGCTTTCCTCCAGGTGCGTTTGCAACGACGGACGAAGGCCAGCGCAGACGGAACCACCGTATCAGGTTCTTGGGACGGGAATAAAGGAGGCTGAAACCCCATGGACGCCTCAAATGGGGACATATTCAGGGAAGACACGGGGAGAGAATTATGGGCGTATTCGACCCAGGGTAGCTGTTGGCACCAGGAGCTCGGATATTGCGATGTCAGACAGCGGAGAGCTCTACCTAAATCTTGGTTAGCCCGTTCACATTGCCCGTTGGTCTGCGGGTGATACCCCGAAGATAAGCTGGCTGTGGAGCCAATTTGTTTACAGAATTCCTGCCAGAAACGAGAAATAAACTGAGGACCCCTATCTGAAACTACGTCTGTGGGCAGACCATGTAAGCGAAAGACGTGTTCGATCATCACCTGGGCTGTTTCCTTGGCAGAGGGAAGCATGGGCAAAGGGACAAATTGAGCTGCCTTGGAGAAGCGGTCAACAATGGTCAAAACAACAGTGTTTCCCTTAGAACTAGGCAAATTGGTCACAAAATCGATGGCGATATGAGACCAAGGGCAAGAGGGGATGGGTAAAGGTTTAAGCAGACCAATAGGGGCTTGATGAGAGGCCTTATTACGTGCACAAACCTGACAGGCTAACACAAACTGTCTGACATCGGGACCCATAGAGGGCCACCAGAAACGCTGACTTACGGTAGCCAGCGTTCTCCGAACCTCCGGATGGCAGACAAACTTGGACTCGTGACCCCACCAGATGACCTCGGAGCGAAGAGAATCCGGAACCCACAATCGACCCGCTGGGCACCCATCTGGCACTTCCCCCTCCGGCCGGCCCGTCTCACCCGTTGTTCTATTTCCCAGCGTAGGGCACCCACCACCCGCCCCTCCGGGAGGATGGTTTCGTCCCCAGCGGAATCGGGGCTTTCGAACAAACGAGAGAGAGCATCGGGCTTCGTATTCTTTGAACCGGGCCGGTACGAGAGGGTGAAGTTAAATCGGTCAAAGAAGAGTGCCCAACGAGCCTGACGAGAAGATAACCTCCTGGCTGAACGGATGTATTCAAGATTTTTATGATCCGTCCAGACCAGGAAGGGCTCCGAGGTCCCCTCTAACCAGTGACGCCACTCACCCAAAGCCAGTCTGACCGCCAGCAGCTCCCGATTACCTATGTCATAATCTCGCTCTGCTGGGTTTAACCGATGGGAGAAAAAGGCGCAGGGATGCACCTTGCCATCCTTAGCAGACCGCTGAGACAAAACGGCGCCTAACCCGACATCCGAAGCATCCACCTCCACAATAAATTGAGCAGCAGGATCTGGAAAAGAGAGAACAGGAGCAGAGATAAACCGGGACTTTAAATTATCAAAGGCCTCCTGAGCACTAGAATTCCAGACAAACCTCTCCTTAGTGGAGGTGAGAGCAGTAAGAGGCTGAGCAACCTGACCGTAATTCCTGATAAATCGCCTGTAAAAATTGGCGAAACCCAGAAACCTTAATAAATCCTTGCGGGACTCGGGGACTGGCCATTCGGCAACCGCTTTAATCTTGGCTGGGTCGGGACGTATCTCACCTGCGGCAACAACAAAACCCAAGAACGAAACTGACTTACGATGGAACTCGCACTTCTCCGCCTTGACATAAAGCTTATTCTCTAACAACCGGCGTAAGACTCGGTGGACATGCTGAGTGTGTTCCTGCATGGAGGGAGAAAAGATGAGAATATCATCTATGTACACAAAGACAAACTTGTTAATCATGTCTCTCAGCACATCATTGACCAGAGTTTGGAAGACAGAGGGAGCGTTACAAAACCCGAACGGCAAAACGCAGTACTCAAAGTGTCCAGTAGGGGTGTTAAATGCTGTCTTCCACTCATCTCCCTCTCTTATTCGCACAAGATGATAGGCATTGCGTAAATCTAGCTTAGTAAAGACCTGGGCTCCCTGCAGAAGCTCAAAAGCAGTAGACATTAAAGGAAGGGGGTACCTATTCTTAACAGTAATGTCATTCAAACCCCTATAGTCAATACAAGGGCGCAGGGAGCCGTCCTTCTTTTCAACAAAGAAAAACCCCGCCCCTGCGGGCGAGGTGGAGGGACGGATGAGACCGGCACGCAGGGCATCATTAATATACTGGTCCATAGCCTCTCTCTCAGGACCCGATAAAGAATAAAGTCTACCCTTAGGCGGAGAAGTGCCGGGGAGGAGATCAATAGCACAATCGTATGGCCGGTGGCGAGGAAGGGAGGTGGCCCGGGTTTAACTAAACACCTTAGCGATAGCCGCATACTCCGCCGGGACCCCGGTCAAATCGACCGCCGGAACCTGAGGATGAGAGAGAACAGAACCAGAAAAGCCAGAACCAAGACAAGACACATGACAAGACTGAGATCAAGACAAAAACACATTACGTTGCCAATCAACGTGAGGATTGTGCTGCGCCAACCATGCATGCCCCAAAATAATAGGAGAGAGAGAGGCATGTAGGAGGTACAACACAATCTCTTCACGATGATTACCAGACACAGAAAGACTCACAGGAGAGGTGCAATGTGTAATTCGTGCCATCTGCTGCCCCTTAAGGGACCAGACATCCAAAGGGGATTGGAGAGGGACAACCGGAACACCCCAGGCGCGAACCAGAGCTTCATCAATAAAGTTGCCCTTCGCTCCAGAGTCGAGAAGGGCAGTGGACGGATGATCACGCCCAGTGAAGGACAACATGACGGGAGTTGGGTACTTGAGACAGGAGAGAGTTTAGAAGTAGTGGCACCCACCAGGACTCCTGGACTCACTGAAGGGCGGCGGCCTTTTAACGGGCAAGTCTTCGCAAGATGTCCGGGCTTCCCGCAATACAAACACAGAGCCTTCTGTAAGCGCCTTTCTCTCTCTCTCTGTGACAGGCGCATGCGCCCCAGCTGCATGGTCTCTGGCTCGGCAGATGGTAAAGGTGAAGAAGAGGGGGAAGAGGTGGTCTCGTCTGAAAACGAGTCATAAAATGGTCATATCCGGTTTGTGACGTCACGCTGAACAGATCGTGCATCGTAGCTCCGTCGAGTTCATCATCTAAAAGCTTTTTTTTTACCATCTTATTCCTATTTATATAATATAACTTATTAGTTTTACATAGGAATACTTTACCGTGACGATTATTGAGCAGTACTACCACGTGAAACTATTTATCACTAATAAACACCCAGTGTTGTTAGCATATAGCTCGCTAGCATCCACACGGTGGAGGCTGAAGCTAGCATTTTCCGATCTAATGGCGGATTCATCTGATATATGCTTTTCTGACCTATCCTCACCTGAGCGGGAAGCTGTGGAGGAGTTGTTTCCCGGTTTTAGCAGATCCAAGGCGAGGTACAGCGCCCACTTCACCCTGCCTTCCGACGTCCACAAGCGAGCAACAAACATGCATTCCACGCGATGCAGCTTCACGGACCGTGAACGACATGAAAGCGATCGGGAAGCTGTGGAGGAACCGCTGCCCGGCCTTCGCAGATTCAGCAAGCCAAACATCACCCTGACCCCAGACGTTCGCAGGCGACCGAGGCATGTCACAACCGAACACCCCACGCGATGCAGCTCCGGGGACCGCGTCCGGGTAAACGAAGACGCCATCGCCCGGCATGAAAGCGGTAAGACTCCGCTTGTTATTGTAACATGTACTACTTGCCACATGTATAGTTTAGCTTCTGCTGTTAGCATAGAGGGGTTTACATGCACTAAGTGTATTGAAGTATTAAGGTTAACTGAGAAGGTTGCTGAACTAGAATCGCGCATCCGAACGCTAGTTGAGGATAGCAAAACCGCTAATGTTACTGTCGCAAATAATCTATCGAGCGAAAAGACTAATGGCTCGGTTCCGACATCAGATGCTAATATAAATATTACAAATACTGTATCGAGCGCGCATAGTGTTTATCACAATAACCATGGCTCGGTTCCGTCATCAGAGTCAAGTCGGCGGTCAAACTGGGTGACTGTTAGGCGGCATAGTCATATAAGGCGTCCTTCTAAGACCCATAACGTAACGACAATTTCTAACAGATTCGATCCCCTAAGGAGTATACCAGCTGAAACACCTTTTAAAAGTGCCCTGGTCATTGGAGATTCTATACTCAGGAACACTAACATTGAGGCACCAAACACCATAGTCGACTGTATACCGGGAGCCAGAACGTCTGACATTAGATCCAAACTTAAAGTGCTGGCTAATGCTAAGCGGAAGTTTTCTAAGATTGTTATTCACGCCGGCACGAATGACACTAGGCTCCGCCAGTCGGAAATCACCAAAGATAATATTAACTCTTTCCCCGCCATTGACGAGATATCTCGTCAATTAAGAGAAAACGCTTCCCCGCCAATGACGAGATTTTCCGTCTTTCCGCAATACCGCTATTATCCACCAGGTGGCGCACTTCCGAACTTTTTAAAACCGGAAGTATTGCCCTATGGCAAGCTGCTGCATGTCCGTGTCTGTTTTAAAGATCGCTCTGAATGGGATCTCTATGAAAAGTCCGTCACAAAAATGGAATTATCTCTGCTTTTTGCTCAAAATATGATATTTTTGCAAAAACCTACCCATATTCAAAAGCTGATTGCAAAAGAACCACTAAAGGTAGGATGAAACGTTTTTTTTTTGTTTGAAAGCAGAGGGTCTGTTCTTTCATTTGGTATATTGTATGTTTATATATTTAAAGAAGAACATTTTCTGGAAGGCATTAAACTTTGGTGAAAATCATGAAAAACGCTGGCGCTGGCTGGCAACTTTTTTTAAAAACGCTGGCGGTGAAAGAGTTAAGGAGATGTGTGAAATTGCAAAAACAATGTCAGACAATGTAATATGCTCTGGTCCCCTCCCCGCCTACCGGGGAGATGAAACACATAGTAGATTAGTGTCTCTCAATGGATGGATGTCAAAGTGGTGCCCTCAGCATAACGTAGGGTTTATAGACAATTGGAAGCATTTCTGGGGAAGACCATTTCTCCTAACCCGAGATGGCCTTCATCCGTCATCGGAAGGAAGTGCTATACTCACTAAAAATCTGATCAATAGTCTTAATTCTGATATAGTATGACTATCCAGGGCCAAGGTCAGGAAACAGACGGATCGGCTTAACCGTCCATCTGTTAGCTGCCGTGATATGTCAAGACCACTTATATCCCAGCACTTCGAGTCAATCTTACCGAAATATCAGCACATTTCAACTGTATCTGTTCCCCGAACAAATAAATACAGGGCACCGCTTGTTACATCTGGTACAAATCTGATTCAAATAAAATTAGAAAACAATACATTAACAGATGAATCTCGAATCTTAAAATTCGGCCTTCTTAACATTAGATCGCTTACCAATAAAGAACCTATTGTCAATGAAATAATTACAGACCAAAACTTAGATGTACTCTGTTTAACAGAAACCTGGCTTAAAGCAGACGACTACATTAGTTTAAATGAATCCACCCCACAAGACTATTATTATAAACACGAACCTCGATTAAAAGGGAGAGGGGGTGGTGTAGCTACAATATACAAGGCAAGGCAAGGCAAGTTTATTTGTATAGCACATTTCATACACAAAGGTCATTCAAAGTGCTTTACATAGAAATGAGAAAACAAAAATCAAAGATACATGAATTTAAAATATCAATTAAAAGAAAATAAATGTGATTTTAATAAAAACTGTTTAAATGTGTGAAAAAGAATAAAACAGGAATAAAAGTATAAAACAGTTAAAAATTAAGAATAAAATCAAGAGAAAAATAATTAAAATAGTGCATATATAATATAGTGCAATCAGTTCGGACGCAGCATAGTGCTCATTCAGTAAATGCATAGCTAAACAGATGTGTTTTGAGTCTGGATTTGAATGTGACTACTGTTGGAGCACATCTGATCTCTTCTGGAAGCTGGTTCCAGCTGCGACTGGCATAATAGCTAAAAGCTGACTCTCCTTGCTTTGAGTGAACCCTTGGTATTTCTAGCTGATGTGATCCTAATGATCTGAGTGATCTGATGGGTTTATATTCAATGAGCATATCAGCAATGTATTGAGGTCCTAGTCCACTGAGTGATTTATATACCATTAATAATACTTTAAAATCAATCCTAAATGTAACTGGTAGCCAGTGTAGAGACCTGAGGACTGGTGTGATATGTTCATATTTTCTGGTTCTGCTCAGAATCCTGGCAGCAGCGTTCTGAATGAGCTGAAGCTGTCTAATGGTCTTTTTGGGGAGGCCAGTGAGGAGGCCATTACAATAATCCACCCTGCTGGTGATGAAAGCATGCACAAGTTTCTCCAAGTCTTGTCTGGAAACAAAGCATCTAATTCTTGCGATATTTTTGAGATGATAGTATGCTGATTTAGTTATTGCTTTGACATGACTACTGAAACTAAGGTCAGACTCCAGAATCACACCAAGATTCCTGACTTGATTTTTAGTTGTTTGACCCCTAGCTTCAAGGTATGCATTCACCTTGAGCACTTCATCTTTGTTTCCAAACGCAATGACTTCAGTTTTCTCTTTGTTTAACTGAAGAAAGTTTTGGCACATCCAACTGTTAACTTCATCAATGCATTTGCACAGGGAGTCAATGGGGCTGTAGTCATTAGGGGATAGAGCTAAGTAGATCTGAGTGTCGTCTGCATAACTGTGGTAGGCAATTTGGTTCTCTCTCATTATTTGGCTTAGTGGGAGCATATACAGGTTGAACAGGAGTGGCGCTAGAATTGAGCCTTGCGGGACTCCGCATGTCATGGATGTCCACTCAGATATACAACACAATGTTTAAAGTAAACCAAAAATCTGAGCTAAAATTTAAATCATTTGAAGTAATGTTGTTAAATATGGAAATAACTGATCGTAACCACAAACAGCTTTCTTTTGCTTTAGCAACAATCTATAGACCACCGGGCCACCATGCAGATTTCCTTAATGAAATAGCAGATTTCCTATCTGAGCTTGTAGTCACTGTAGATAAAGCTCTTATTGTTGGTGATTTTAATGTCCATGTGGACAACCCAAAAGACGCATTAGGACGTGCGTTTATAGATGTTCTAAATTCTCTCAATATTAGACAAAACGTGACAGGGCCAACGCATACTCGTAATCACACATTAGACTTAATTCTGTCACTCGGACTCAATATTAATGACGTCGAAATATCACCTCAGAGTGATGCAGTTTCTGACCATTACCTTGTGTCATACACTGTACTTCTAGATAGGATCACTCAATCTACAACATGCTACCGACTAGCCAGAACAATAATTTCCACCACTAAAGATAGCTTTATTAGCACTCTTCCAGACCTGTCCCAAATGAAACATGTAGCAGATAACTGTGACGATCTAGATATTGAAATAGAAAACCTAAACAATGTCTGTTCTAACACATTAGATGCCGTTGCTCCCATTCGAAAAAAGAGATTCAAAGAAAAACCGCCAGCTCCATGGTATGACCATCACACAGCAGCCCTTAAAAAGGCAGCTAGAAAAATGGAAAGAAATTATAGAAGCACAAAGTTAGAAGTATGGCGCGCAGCATGGAAACAGAGTGTTAAACACTACAGACAGGCTATTAAAACCGCCAGATCTACATATCTCAGTACGCTTATTAAAGAAAATCATAACAACCCTCGTTTCCTCTTTAGCACAGTTGCGAAACTGACTAGAAACAAAGAACAAACAGAAACCAATAGTAAACTTCAACACAATAGTAACGACTTCATGAACTTCTTTTCTAACAAAATTTCGGCTATTAGGGAAACCATCGTAGCTACCCAGGCAGCCACCACTCTACCCATTAGTTCACTTAACACTAGACTACCATACGAACATCTTGATTCATTTAAACCTACTACAATAGATGAGCTCTCTAAACTACTCACATCTTCCAAATCATCGTCCTGTATATTAGACCCCGTTCCCACAAAACTACTTAAAGAAGTATTCCCTGTAGTGTCAACCCCGGTTCTAAATATCTTTAACTCATCGCTAGAAATAGGCTACGTTCCAACAGCTTTTAAACTAGCAGATATTAAACCGCTGATTGAAAAACCACAGCTTGACCAAGGAGAACTTAATAACTTTATACCAATCTCAAATCTCCCTTTTCTTTCGAAAATATTAGAAAAGGTAGTGGCAAGCCAGTTACGCACATTCTTGACAAATAATAGTACATATGAAAAGTTCCAATCAGGATTCAGGCCCCTCCATAGCACAGAGACAGCGTTGCTTAGAGTTACAAATGACCTCCTATTAACATCCGATCGTGGTGAAATCTCAATTCTTATATTACTAGACCTTAGTGCAGCATTTGACACAATAGACCACAGAATCCTACTCAATAGACTAGAAAACTATGTTGGTATCAGTGGTCAGGCGCTAGCCTGGTTTAGGTCATATCTAACCAATCGCTATCACTTTGTTTATGTAAATGAGGAAGAGTCATATCACTCCCTGGTTAAATACGGTGTACCGCAGGGATCAGTTTTAGGTCCTGTCCTGTTCTCGTTATACATGTTACCCCTAGGAGACATTATCAGGAAACATAACTGTTGGATTGGAAATTAAACTGACTTAAGGGCTGTTGGATAGGTACACTTTATCCTGGTGGACCGATTAGAGTCCAAGAATTGAGTCAAGCACCATTCAGATACTGATTAAACTTTACTGAAGAAAGGAGGGTTTTTGTATGTGTGGTCTGTACAAATAAAACACAAAACAGATATACATAAGATATGATAAATTACACAAAATACAATAATACAGCCCAGTACTTATAAATGTAGTTAGGAATAAATTATATTATCCACACAGTAGCATTAACAATATGGGCGTGAAGTAATAACTGCAAAATATATATCAAATATCTAAATGCTCAACTTAAATCTTCATATTACAATCATATGCAATATAAATACACTTACTTATATAAACAGCAACTATCAATATGTTAAAACCTAACAAAATAGCAATATAAATCAAACAATAAACTCGATATGGCGGGAAATGCACGGAGGATCGCGCATACATTAACACTCGATAAAAGAGCTCAATAACTCAAGTTTAAATCACCTAACGGTGATATCCCGCATAACTGCAACATAAACATGCTCTGGATAATATTTATATTGTTAATAACTCACTTTCTTTGATGTACGCACACACTTGAACTTGAAACGGCTCGTAGCGCTTCCTCACAGCTCCCCTCACATTCACCTGAGTCTCTTCATGACGCGCACGGGCTTAAAGGGTACGTGCATGGTCTTAAAGGGGCCGCGCACGCAAACCGTTTGTACAATAACATAAGTTTTCACTGCTATGCGGATGATACCCAGCTTTACATCTCCTCGCATCCCAGCGAAACACACACGTTTTCTAAGCTAAAAGACTGCATTAGCGATGTTAGTGACTGGATGGCACATAACTTTCTTAAGCTCAACTCCAATAAGACAGAGGTACTTATTATTGAACCAAATCGCTACAAACATAATATGTCAGATTACAAATTGCACATAGATGGCTGTACTGTGGTGCCATCTTCCACGGTTAGGAACTTAGGTGTGATGTTCGACAGCAACTTATCCTTTGATAGTCATATCGCCAACGTCTGCCGCACAGCATTCTTCCATCTTAGAAATATCTCAAAAATACGCCATATACTGTCTACATCTGACGCAGAGAAGCTTATTCATGCTTTTATGACCTCTAGAATAGACTATTGTAACTCGCTACTCGGGGGATGCCATTCAAATCAGGTCAACAAGCTTCAGCTAGTTCAAAACGCTTCTGCAAGGGTACTTACTCGATCTAAGAAGTATGACCACATAAGCCCAATTCTGGCATCTTTACACTGGCTACCAGTTAAATATCGCATCCAATTTAAAATATCACTAATCACCTACAAAGCTTTAAATGGCTTAGCACCCTCATATCTTAGAGAATTACTATCAGAATACAATCCATCACGCACACTACGGTCGCAAAATTCTGGCCTATTGATTATCCCTAGACTATCAAAAGTGTCTAAAAGTGGAAGATCCTTTTCCTACTTAGCCCCTAAGCTCTGGAATGATTTACCAACCCATGTCCGAGAATCAGACACAGTCGATCATTTTAAATCTAGACTTAAAACTTTTCTCTTCAACAAAGCATTCGCATAATTTGTCTAGTAAAGGTTCTTAACTCGCAATAGTTATTTTCACGGAACAAAGCACTCACGGTCATAACACAGACCAACCAAATAAATAAATAAAAACCTTTTCTACATGAACACTTAAAATGAATTGCATTAAATAGTTTGCCACCGTTTGCCACTGAACCTGCATTAACGACGACAGTGGGGCTTCCGGCCTTAGTCAAACGGTTTGGCACGTATGGTCGGGTTGCGATTTTGGTGCTTTCGTGTGTCTTGTGAATAGTATGTCTTGTGAATAGTATGCCATACAGACCCGTTTGCCACTGAACCTGCATTAACGACGACAGTGGGGCCTCCAGCCTTAGTCAAACGGGTTGGTATGTATGGTCGGGTTGCGTTTTTCGCGCTTTCGTGTGTCTTGTGAATAGTATGCCATACATACCCGTTTGCCACTGAACCTGCATTAACGACGACAGTGGGGCCTCCAGCCTTAGTCAAACGGGTTGGCACGTATGGTCGGGTTGCGATTTTGGCGCTATCGTAAGTCTTATGAATAGTATGCCATACAGACCCGTTTGCCACTGAACCTGCATTAACGACGACAGTGGGGCCTCCAGCCTTAGTCAAACGGGTTGGTATGTATGGTCGGGTTGCGTTTTTCGCGCTTTCGTGTGTCTTGTGAATAGTATGCCATACTGACCCGTTTGCCACTGAACCTGCATTAACGACGACAGTGGGGCCTCCAGCCTTAGTCAAACGGGTTGGCACGTATGGTCGGGTTGCGATTTTGGCGCTATCGTAAGTCTTATGAATAGTATGCCATACAGACCCGTTTGCCACTGAACCTGCATTAACGACGACAGTGGGGCTTCCGGCCTTAGTCAAACAGGTTAACACGTATGGTCGGGTTGCGACGTTTTTGGCGTTTTCTCCTGGTCCTGTAAATGGTATACAATATAGACCCGTTTGCCACTGAACCTGCATTAACGACGACAGTGGGGCTTTAGGCCTTAGTCAAACGGGTCGTCAGGTTTCATTTTCTCTTAAAGATCGGAAGGTGACCCTTATTTACCATATATACCCTCGCATTGGGCCCCCAATTTGCTAAATCCTCAACTGTGGATAACATAATTATGCCGCAATATATAGTCTGTCTGGAACTAAGCTGAGTTAAACCACATCACTGTGTGACACTTCAATACATATGAACGGCCGCTACGCTAATACGATTTTGTTTTTCTCTCCCTGTCTCGTCCTCGACCCGAGGACCTGACCAACGATCACCGGCAGAACCGCTTAATCTCCGCTAAATCTCCATTTCCGTTCTCCCAAGGGTTTTTCCCTCCTAGGACTTATTTTTCCTCGGATAAAAGCCCGGGGTTTTTTTTTTCTCCTAGGGGGTTTTTCACCCCGGGGAGGCAGCCTTTTTGGGCTTTACCTAGCTTCCTCTTCTATACGTTGCTTTAGTAATACGTGCAATTATAATATTGAGTCATAGCCGCAGCAAATTTAACTGCTCATGCTATCATGTATTCTGTTGTGCTATCTGTCGTTTTCTGTGCTTTTCACTGCTTCTATTTATGTAAAGCTGCTTTGAAACAATTGACTTTTGTGAAAAGCGCTATATAAATAAAATTGAATTGAATTGAATTGAAAACACTCGCTGGCGAATGGAGCGTCGCTGATTGCGAAGCAATCTCCGGGCTTCGATCCGGAGGGCGAGATCAATAATGGCATCCAGCGAGGGAGGAAGATCATGGACGGCGATCTCGTCCTGAAGATCATCAGACAACCCCTCAACAAACTGCGCTCGGAGAACCGCTTCATTCCAGTGGCAGGCAGCCGCTAGGGTCTTAAACTCAATGGCAAACTCGGTGACTGTGAGTCTTCCCTGAACAAGATGTGCCAACCGAGCTGCAGCGGCGTCCCCGCGCACCGAACTGTCGAAGAGCTTCTCCATTTCCTTGCGAAACTCATCAAACGACCGACAGCAAGGCATCCCACAAGGGGCATCCCACACGGCCGTAGCCCACTCGTGCGCCTTGCCAACCAGAAGGGTAATCACATACGCAACCCGGGTGCGTTCAGAGGAATAGCGGCGGGGCTGGAGGGCAAAAACCAGAGAGCATTGTGACAGAAAAGCCCGACAGGATGCGGGATTACCATCATAAGGAGGTGGGGCTGTAACATGAGGCTCCATCTGCGACGGCTGACTGGGTTGGATAGCATCATGACTGACCTGGTCAAGACGAGAGGAAAGGTCAGCCATACGAACAGATAAGTCCTCAACCTCCTGAGATGTTGTAGTGAGACGAACCGAGTGTTGTCCCAACCATGAGCCCTGCTGGGGAGCATCAACCTCCGCGGGATCCATACTGGCAAGTTCACCCTGTTAGGAACTACACAACACAGGAATCCCAGTGCAGAGGGTTTTTTAATCAGGTATGTATAGGAGACAAACACTCAATGACTTCAGATGATATGTGAAATATGTATAAGAGAAAAACACCCAATGACTTCAGATGATATCCTCTCGTAGGTCTCAAGTGTGGGAAACACAGCAGGGCTGTCGGACATCCACAAAAATCCGTAGACACCTTGGTGTAATCCAGACGGGGCACAGAGAGAGCTTCCTGGGGGGGCACAGAGAGAGAGAGAGATGCGGTCAGAGTCTTCAGCAGAATTACGCGCAGAACAGCTCACTGCGGCATTCAGAGTCTTCAGCAGAATTACGCGCAGGACAGCGCACTGCGGCAGTCAGAGTCTTCAGCAGAATTACGCGCTGGACAGCGCACTGCGGCTGGACAGCGCAAGGTGTTAAATAGCGCTCGGAGAGTCCACTGACTGAGAGTACACAAAAACTTGACAGTAGCCACACCAGTCGGGAGAGACTGACAGCGGGGCGGGGAATCTAAAGGGGCAAAGGCAGCAGAGAGCACGGTGAATAATCCAAAATATTAAACTAGACACGACAAGAACTAGACAGAGCTAGCGGGCATGAACACACTAAGACGAACTTGCAAGGAACAGAGGAAACGAGGGGAATTTAAATCAAACCGGATTGGGCAAATAATAGAATTCAGTTGTGTGACGCCGGTAAGAAGAGTCGGAGATAATGAGATCACCAGGTGGGAGGCGCGCACGTGTGGAGCTGTCAAAACAAAACACAACACAGTGAAACAAAGACAAAGCGGCCGAAGAGACCGAATTCATGACAGATACACTCAGAGCTGGGCCTAGACTTCTGGGAGCTCTAAGCAAAACTTTGTGAAGGGGCCCTGTCAGCCCGTTCATAAAAAGCCCCTCACTGGGTATCATTCACTAAGCATGCATATGCACAGATTTGTGCGTGAGATGTGCGTACGGATGTTTTCACAAACAAATCGTCATTCAACAAAAACGTTCGTATCAAAATTTTTCTAATTGTACACAAAAATTGAAGAAAACCTAAAACCCTTTGTACGCAATAATCAGGTATGCTATAAAATTAAATACTAGGCTAATATTATAACATGTATTATAATGTTGATATATAAAATTGACATGATTATATTTTATATTATAATATTTTCTGTATTATATAATATTTTATACAACAGTTCTTTCTGGTTTTCGAATCTGATTGGCTAAGAGCTCTTCCCAGGTGTGCGATATCCTACTGATAACATAACAGTAACCGCTTCACGGTTTGTATCATTCCACCACCTACTGGTCATTTTAGTATTATTGAGTGGGGCTTCTTTAAATGCGTGTGAGTCATTCGCTCATCTATGACTGGAAAAGCTGCACGCACACACAGACGCACTGTTTTTTCTCTGTGTGTCTTATTAAATTCCCTAGCTCGTGAATCAGTCTGTGAATGCCAAATCAAAAGAGATTATCCCGTTGAAGATCAGCTCTCTTGGATGTAAACTTAAATGCAATGATGTCACATCGTGTGGATGAGTAACATAAACTTTGAATAAACTATGAAAACAATAATTTTCTCTGAAACGATCACTCTCCTCCCATTAACAGTACGCGAAACCACCTTCGAACTGCAGATTAGCACTAAGGCTTTTACATTTGTACACTTGATAATTTATTTTTGCGTGACTATTAAAAGTTGTGAGAAATCACCACTGATATATTTATAAGCAGCATGCAAAAAACATCTCTCTGGCACTTATAAAAAAACTATATGTAGTAATGACAAGAACGAAGTCCATTGTAAGCTAATGCTCATACCGCAAGATTAAATGGAAAAGCAATAGTAAAATATAGCTGCAAGCAGCAATGGCGGGCCCTCGCACGTTTTTTACCGCTACACGGTCCGTCCGAGAAAACGATGCACGGTGGGCAAGTGAATCAAGTGGGTAAATATCAGTGGGCTATTTAATGTTGTTACTGAGCCATTTGGGGACTGTAGGTAAAAGAAACCCCACATTTTAGACAAACAGGGGCGCTAGTGAGCCACTTAAGAGACATGCCTATATCTGACATTTTTGTGCACACTTAACAGACGACAACTCTGATGTGTGTGCCAACTTTAAGGTTAATCTGATCATGCCAAGAGCCTTAAATATGCCTGAAATAAAAGTAAAGTTTGCGGCGTTGCCATGGGAACAGCATTCGAGATATCAAAAATCCCTTTGCAATTTATCATCTACAATGTCTCAGCATCATGTTGACCACTTTTGATGTCAATCGCATGAATATCCTAGAAGGAGTATTTAAAAGAACATGGGATGAAACTGTCAAAAAATCCACCTTTGTGACTCACATACTTCCTGACGCCTGGTGGTGGCGCTATACCCGGGAGTCACAATAGGCACATCGATGCGATCGGAATCTTCAGACGAACAAACACCCCGCGTGTCATTACAATAAGATATTTTTTGCCCTAGATATTAGACACTTCCTGTTTCTCTGATTTCGCCACAACTTTGTCGCCTCGCCATGGCAGAACCGTTCGAGATATCAAAAATCCCTTCGCAATTTAGCAAGTCCAATGTCTCGACATCATGATCACCACGTTTGGTGTCAATCGCATGAATCCCCTGGGAGGAGTATATAAAAGTTCAACGCATGCATTTTTTAAACAATCCAAAATAGCCGACTTCCTGTTGGGCAGAGCTTAAATGTTAGAGGGCGAAAGTTGTTCGGGTCGATGAGATCTATAAGCGTACCAAGTCTCGTACATGTGCGTACATTTTTGCCCGATCTGTGCATCAATGTTTTTTTTTGCATTACAGGGGGCGCTACAGAGCCCCTGTGCGACGCCCGTGTTCCAGCCTTTGGATTTCTGCGATGACGGACGACTCTGAAGTCTGTGCCAATTTTCAAGAGTTTTCGAGTATGTTAAGGCCCCCAAAATGTCCAAAAGTGTTAAAAAAAAAATAATAATAAATATTGCTGCAAGCAGCAATGGCGGGCCCTCGCACGTTTTTTTACCGCTACACGGTGCGTTCGAGAAAACGATGCACGGTGGGCAAGGGCATCAAGTGGGTAAATACCAGTGGGCTATTTAATGTTGTTACTGAGCCATTTGGGGACTGTAGCTAAAAAAAACCCCACATTTTAGACAAACGGGGGCACTAGTGAGCCACTTAAGAGACACGTCTATGTCTGACCTTTTTGTGCAAACTAAACAGCCGACAACTCTGATGTGTGTGCCAACTTTAAGGTTAATCTAAGCACGTCAAGAGCCTTAAATATGCCTGAAATAAAAGTAAAGTTTGCCGCGTTGCCATGGAAACAGCGTTCGAGATATCAAAAATCCCTTCGCAATTTATCATCTACTATGTCTCGGCTTCATGTTGACCACTTTTGGTGTCAATTGCATGATTATTCTAGAGGGAGTATTTAAAGGAACATCGGCGTCAACTGAAAGGCTTTAAAATGCCTTTAAAATGAAAGTAAAGTTTAACGCGTTGCCATGGAAACAGCGTTTGAGATATCAAAAATCCCTTCGCAATTTATCATCTACAATGTCTCGGCATCATGTTGACCACTTTTGGTGTCAATCGCATGAATATCCTAGAAGGAGTATTTAAAGGAACATCGGTGTCAACTGAAAGGCTTAAATATGCCTTTAAGATGAAAGTAAAATTTGACGCGTTGCCATGGGAACAGCGTTTGAGATATCAAAAATCCCTTCGCAATTTATCATCTGCAATGTCTCAGCATCATGTTGACCACTTTTGGTGTCAATCGCATGAATATCCTAGAAGGAGTATTTAAAAGAACATCGGATGGAACTGTCAAAAAAATCCACCTTTGTGACTGACAGACTTCCTGGCGCCTGGTGGTGGCGCTATACCCGGGAGTCACAATAGGCACATCGATGCGATCGGAATCTTCAGACGAACAAACACCCCGCGTGTCATTACAATAAGATATTTTTTGCCCTAGATATTAGACACTTCCTGTTTCTCTGATTTCGCCACAACTTTGTCGCCTCGCCATGGCAGAACCGTTCGAGATATCAAAAATCCCTTCGCAATTTAGCAAGTCCAATGTCTCGACATCATGATCACCACGTTTGGTGTCAATCGCATGAATCCCCTGGGAGGAGTATATAAAAGTTCAACGCATGCATTTTTTAAACAATCCAAAATAGCCGACTTCCTGTTGGGCAGAGCTTAAATGTTAGAGGGCGAAAGTTGTTCGGGTCGATGAGATCTATAAGCGTACCAAGTCTCGTACATGTGCGTACATTTTTGCCCGATCTGTGCATCAATGTTTTTTTTTGCATTACAGGGGGCGCTACAGAGCCCCTGTGCGACGCCCGTGTTCCAGCCTTTGGATTTCTGCGATGACGGACGACTCTGAAGTCTGTGCCAATTTTCAAGAGTTTTCGAGTATGTTAAGGCCCCCAAAATGTCCAAAAGTGTTAAAAAAAAAATAATAATAAATATAGCTGCAAGCAGCAATGGCGGGCCCTCGCACGTTTTTTTACCGCTACACGGTGCGTTCGAGAAAACGATGCACGGTGGGCAAGGGCATCAAGTGGGTAAATACCAGTGGGCTATTTAATGTTGTTACTGAGCCATTTGGGGACTGTAGCTAAAAAAAACCCCACATTTTAGACAAACGGGGGCACTAGTGAGCCACTTAAGAGACACGTCTATGTCTGACCTTTTTGTGCAAACTAAACAGCCGACAACTCTGATGTGTGTGCCAACTTTAAGGTTAATCTAAGCACGTCAAGAGCCTTAAATATGCCTGAAATAAAAGTAAAGTTTGCCGCGTTGCCATGGAAACAGCGTTCGAGATATCAAAAATCCCTTCGCAATTTATCATCTACTATGTCTCGGCTTCATGTTGACCACTTTTGGTGTCAATTGCATGATTATTCTAGAGGGAGTATTTAAAGGAACATCGGCGTCAACTGAAAGGCTTTAAAATGCCTTTAAAATGAAAGTAAAGTTTAACGCGTTGCCATGGAAACAGCGTTTGAGATATCAAAAATCCCTTCGCAATTTATCATCTACAATGTCTCGGCATCATGTTGACCACTTTTGGTGTCAATCGCATGAATATCCTAGAAGGAGTATTTAAAGGAACATCGGTGTCAACTGAAAGGCTTAAATATGCCTTTAAAATGAAAGTAAAATTTGACGCGTTGCCATGGGAACAGCGTTTGAGATATCAAAAATCCCTTCGCAATTTATCATCTGCAATGTCTCAGCATCATGTTGACCACTTTTGGTGTCAATCGCATGAATATCCTAGAAGGAGTATTTAAAAGAACATCGGATGGAACTGTCAAAAAAATCCACCTTTGTGACTGACAGACTTCCTGGCGCCTGGTGGTGGCGCTATACCCGAGACTCACAATAGGCACATCGTTGCGATCGGAATCTTCAGGCGAACAAACACCCCCCTTGGCATCACAATAAGAATTTTTTTGCCTTAGATATTAGACACTTCCTGTTTCTCTGAATTCGCCACAAATTTGTCGACTCGCCACGGCAGCACCGTTCGAGATATCAAAAATCCCTTCGCAATTTAGCAAGTACAATGTCTCGACATCACGTTCACCACGTTTGGTGTCAATCCCATGAATCCTCTAGGAGGAGTATTTAAAAGTTCACCACATGCATTTTTGAAACAATACAAAATAGCCGACATCCTGTTGGGCGGAGCTAAAATGTTTGAGTGCGAAAGTTGTTCAAGTCGATGAGATCTATATGCGTACCAACTCTCGTACATGTGCGTACATGTTTGCTCGATCTGTGCCCCAATGTTTGTTTTTGCATTACAGGGGGCGCTACAGAGCTCCCTTGCCACACCCATATTTCAGCCTTTGCATGAGCCTAGTGGCACGTGACTTTGACATCTGTGCCAAATTTCCGATGTTTTCGAGCATGTTAAGGCACCCAAAGTGCACGCCAAGATCTTAAATATGCCTGAAAATGAAAGTAAAGTTTGACGTGTTGCCATGGGAACAGCGTTCGAGATATCAAAAATCCTTTCGCAATTTATCATCTACAATGTCTCAGCATCGTATTGACCGCTTTTGGTGTCAATCGCATGAAAATCCTAAAAGGAGTATTTAAAAGTTCACCATATGCAACTGTCAAGAAATCCACCTTTTGTGACTGCCACACTTCCTGGTGCCTGTTGGTGGCGCTATACCCGAGACTCAAAATAGGCACATCGATGCGATCGGAATCCTTGGCCGAACAAACACACTGCGTTTCATCCCAATAAGACATTTTTTGCTTTAGATATTAGACACTTCCTGTTTCATTGAATTCACCATAAATTTGTCGCCTCGTCATGGCAACACCGTTTGAGATATAAAAAATCCCTTCGCAATTTAGCAAGTCCAATGTCTCAGCATCATGTTCACCACGTTTGGTGTCAATCGTATGAATTACCTAGGAGTAGTATTTAACAGTTCATGACTGACACACTTCCTGGCGCCTGGTGGTGGCGCTATACCCGGGAGTCACAATAGGCACATCGATGTGATCGGAATCTTCAGACGAACAAACTACCCGCATGGCATCACAATAAGACATTTTTTACCTTAGATATTAAACACTTCCTGTTTCTCTGATTTCGCCACAACTTTGTCGCCTCGCCATGGCAGAACCGTTCGAGATATCAAAAATCCCTTCGCAATTTAGCAAGTACAATGTCTCGACATCATGATCACCACATTTGGTGTCATTCGCATGAATCCCCTAGGAGGAGTATTTAAAAGTTCACCGCATGCATATTTTAAACAATCCAAAATAGCCGACTTCCTGTTGGGCGGAGCTTAAATGTTAGAGGGTGAAAGTTGTTCGGGTCGATGAGTTCTATATGCGTACCAACTCCCGTACATGTGGGTACATGTTTGTCCGATCTGTGCACCAATGTTTTCTGTTGCATTACAGGGGGCGCTACAGAGCCCCTTTGCCACGCCCGTGTTCCAGCCTTTGCCCGTTCGCAATGACAGACGACTCTGACGTCTGTGCCAAATTTCAAGAGTTTTCGAGTATGTTAAGGCACCCAAAGTGCCCAAAACTGTTAAAAAAAATAAAAAAAAATAAATAAAAAAATATAATAATCCGAGCAAAAACAATAGGGCTTCGCACCATTCGGTGCAGGCCATTCTGGCCTGCTCCTCGGTGCTCGGGCCCTAATAAATATAGCTGCAAGCAGCAATGGCGGGCCCTCGCACGTTTTTTTACCGCTACACGGTGCGTCCGAGAAAACGATGCACGGTGGGCAAGGGCATCAAGTGGGTAAATATCATTGGGCTATTTAATGTTGTTACTGACCCATTTGGGGACTGTAGGTAAAAGAAACCCCACATTTTAAACAAACGGGGGCACTAGTGAGCCACTTAAGAGACACGCCTATGTCTGACCTTTTTGTGCACACTTAACAGCCGACAACTCTGATGTGTGTGCCAACTTTTAGGTTAATCTAAGCACGTCAAGAGCCTTAAATATGCCAGAAATTAAATTAAAGTTTGCGGTATTGCCATGGGAACAGCGTTTGAGATATCAAAAATCCCTTCGCAATTTATCATCTACAATGTCTTGGCATCATGTTGACCACTTCTGGTGTTAACCGCATGAATATCCTAGAAGGAGTATTTAAAGGAACATCGGCGTCAACTGAGAGGCTTAAATATGCCATTAAAATGAAAGTAAACTTTGACGCATTGCCATGGGAACAGCGTTTGAGATATCAAAAATCCCTTCACAATTTATCATCTACAATGTCTCGGCATCATGTTGACCACTTTTGGTGTCAATTGCATGATTATTCTAGAAGGAGTATTTAAAAGTTAACTGCATACAACTGTAAGGCTTAAATATGCCTTCAAAATGAAAGTAAAGTTTGACGCGTTGCCTTGGGAACAGCGTTTGAGATATCAAAAATCCCTTCGCAATTTATCATCTACAATGTCTGAGCATCATGTTGACCACTTCTGGTGTTAACCGCATGAATATTCTAGAAGGAGTATTTAAAAGAACATCGGTGTCAACTGAAAGGCTTAAATATGCCTTTAAAATGAAAGTAAACTTTGACGCGTTGCCATGGGAACAGCGTTTGAGATATCAAAAATCCCTTCGCAATTTATCATCTACAATCTCTCGGCTTCATGTTGACCACTTTTGGTGTCAATCGCATGAAAATCCTAGAAGGAGTATTTAAAAGAACATCGCATGGAACTGTAAGGCTTAAATATGCCTTTAAAATGAAAGTAAAGTTTGACAGGTTGCCATGGGAACAAGCGTTCGAGATATCAAAAATCCCTTCGCAATTTATCATCTACAATGTCTCGGCATCATGTTGACCACTTCTTGTGTCAATCGCATGAAAATCCTAGAAGGAGTATTTAAAAGAACATCGCATGGAACTGTCAAAAAAATCCAGCTTTGTGACTGACACACTTCCTGGCGCCTGGTGGTGGCGCTATACCCGGGAGTCACAATAGGCACATCGATGCGATCGGAATCTTCAGACGAACAAACAACCCGCATGGCATCACAATAAGATATTTTTGCCTTAGATATTAGACACTTCCTGTTTCTCTGATTTCGCCATAAATTTGTCGGCTCGCCATGGCAGAACCGTTCGAGATATCAAAAATCCCTTCGCAATTTAGCAAGTCCAATGTCTCGACATCATGATCACCACGTTTGGTGTCAATCGCATGAATCCCCTGGGAGGAGTATATAAAAGTTCAACGCATGCATTTTTTAAACAATCCAAAATAGCCGACTTCCTGTTGGGCAGAGCTTAAATGTTAGAGGGCGAAAGTTGTTCGGGTCGATGAGATCTATAAGCGTACCAAGTCTCGTACATGTGCGTACATTTTTGCCCGATCTGTGCATCAATGTTTTTTTTTGCATTACAGGGGGCGCTACAGAGCCCCTGTGCGACGCCCGTGTTCCAGCCTTTGGATTTCTGCGATGACGGACGACTCTGAAGTCTGTGCCAATTTTCAAGAGTTTTCGAGTATGTTAAGGCCCCCAAAATGTCCAAAAGTGTTAAAAAAAAAATAATAATAAATATTGCTGCAAGCAGCAATGGCGGGCCCTCGCACGTTTTTTTACCGCTACACGGTGCGTTCGAGAAAACGATGCACGGTGGGCAAGGGCATCAAGTGGGTAAATACCAGTGGGCTATTTAATGTTGTTACTGAGCCATTTGGGGACTGTAGCTAAAAAAAACCCCACATTTTAGACAAACGGGGGCACTAGTGAGCCACTTAAGAGACACGTCTATGTCTGACCTTTTTGTGCAAACTAAACAGCCGACAACTCTGATGTGTGTGCCAACTTTAAGGTTAATCTAAGCACGTCAAGAGCCTTAAATATGCCTGAAATAAAAGTAAAGTTTGCCGCGTTGCCATGGAAACAGCGTTCGAGATATCAAAAATCCCTTCGCAATTTATCATCTACTATGTCTCGGCTTCATGTTGACCACTTTTGGTGTCAATTGCATGATTATTCTAGAGGGAGTATTTAAAGGAACATCGGCGTCAACTGAAAGGCTTTAAAATGCCTTTAAAATGAAAGTAAAGTTTAACGCGTTGCCATGGAAACAGCGTTTGAGATATCAAAAATCCCTTCGCAATTTATCATCTACAATGTCTCGGCATCATGTTGACCACTTTTGGTGTCAATCGCATGAATATCCTAGAAGGAGTATTTAAAGGAACATCGGTGTCAACTGAAAGGCTTAAATATGCCTTTAAGATGAAAGTAAAATTTGACGCGTTGCCATGGGAACAGCGTTTGAGATATCAAAAATCCCTTCGCAATTTATCATCTGCAATGTCTCAGCATCATGTTGACCACTTTTGGTGTCAATCGCATGAATATCCTAGAAGGAGTATTTAAAAGAACATCGGATGGAACTGTCAAAAAAATCCACCTTTGTGACTGACAGACTTCCTGGCGCCTGGTGGTGGCGCTATACCCGGGAGTCACAATAGGCACATCGATGCGATCGGAATCTTCAGACGAACAAACACCCCGCGTGTCATTACAATAAGATATTTTTTGCCCTAGATATTAGACACTTCCTGTTTCTCTGATTTCGCCACAACTTTGTCGCCTCGCCATGGCAGAACCGTTCGAGATATCAAAAATCCCTTCGCAATTTAGCAAGTCCAATGTCTCGACATCATGATCACCACGTTTGGTGTCAATCGCATGAATCCCCTGGGAGGAGTATATAAAAGTTCAACGCATGCATTTTTTAAACAATCCAAAATAGCCGACTTCCTGTTGGGCAGAGCTTAAATGTTAGAGGGCGAAAGTTGTTCGGGTCGATGAGATCTATAAGCGTACCAAGTCTCGTACATGTGCGTACATTTTTGCCCGATCTGTGCATCAATGTTTTTTTTTGCATTACAGGGGGCGCTACAGAGCCCCTGTGCGACGCCCGTGTTCCAGCCTTTGGATTTCTGCGATGACGGACGACTCTGAAGTCTGTGCCAATTTTCAAGAGTTTTCGAGTATGTTAAGGCCCCCAAAATGTCCAAAAGTGTTAAAAAAAAAATAATAATAAATATAGCTGCAAGCAGCAATGGCGGGCCCTCGCACGTTTTTTTACCGCTACACGGTGCGTTCGAGAAAACGATGCACGGTGGGCAAGGGCATCAAGTGGGTAAATACCAGTGGGCTATTTAATGTTGTTACTGAGCCATTTGGGGACTGTAGCTAAAAAAAACCCCACATTTTAGACAAACGGGGGCACTAGTGAGCCACTTAAGAGACACGTCTATGTCTGACCTTTTTGTGCAAACTAAACAGCCGACAACTCTGATGTGTGTGCCAACTTTAAGGTTAATCTAAGCACGTCAAGAGCCTTAAATATGCCTGAAATAAAAGTAAAGTTTGCCGCGTTGCCATGGAAACAGCGTTCGAGATATCAAAAATCCCTTCGCAATTTATCATCTACTATGTCTCGGCTTCATGTTGACCACTTTTGGTGTCAATTGCATGATTATTCTAGAGGGAGTATTTAAAGGAACATCGGCGTCAACTGAAAGGCTTTAAAATGCCTTTAAAATGAAAGTAAAGTTTAACGCGTTGCCATGGAAACAGCGTTTGAGATATCAAAAATCCCTTCGCAATTTATCATCTACAATGTCTCGGCATCATGTTGACCACTTTTGGTGTCAATCGCATGAATATCCTAGAAGGAGTATTTAAAGGAACATCGGTGTCAACTGAAAGGCTTAAATATGCCTTTAAAATGAAAGTAAAATTTGACGCGTTGCCATGGGAACAGCGTTTGAGATATCAAAAATCCCTTCGCAATTTATCATCTGCAATGTCTCAGCATCATGTTGACTACTTTTGGTGTCAATCGCATGAATATCCTAGAAGGAGTATTTAAAAGAACATCGGATGGAACTGTCAAAAAAATCCACCTTTGTGACTGACAGACTTCCTGGCGCCTGGTGGTGGCGCTATACCCGAGACTCACAATAGGCACATCGTTGCGATCGGAATCTTCAGGCGAACAAACACCCCCCTTGGCATCACAATAAGAATTTTTTTGCCTTAGATATTAGACACTTCCTGTTTCTCTGAATTCGCCACAAATTTGTCGACTCGCCACGGCAGCACCGTTCGAGATATCAAAAATCCCTTCGCAATTTAGCAAGTACAATGTCTCGACATCACGTTCACCACGTTTGGTGTCAATCCCATGAATCCTCTAGGAGGAGTATTTAAAAGTTCACCACATGCATTTTTGAAACAATACAAAATAGCCGACATCCTGTTGGGCGGAGCTAAAATGTTTGAGTGCGAAAGTTGTTCAAGTCGATGAGATCTATATGCGTACCAACTCTCGTACATGTGCGTACATGTTTGCTCGATCTGTGCCCCAATGTTTGTTTTTGCATTACAGGGGGCGCTACAGAGCTCCCTTGCCACACCCATATTTCAGCCTTTGCATGAGCCTAGTGGCACGTGACTTTGACATCTGTGCCAAATTTCCGATGTTTTCGAGCATGTTAAGGCACCCAAAGTGCACGCCAAGATCTTAAATATGCCTGAAAATGAAAGTAAAGTTTGACGTGTTGCCATGGGAACAGCGTTCGAGATATCAAAAATCCTTTCGCAATTTATCATCTACAATGTCTCAGCATCGTATTGACCGCTTTTGGTGTCAATCGCATGAAAATCCTAAAAGGAGTATTTAAAAGTTCACCATATGCAACTGTCAAGAAATCCACCTTTTGTGACTGCCACACTTCCTGGTGCCTGTTGGTGGCGCTATACCCGAGACTCAAAATAGGCACATCGATGCGATCGGAATCCTTGGCCGAACAAACACACTGCGTTTCATCCCAATAAGACATTTTTTGCTTTAGATATTAGACACTTCCTGTTTCATTGAATTCACCATAAATTTGTCGCCTCGTCATGGCAACACCGTTTGAGATATAAAAAATCCCTTCGCAATTTAGCAAGTCCAATGTCTCAGCATCATGTTCACCACGTTTGGTGTCAATCGTATGAATTACCTAGGAGTAGTATTTAACAGTTCATGACTGACACACTTCCTGGCGCCTGGTGGTGGCGCTATACCCGGGAGTCACAATAGGCACATCGATGTGATCGGAATCTTCAGACGAACAAACTACCCGCATGGCATCACAATAAGACATTTTTTACCTTAGATATTAAACACTTCCTGTTTCTCTGATTTCGCCACAACTTTGTCGCCTCGCCATGGCAGAACCGTTCGAGATATCAAAAATCCCTTCGCAATTTAGCAAGTACAATGTCTCGACATCATGATCACCACATTTGGTGTCATTCGCATGAATCCCCTAGGAGGAGTATTTAAAAGTTCACCGCATGCATATTTTAAACAATCCAAAATAGCCGACTTCCTGTTGGGCGGAGCTTAAATGTTAGAGGGTGAAAGTTGTTCGGGTCGATGAGTTCTATATGCGTACCAACTCCCGTACATGTGGGTACATGTTTGTCCGATCTGTGCACCAATGTTTTCTGTTGCATTACAGGGGGCGCTACAGAGCCCCTTTGCCACGCCCGTGTTCCAGCCTTTGCCCGTTCGCAATGACAGACGACTCTGACGTCTGTGCCAAATTTCAAGAGTTTTCGAGTATGTTAAGGCACCCAAAGTGCCCAAAACTGTTAAAAAAAATAAAAAAAAATAAATAAAAAAATATAGCTGCAAGCAGCAATGGCGGGCCCTCGCACGTTTTTTTACCGCTACACGGTGCGTCCGAGAAAACAATGCACGGTGGGCAAGGGCATCAAGTGGGTAAATATCAGTGGGCTATTTAATGTTGTTACTGAGCCATTTGGGGACTGTAGGTAAAAGAAACCCCACATTTTAGACAAACGGGGGCGCTAGTGAGCCACTAAAGAGACACGCCTTTGTCTGACCTATTTGTCCACTCTGAACAGCCGACAACTCTGATGTTTGTGCCGACTTTTAGGTTAATCTAAGCACGCCAAGAGTCCTAAATATGCCTGAAATAAATGTAAAGTTTGGGGCGTTGCCATGGGAACAGCGTTCGAGATATCAAAAATCCCTTCGCAATTTATCATCTACTATGTCTCGGCATCATGTTGACCGCTTTTGGTGTCAATCGCATGAATATCCTAGAAGGAGTATTTAAAGGAACATCGGCGTCAACTGAAAGGCTTAAATATGCCTTTAAAATGAAAGTAAAATCTGACGCGTTGCCATGGGAACAGCGTTTGAGATATCAAAAATCCCTTCGCAATTTATCAACTACAATGTCTCAGCATTATGTTGACCACTTCTGGAGTCAATCACATTATTTCCTCAGGAGGAGTATTTAAAAATTTACCGCATGCAGCTGTAAGGTTTAAATATGCCTTAAAAATGAAAGTAAAGTTTGACAGGTTGTCATGGGAACAGCGTTTGAAATATCAAGAATCCCTTCGCAATTTATCATCTACAATATCTCGGCTTCATGTTGACCACTTTTGGTGTCAATTGCATGATTATTCTAGAAGGAGTATATAAAAGTTCACTGCATGCAACTGTAAGGCTTAAATATGCCTTTAAAATGAAAGTAAAGTTTGACACGTTGCCATGGGAATAGCGTTCGAGATATCAAAAATCCCTTCGCAATTTATCATCTACAATGTCTCGCCATCATGTTGACCACTTCTGGTGTTAATCGCATGAATATCCTAGAAGGAGTATATTAAAGGAACATCGGCGTCAATTAAAAGGCTTAAATATGCCTTTAAAATGAAAGTAAAGTTTGACGCGTTGCCATGGGAACAGCGTTTGAGATATCAAAAATCCCTTCGCAATTTATCATCTACAATCTCTCGGCTTCATGTTCACCACTTTTGGTGTCAATTGCATGATTTTTCTAGAAGGAGTATTTAAAAGAACATAGCATGGAATTGTCAAAAAAAATCCAGCTTTGTGACTGATACACTTCCTGGCGCCTGGTGGTGGCGCTATACCCGGGAGTCACAATAGGCACATCGATGCGATCGGAATCTTCAGACGAACAAACACCCTGCATGGCATCACAATAAGATATTTTTTGCCTTAGAAATTAGACACTTCCTGTTTCTCTAATTTCGCCATAAATTCGTCGCCTCGCCATGGCAGAACCGTTCGAGATATCAAAAATCCCTTCGCAATTTAGCAAGTACAATGTCTCGACATCATGATCACCACGTTTGGTGTCAATCCCATGAATCCACTAGGAGGAGTATTTAAAAGTTCAACGAATGCATTTTTTAAACAATCCAAAATAGCCGACTTCCTGTTGGGCGGAGCTTAAATGTTAGAGGGCGAAAGTTGTTCGGGTCGATGATATCTATATGCGTACCAACTCTCGTACATGTGCGTAAATTTTTGCCCGATCTGTGCATCAATGTTTTTTTTTGCATTACAGGGGGCGCTATAGAGCCCCCGTGCCACGCCCGTGTTCCAGCCTTTGGATTTCTGCGATGACGGACGACTCTGACGTCTGTGCCAATTTTCAAGAGTTTTCGAGTATGTTAAGGCCCCCAAAAAGTCCAAAAGTGTTAAAAAAAATAAAAAAAAAAAAAAAAAAAAATAAAAATAATAATCCGAGCAAAAACAATAGGGCTTCGCACCTACGGTGCAGGCCATTCTGGCCTGCTCCTCGGTGCTCGAGCCCTAAATATAATAATCCGAGCAAAAACAATAGGGCTTCGCACCATTCGGTGCAGGCCATTCTGGCCTGCTCCTCGGTGCTCGGGCCCTAATAAATATAGCTGCAAGCAGCAATGGCGGGCCCTCGCACGTTTTTTTACCGCTACACGGTGCGTCCGAGAAAACGATGCACGGTGGGCAAGGGCATCAAGTGGGTAAATATCATTGGGCTATTTAATGTTGTTACTGACCCATTTGGGGACTGTAGGTAAAAGAAACCCCACATTTTAAAAAACGGGGGCACTAGTGAGCCACTTAAGAGACACGCCTATGTCTGACCTTTTTGTGCACACTTAACAGCCGACAACTCTGATGTGTGTGCCAACTTTTAGGTTAATCTAAGCACGTCAAGAGCCTTAAATATGCCAGAAATTAAATTAAAGTTTGCGGTATTGCCATGGGAACAGCGTTTGAGATATCAAAAATCCCTTCGCAATTTATCATCTACAATGTCTTGGCATCATGTTGACCACTTCTGGTGTTAACCGCATGAATATCCTAGAAGGAGTATTTAAAGGAACATCGGCGTCAACTGAGAGGCTTAAATATGCCATTAAAATGAAAGTAAACTTTGACGCATTGCCATGGGAACAGCGTTTGAGATATCAAAAATCCCTTCACAATTTATCATCTACAATGTCTCGGCATCATGTTGACCACTTTTGGTGTCAATTGCATGATTATTCTAGAAGGAGTATTTAAAAGTTAACTGCATACAACTGTAAGGCTTAAATATGCCTTCAAAATGAAAGTAAAGTTTGACGCGTTGCCTTGGGAACAGCGTTTGAGATATCAAAAATCCCTTCGCAATTTATCATCTACAATGTCTGAGCATCATGTTGACCACTTCTGGTGTTAACCGCATGAATATTCTAGAAGGAGTATTTAAAAGAACATCGGTGTCAACTGAAAGGCTTAAATATGCCTTTAAAATGAAAGTAAACTTTGACGCGTTGCCATGGGAACAGCGTTTGAGATATCAAAAATCCCTTCGCAATTTATCATCTACAATCTCTCGGCTTCATGTTGACCACTTTTGGTGTCAATCGCATGAAAATCCTAGAAGGAGTATTTAAAAGAACATCGCATGGAACTGTAAGGCTTAAATATGCCTTTAAAATGAAAGTAAAGTTTGACAGGTTGCCATGGGAACAAGCGTTCGAGATATCAAAAATCCCTTCGCAATTTATCATCTACAATGTCTCGGCATCATGTTGACCACTTCTTGTGTCAATCGCATGAAAATCCTAGAAGGAGTATTTAAAAGAACATCGCATGGAACTGTCAAAAAAATCCAGCTTTGTGACTGACACACTTCCTGGCGCCTGGTGGTGGCGCTATACCCGGGAGTCACAATAGGCACATCGATGCGATCGGAATCTTCAGACGAACAAACAACCCGCATGGCATCACAATAAGATATTTTTGCCTTAGATATTAGACACTTCCTGTTTCTCTGATTTCGCCATAAATTTGTCGGCTCGCCATGGCAGAACCGTTCGAGATATCAAAAATCCCTTCGCAATTTAGCAAGTCCAATGTCTCGACATCATGTTCACCACGTTTGGTGTCAATCGCATGCATCCTCTAGGAGGAGTATTCAAAAGTTCACCGCATGCATTTTTTAAACAATCCAAAATAGCCGACTTCCTGTTGGGCGGAGCTTAAATGTTAGATGGCGAAAGTTGTTCGGGTTGATGAGAACTATATGCGTACCAACTCTCGTACATGTGCGTACATGTTTGCCCGATCTGTGCAACAATGTTTGTTTTTGCATTACAGGGGGTGCTACAGAGCTCCCTTGCCACGCCCGAGTTCCAGCCTTTGCCGGGTCCTAATGGCCGACGACTCTGACATCTCTGCCAATTTGCAAGAGTTTTTGAGTATGTTAAGGCCCCCAAAATGCCCCGAAACGTAAAAAAAAAAAAAAAAAAAAAAAAAAAACAATAAATCCGAGCAAAAACAATAGGGCTTCGCACCTTTCGGTGCAGGCCATTCTGGCCTGCTCCTCGGTGCTCGAGCCCTAAATATAGCTGCAAGCAGCAATGGCGGGCCCTCGCACGGTTTTTTTACCGCTACACGGTGCGTCCGAGAAAACGATGCACAGTGGGCAAGGGCATCAAGTGGGTAAATATCAGTGGGCTATTTAATGTTATCACTGAGCCATTTGGGCACTGTAGCCAAAAGAAACCCCACATTTTAGACAAACGGGGGCACTAGTGAGCCACTTAAGAGACAAGCCTATGTCTGACATTTTTGTGCACACTTAACAGCCGACAACTCTGATGTGTGTGCCAACTTTAAGCTTAATCTAAGAACGTCAAGAGCCTTAAATATGCTTGAAAAAAAAGTAAAGTTTATGGCGTTGCCATGGGAACAGCGTTCGAGATATAAAAAATCCCTTCGCAATTTATCATCTACAATGTCTTGGCATCATGTTGACCACTTTTGTTGTCAATCGCATGAAAATCCTAGGAGGAGTATTTAAAAGTTCACCACATGCAACTGTCAAGAAATCCACCTTTTGTGACTGCCACACTTCCTGGTGCCTGTTGGTGGCGTTATACTCGAGCCTCAAAATAGGCACATCGATGCGATCGGAATCCTTGGCCGAACATACACACTGCGTTTCATCCCAATAAGACATTTTTTGCTTTAGATATTGGACACTTCCTGTTTCATTGAATTCGCCATAAATTTGTCGCCTCGTCATGGCAACACCATTTGAGATATCAAAAATCCCTTCGCAATTTAGCAAGTCCAATGTCTCAGTATCATGTTCACCACGTTTGGTGTCAATCGTATGAATTACCTAGGAGTAGTATTTAAAAGTTCATGACTGACACACTTCTTGGCGCCTGGTGGTGGCGCTATACCCGGGAGTCACAATAGGCACATCGATGCGTTCGGAATCTTCAGACGTACAAACACCCCGCATGGCATCACAATAAGACATTTATTACCTTAGATATGAAACACTTCCTGTTTCTCTGATTTCGCCACAAATTTGTCGCCTCGCCATGGCAGAACCGTTCGAGATATCAAAAATCCCTTCGCAATTTAGCAAGTACAATGTCTCGACATCATGATCACCACGTTTGGTGTCATTCGCATGAACCCTTTAGGAGGAGTATTTAAAAGTTCACCGCATGCATTTTTTAAACAATCCAAAATAGCCGACTTCCTGTTGGGCGGAGCTTAAATGTTAGAGGGCGAAAGTTGTTCGGGTCGATGAGATCTATATGCGTACCAACTCCCGTACATGTGGGTACATGTTTGTCCGATCTGTGCACCAATGTTTTTTTTTTCATTACAGGGGGCGCTACAGAGCCCCCGTGCCACGCCCGTGTTCCAGCCTTTGCCCGTTCGCAATGACGGACGACTCTTACGGCTGTGCCAAATTTCAAGAGTTTTCGAGTATGTTAAGGCACCCAAAATGCTCAAAAGTGTTAAAAAAAATAATAATAATAATTAAAAAAAAATAATAATACTAACATGATACATTCAACTGTCCACTCATATTTACCCACTTGATGCCCTTGCCCACCGTGCATCGTTTTCTCGGAGGCACCGTGTAGCGGTAAAAAAACGTGCGAGGGCCCGCCATTGCTGCTTGCAGCTATATTTTAATGTTGTTACTGAGCCATTTGGGGACTGTAGGTAAAAGAAAAACCGCACATTTTAGACAAATGGGGGCGCTACTGAGCCACTAAAGAGACACGCCTTTGCCTGACCTATTTGTCCACTCTGAACATCCGACAACTCTGATGTGTGTGCCAACGTTTAGGTTAATCTAAGCACGCCAAGAGTCCTAAATATGCCTGAAATAAAAGTAAAGTTTGTGGCGTTGCCATGGGAACAGCGTTCAAGATATCAAAAATCCCTTCACAATTTATCATCTACAATGTCTCGGCATCATGTTGACCACTTCTGGTGTTAATCGCATGAATATCCTAGAAGGAGTATTTAAAGGAACATCGGCGTCAACTGAAAGGCTTAAATATGGCTTCAAAATGAAAGTAAAAAGTTTGACACGTTGTCATGGGAACAGCGTTTGAGATATCAAAAATCCCTTCGCAATTTATCATCTACAATATCTCGGCTTCATGTTGACCACTTTTGGTGTCAATTGCATGATTATTCTAGAAGGAGTATATAAAAGTTCACTGCATGCAACTGTAAGGCTTAAATATGCCTTTAAAATGAAAGTAAAGTTTGACACGTTGCCATGGGAACAGTGTTTGAGATATCAAAAATCCCTTCACAATTTATCATCTACTATGCCTCAGCATCATGTTGACCATTTTTGGTGTTAATCGCATGAATATCCTAGAAGGAGTATTTAAAGGAACATCGGCATCAACTGAAAGGCTTAAAAATGCCTTTAAAATGAAAGTAAAGTTTGACGCGTTGCCATGGGAACAGCGTTTGAGATATCAAAAATCCCTTCGCAATTTATCATCTACAATGTCTTGGCATCATAATCACCACGTTTGGTGTCAATCGCATGAATATCCTAGAAGGAGTATTTTAAAGAACATCGGCATCAACTGAAAGGCTTAAATATGGCTTCAAAATGAAAGTAAAAAGTTTGACACGTTGTCATGGGAACAGCGTTTAAGATATCAAAAATCCCTTCGCAATTTATCATCTACTATGTCTCGGCATCATGTTGACCACTTCTGGCATCAATCGCATAATTATTCTAGAAGGAGTATTTAAAAGAACATCGGTGTGAACTTAAAGGCTTAAATAAGCCTTTAAAATGAAAGTAAAGTTTGACACGTTGCCATGGGAACAGCGTTCGAGATATCAAAAATCCCTTCGCAATTTATCATCTACTATGTCTCGGCATCATGTTGACCACTTCTGGCATCAATCGCATAATTATTCTAGAAGGAGTATTTAAAAGAACATCGGCGTCAACTGAAAGGCTTAAATAAGCCTTTAAAATGAAAGTAAAGTTTGGGGCGTTGCCATGGGAACAGCGTTCGAGATATCAAAAATCCCTTCGCAATTTATCATCTACTATGTCTCGGCATCATGTTGACCACTTCTGGTGTCAATCTCATGAATATTCTAGAAGGAGTATTTAAAAGAACATCGGTGTGAACTTAAAGGCTTAAATAAGCCTTTAAAATGAAAGTAAAGTTTGACACGTTGCCATGGGAACAGCGTTTGACATATCAAAAATCCCTTCGCAATTTATCATCTACAATGTCTTGGCATCATGTAGACCACTTCTGGAGTCAATCGCATGAATATTCTAGAAGGAGTATTTAAAAGAACATAGCATAGAACTGTCAAAAAAAATCCAGCTTTGTGACTGACGCACTTCCTGGCGCCTGGTGGTGGCGCTATACCCGGGAGTCACAATAGGCACATCATTGCGATCGGAATCTTCAGACGAACAAACACACCGCGTGTCATCACAATAAGACATTTTTTGCCTTAGATATTCGACACTTCCTGTTTCTCTGAATTCGCCATAAATTCGTCATCTCGCCATGGCAGAACCGTTCGAGATATCAAAAATCCCTTCGCAATTTAGCAAGTCCAATGTCTCGGCATCATGATCACCACGTTTGGTGTCAATCCCATGAATCCACTAGGAGGAGTATTTAAAAGTTCAATGCATGCATTTTTTAAACAAACCAAAATAGCCGACTTCCTGTTGGGCGGAGCTTAAATGTTAGAGGGCGAAAGTTGTTCGGGTCGATGAGATCTATATGCGTACCAATTTTCGTACATGTGCGCACATTTTTGCCCGATCTGTGCATCAATGTTTTTTTTTGCATTACAGGGGGCGCTATAGAGCCCCCGTGCCACGCCCGTGTTCCAGCCTTTGGATTTCTGCGATGACGGACGACTCTGACGTCTGTGCCAAGTTACAAGAGTTTTCGAGTATGTTAAGGCACCCAAAAAGTCCAAAAGTGTTAAAAAAAAAAAAATAAAAAAAAAAATAAAAAAAAAATAATAAATATAGCTGCAAGCAGCAATGGCGGGCCCTCGCACGTTTTTTTACCGCTACACGGTGCGTCCGAGAAAACGATGCACGGTGGGCACGTGCATCAAGTGGGTAAATATCAGTGGGCTATTTAATGTTGTTACTGAGCCATTTGGGGACTGTAGGTAAAAGAAACCCCACATTTTAGACAAACGGGGGCGCTAGTGAGCCACTTAAGAGACACACCTATGTCTGACCTGTTTGTGCACACTTAACAGCCGACAACTCTGATGTGTGTGCCGACTTTTAGGTTAATCTAAGCACGCCAAGAGTCCTAAATATGCCTGAAATAAATGTAAAGTTTGGGGCGTTGCCATGGGAACAGCGTTCGAGATATCAAAAATCCCTTCGCAATTTATCATCTACAATGTCTCGGCATCATGTTGACCACTTCTGGAGTCAATCGCATGAATATTCTAGAAGGAGTATTTAAAAGAACATCAGCGTCAACTTAAAGGCTTAAATAAGCCTTTAAAATGAAAGTAAAGTTTGACGCGTTGCAATGGGAACAGCGTTTGAGATATCAAAAATCCCTTCGCAATTTATCATCTACAATGTCTCGGCATCATGTTGACCACTTCTGGTGTCAATCTCATGAATATTCTAGAAGGAGTATTTAAAAGAACATCAGCATCAACTTAAAGGCTTAAATAAGCCTTTAAAATGAAAGTAAAATCTGACGCGTTGCCATGGGAACAGCGTTGAGATATCAAAAATCCCTTCGCAATTTATCATCTACAATGTCTCAGCATTATGTTGACCACTTCTGGAGTTAATCACATTATTTCCTCAGGAGGAGTATTTAAAAATTTACCGCATGCAGCTGTAAGGTTTAAATATGCCTTAAAAATGAAAGTAAAGTTTGACAGGTTGTCATGGGAACAGCGTTTGAAATATCAAGAACCCCTTCGCAATTTATCATCTACAATATCTCGGCTTCATGTTGACCACTTTTGGTGTCAATTGCATGATTATTCTAGAAGGAGTATTTAAAGGAACATCGGCGTCAACTGAAAGGCTTAAATATGCCTTTAAAATGAAAGTAAACTTTGACGCGTTGCCATGGGAACAGCGTTTGAGATATCAAAAATCCCTTCGCAATTTATCATCTACAATCTCTCGGCTTCATGTTCACCACTTTTGGTGTCAATTGCATGATTTTTCTAGAAGGAGTATTTAAAAGAGCATAGCATGGAATTGTCAAAAAAATCCAGCTTTGTGACTGACACACTTCCTGGCGCCTGGTGGTGGCGCTATACCCGGGAGTCACAATAGGCACATCGATGCGTTCGGAATCTTCAGAAGAACAAACACCCCGCATGGCATCACAATAAGATATTTTTTGCCTTAGAAATTAGACACTTCCTGTTTCTCTAAATTCGCCATAAATTCATCGCCTCGCCATGGCAGAACCGTTCGAGATATCAAAAATCCCTTCGCAATTTAGCAAGTACAATGTCTCGACATCATGATCACCACGTTTGGTGTCAATCCCATGAATCCACTAGGAGGAGTATTTAAAAGTTCAACGAATGCATTTTTTAAACAATCCAAAATAGCCGACTTCCTGTTGGGCGGAGCTTAAATGTTAGAGGGCGAAAGTTGTTCGGGTCGATGAGATCTATATGCGTACCAACTCTCGTACATGTGCGTAAATTTTTGCCCGATCTGTGCATCAATGTTTTTTTTTGCATTACAGGGGGCGCTATAGAGCCCCCGTGCCACGCCCGTGTTCCAGCCTTTGGATTTCTGCGATGACGAGCGACTCTGACGTCTGTGCCAAATTTCAAGAGTTTTCGAGTATGTTAAGGCTCCCAAAAAGTCCAAAAGTGTTAAAAAAAATAAAAAAAATAATAATAAAAATATAGCTGCAAGCAGCAATGGCGGGCCCTCGCACGTTTTTTTACCGCTACACGGTGCGTCCGAGAAAACGATGCACGGTGGGCAAGGGCATCGAGTGGGTAAATATCAGTGTGCCATTTAATGTTGTTACTGAGACATTTGGGGACTGTAGGTAAAAGAAACCCCACACTTTAGACAAACGGGGGCGCTTAAGAGACACGCCTATGTGTGACCTGTTTGTGCACACTTAACAGCCGACAACTCTGATGTGAGTGCCAACTTTTAGGTTAATCTAAGCACGCCAAGAGTCCTAAATATGCCTGAAATAAATGTACGTTTGGGGCGTTGCCATGGGAACAGCGTTCGAGATATCAAAAATCCCTTCGCAATTTATCATCTACTATGTCTCGGCATCATGTTGACCACTTCTGGTGTCAATCTCATGAATATTCTAGAAGGAGTATTTAAAAGAACATCGGCGTCAACTTAAAGGCTTAAATAAGCCTTTAAAATGAAAGTAAAGTTTGACGCGTTGCCATGGGAACAGCGTTTGAGATATCAAAAATCCCTTCGCAATTTATCATCTACAATGTCTCGGCATCATGTTGACCACTTCTGGTGTCAATCTCATGAATATTCTAGAAGGAGTATTTAAAAGAACATTGGCGTCAACTGAAAGGCTTAAATATGCCTTTAAAATGAAAGTAAAGTTTGACGCGTTGCCATGGGAACAGCGTTCGAGATATCAAAAATCCCTTCGCAATTTATCATCTACAATGTCTTGGCATCATGTTGACCACTTCTGGTGTCAATCTCATGAAAATCCTAGAAGGAGTATTTAAAAGTTTCCTGCATGCAACAGAAAGGCTTAAATATGCCTTTAAAATGAAAGTAAAGTTTGACGCGTTGCCATGGGAACAGCGTTTGAGATATCAAAAATCCCTTCGCAATTTATCATCTACAATGTCTCGGCATCATGTTGACCACTTCTGGTGTCAATCTCATGAAAATCCTAGAAGGAGTATTTAAAAGAACATTGCATGGAACTGTCAAAAAAATCCAGCTTTGTGACTAACACACTTCCTGGCGCCTGGTGGTGGCGCTATACCCGGGAGTCACAATAGGCACATCGATGCGATCAGAATCTTCAGACGAACAAACACCCCGCATGGCATCACAATAAGACATTTTTTGCCCTAGATATTAGACACTTCCTGTTTCTCTGATTTCGCCACAACTTTGTCGCCTCGCCATGGCAGAACCGTTCGAGATATCAAAAATCCCTTCGCAATTTAGCAAGTCCAATGTCTCGACATCATGTTCACCACGTTTGGTGTCAATCGCATGAATCCCCTGGGAGGAGTATATAAAAGTTCAACGCATGCATTTTTTAAACAATCCAAAATAGCCGACTTCCTGTTGGGCGGAGCTTAAATGTTAGAGGGCGAAAGTTGTTCGGGTCGATGAGGTCTATAAGCGTACCAAGTCTCGTACATGTGCGTACATTTTTGCCCGATCTGTGCATCAATGTTTTTTTTTGCATTACAGGGGGCGCTACAGAGCCCCTGTGCCACGCCCGTGTTCCAGCCTTTGGATTTCTGCGATGACGGACGACTCTGACGTCTGTGCCAATTTTCAAGAGTTTTCGAGTATGTTAAGGCCCCCAAAAAGTCCAAAAGTGTTAAAAAAAAAAAAAAAAAAAAAAAAAAAAAAAATAATAATAATAAAAAATATAGCTGCAAGCAGCTATGGCGGGCCCTCGCACGTTTTTTTTACCGCTACACGATGCGTCCGAGAAAACGATGCCCGGTGGGCAAGGGCATCAAGTGGGTAAACATCAGTGGGCTATTTTTTATGTTTTTACTGAGCCATTTGGGGACTGTAGGTAAAACAAAAACCCCACATTTTAGACAAACATGGGCGCTAGTGAGCCACTTAAGAGACACGCCTATATCTGACCTTTTTGTGCACACTTAACAGCTGACAACTCTGATGTGTGTGCCAACTTTAAGGTTAATCTAATCACGCCAAGAGCCTTAAATATGCCTGAAATAAAAGTAGTTTGCGGCGTTGCCATGGGAACAGCGTTCGAGATATCAAAAATCCCTTCGCAATTTATCATCTACAATGTCTCGGCATCATGTTGACCACTTCTGGTGTTAATCGCATGAATATCCTAGAAGGAGTATTTAAAGGAACATCGGCATCAACTGAAAGGCTTAAAAATGCCTTTAAAATGAAAGTAAAGTTTGACGCGTTGCCATGGGAACAGCGTTTGAGATATCAAAAATCCCTTCGCAATTTATCATCTACTATGCCTCAGCATCATGTTGACCACTTTTGGTGTTAATCGCATGAATATCCTAGAAGGAGTATTTAAAGGAACATCGGCATCAACTGAAAGGCTTAAAAATGCCTTTAAAATGAAAGTAAAGTTTGACGCGTTGCCATGGGAACAGCGTTTGAGATATCAAAAATCCCTTCGCAATTTATCATCTACAATGTCTTGGCATCATAATCGCCACGTTTGGTGTCAATCGCTTGAATATCCTAGAAGGAGTATTTAAAGGAACATCGGCATCAACTGAAAGGCTTAAATATGGCTTCAAAATGAAAGTAAAAAGTTTGACACGTTGCCATGGGAACAGCGTTTGAGATATCAAAAATCCCTTTGCAATTTATCATCTACAATGTCTCGGCACCATGTTGACCACTTCTGGTGTCAATCTCATGAATATTCTAGAAGGAGTATTTAAAAGAACATCGGCATCAACTTAAAGGCTTAAATAAGCCTTTAAAATGAAAGTAAAGTTTGACGCGTTGCCATGAGAACAGCGTTTGAGATATCAAAAATCCCTTCGCAATTTATCATCTACAATGTCTCGGCATCATGTTGACCACTTCTGGAGTCAATCGCATGAATATTCTAGAAGGAGTATTTAAAAGAACATTGGCGTCAACTGAAAGGCTTAAATATGCCTTTAAAATGAAAGTAAAATCTGACGCGTTGCCATGGGAACAGCGTTCGAGATATCAAAAATCCCTTCGCAATTTATCATCTACAATGTCTCAGCATTATGTTGACCACTTCTGGAGTCAATCACATTATTTCTCCAGGAGGAGTATTTAAAAGTTTACCGCATGCAGCTGTAAGGTTTAAATATTCCTTAAAAATGAAAGTAAAGTTTGACAGGTTGCCATGGGAACAGCGTTCGAGATATCAAAAATCCCTTCGCAATTTATCATCTACAATGTCTTGGCATCATGTTGACCACTTTTGGTGTCAATCGCATAAACATTGTAGGAGGAGTATTTAAAAGAACATCGCATGGAACTGTCAAAAAAAATCCACCTTTGTGACTGACACACTTCCTGGCGCCTGGTGGTGGCGCTATACCCGGGAGTCACAATGGACACATCGATGCGATCGGAATCTTCAGACGAACAAACACCCTGCATGGCATCACAATAAGATATTTTTTGCCTTAGATATTAGACACTTCCTGTTTCTCTGAATTCGCCATAAATTCGTCGCCTCGCCATGGCAGAACCGTTCGAGATATCAAAAATCCCTTCGCAATTTAGCAAGTACAATGTCTCAGCATCATGTTTACCACGTTTGGTGTCAATCGCATGCATCCTCTAGGAGGAGTATTTAAAAGTTCAATGCATGCATTTTTTAAACAATCCAAAATAGCCGACTTCCTGTTGGGCGGAGCTTAAATGTTAGAGGGTGAAAGTTGTTCGGGTCGATGAGATCTATATGCGTACCAAGTCTCGTACATGTGCGTAAATTTTTGCCCGATCTGTGCCTCAATGTTTGTTTTTGCATTACAGGGGGCGCTACAGAGCTCCCTTACCACGCCCGAATTCCAGCCTTTGCCGGGTCCTAATGGCCGACGACTCTGACATCTCTGCCAATTTTCAAGAGTTTTTGAGTATGTTAAGGCCCCCAAATTGCCCTGAAACGTAAAAAAAAAATAAAAAAAAAAAAAAAAAAAAAAAAAAAAAATAATAAATCCGAGCAAAAACAATAGGGCTTCGCACCTTTCGGTGCAGGCCATTCTGGCCTGCTCCTCGGTGCTCGAGCCCTAAATATAGCTGCAAGCAGCGATTGCGGGCCCTCGCACGTTTGTTTACCGCTACCCGGTGCCTCAGAGAAAACGATGCACGGTGGGCATGTGCATTAAGTGGGTATATATCAATGTACTATTTCATGTTACTACTGACCCATTAAGGTACAGTAGGTTAAAGAAACCCCATATTTTAGACAAACGGGGGCGCTAGTGAGCCACTAAAGAGACACGCCTTTGTCTGACCTATTTGTCCACTCTGAACAGCCGACAACTCTGATGTTTGTGCCGACTTTTAGGTTAATCTAAGCACGCCAAGAGTCCTAAATATGCCTGAAATAAATGTAAAGTTTGGGGCGTTGCCATGGGAACAGCGTTCGAGATATCAAAAATCCCTTCGCAATTTATCATCTACAATGTCTCGACATCATGTTGACCACTTCTGGTGTCAATCTCATGAATATTCTAGAAGGAGTATTTAAAAGAACATCGGCGTCAACTTAAAGGCTTAAATAAGCCTTTAAAATGAAAGTAAAGTTTGACGCGTTGCCATGGGAACAGCGTTTGAGATATCAAAATCCCTTCGCAACTTATCATCTACAATGTCTCGGCATCATGTTGACCACTTCTGGTATCAATCTCATGAATATTCTAGAAGGAGTATTTAAAAGAACATTGGCGTCAACTGAAAGGCTTAAATATGCCTTTAAAATGAAAGTAAAGTTTGACGCGTTGCCATGGGAACAACGTTCGAGATATCAAAAATCCCTTCCCAATTTATCATCTACAATGTCTTGGCATCATGTTGACCACTTCTGGTGTCAATCTCATGAAAATCCTAGAAGGAGTATTTAAAAGTTTCCTGCATGCAACAGAAAGGCTTAAATATGCCTTTAAAATGAAAGTAAAGTTTGACGCGTTGCCATGGGAACAGCGTTTGAGATATCAAAAATCCCTTCGCAATTTATCATCTACAATGTCTCGGCATCATGTTGACCACTTCTGGTGTCAATCTCATAAAAATCCTAGAAGGAGTATTTAAAAGAACATTGGCGTCAACTGAAAGGCTTAAATATGCCTTTAAAATGAAAGTAAAGTTTGACGCGTTGCCATGGGAACAGCGTTCGAGATATCAAAAATCCCTTCGCAATTTATCATCTACAATGTCTTGGCATCATGTTGACCACTTCTGGTGTCAATCTCATGAAAATCCTAGAAGGAGTATTTAAAAGTTTCCTGCATGCAACAGAAAGGCTTAAATATGCCTTTAAAATGAAAGTAAAGTTTGACGCGTTGCCATGGGAACAGCGTTTGAGATATCAAAAATCCCTTCGCAATTTATCATCTACAATGTCTCGGCATCATGTTGACCACTTCTGGTGTCAATCCCATAAAAACCCTAGAAGGAGTATTTAAAAGAACATTGCATGGAACTGTCAAAAAAATCCAGCTTTGTGACTGACACACTTCCTGGCGCCTGGTGGTGGCGCTATACCCGGGAGTCACAATAGGCACATCGATGCGATCAGAATCTTCAGACGAACAAACACCCCGTGTGTCATCACAATAAGACATTTTTTGCCCTAGATATTAGACACTTCCTGTTTCTCTGATTTCGCCACAACTTTGTCGCCTCGCCATGGCAGAACCGTTCGAGATATCAAAAATCCCTTCGCAATTTAGCAAGTCCAATGTCTCGACATCATGTTCACCACGTTTGGTATCAATCGCATGAATCCCCTGGGAGGAGTATATAAAAGTTCAACGCATGCATTTTTTAAACAATCCAAAATAGCCGACTTCCTGTTGGGCGGAGCTTAAATGTTAGAGGGCGAAAGTTGTTCGGGTCGATGAGATCTATAAGCGTACCAACTCTCATACATGTGCGTAAATGTTTGCCCGATCTGTGCATCAATGTTTTTTTTTTGCATTACAGGGGGCGCTACAGAGCCCCTGTGCCACGCCCGTGTTCCAGCCTTTGGATTTCTGCGATGACGGACGACTCTGACGTCTGTGCCAATTTTCAAGAGTTTTCGAGTATGTTAAGGCCCCCAAAAAGTCCAAAAGTGTTAAAAAATAAAAAAAAATAAAAAAAATAAATAAATAAATATAGCTGCAAGCAGCAATGGCGGGCCCTCGCACGTTTTTTTACCGCTACACGGTGCGTCCGAGAAATCGATGCACGGTGGGCAAGGGCATCAAGTGGGTAAATATCAGTGGGCTATTTAATGTTGTTACTGAGCCATTTGGGGGCTGTAGGTAGAAGAAACCCCACATTTTAGACAAACGGGGGCGCTAGTGAGCCACTTAAGAGACACTCCTATGTGTGACCTGTTTGTGCACACTTAACAGCTGACAACTCTGATGTGTGTGCCGACTTTTAGGTTAATCTAAGCAGGCCAAGAGCCCTAAATATACCTGAAATAAATGTAAAGTTTGGGGCGTTGCCATGGGAACAGCTTTCGAGATATCAAAAATCCCTTCGCAATTTATCATCTACAATGTCTCGGCATCATGTTGACCACTTTTGGTGTCAATCTCACGAATATTCTAGAAGGAGTATTTAAAAGAACATCGGCGTCAACTGAAAGGCTTAAATATGCCTTTAAAATGAAAGTAAAATCTGACACGTTGCCATGGGAACAGCGTTTGAGATATCAAAAATCCCTTCGCAATTTATCATATACAATGTCTCAGCATCATGTTGACCACTTTTGGTGTGAATCACATTATTTCCTCAGGAGGAGTATTTAAAAGTTTACTGCATGCAGATGTAAGGTTTAAATATGCCTTTAAAATGAAAGTAAAGTTTGACAGGTTGCCATGGGAACAGCGTTCGAGATATCAAAAATCCCTTCGCAATTTATCATCTACAATGTCTCAGCATCATGTTGACCACTTTTGGTGTCAATCGCATGAATATCCTAGAAGGAGTATTTAAAAGAACATCGGATGGAACTGTCAAAAAAATCCACCTTTGTGACTGACAAACTTCCTGGCGCCTCGTGGTGGCGCTATACCCGAGACTCACAATAGGCACATCGATGCGATCGGAATCTTCAGGCGAACAAACACCCCTGTTGGCATCGCAATAAGAAATTTTTTGCCTTAGATATTAGACACTTCCTGTTTCTCTGATTTCGCCACAACTTTGTCGCCTCGCCATGGCGGAACCGTTCGAGATATCAAAAATCCCTTCGCAATTTAGCAAGTCCAATGTCTCGACATTATGATCACCACGTTTGGTGTCATTCGCATGAATCCCCTAGAAGGAGTATTTAAAAGTTCACCGCATGCATTTTTTAAACAATCTAAAATAGCCGACTTCCTGTTGGGCGGAGCTTAAATGTTAGAGGGCGAAAGTTGTTCGGGTCGATGAGATCTATATGCGTACCAATTCTCGTACATGTGCGCACATTTTTGCCCGATCTGTGCATCAAAGTTTTTTTTTTGCATTACAGGGGGCGCTATAGAGCCCCAGTGCCACGCCCGTGTTCCAGCCTTTGGATTTCTGCGATGATGGACGACTCTGACGTCTGTGCCAAATTTCAAGAGTTTTCGAGTATGTTAAGGCACCCAAAAAGTCCAAAAGTGTTAAAAAAAAAAAAAAAAAAAAAATATAGCTGCAAGCAGCAATGGCGGGCCCTCGCACGTTTTTTTACCGCTACACGATGCGTCCGAGAAAACGATGCACGGCGGGCAAGGGCATCAAGTGGGTAAACATCAGTGGGCTATTTAATGTTGTTACTGAGCCATTTGGGGACTGTAGGTAAAAGAAAAACCCCACATTTGAGACAAACGGGGGCGCTAGTGAGCCACTAAAGAGACACGCCTTTGTCTGACCTATTTGTCCACTCTGAACAGCCGACAACTCTGATGTTTGTGCCGACTTTTAGGTTAATCTAAGCACGCCAAGAGTCCTAAATATGCCTGAAATAAATGTAAAGTTTGGGGCGTTGCCATGGGAACAGCGTTCGAGATATCAAAAATCCCTTTGCAATATATCATCTACTATGTATCGGCATCATGTTGACTGCTTATGGTGTCAATCTCATTAATATTCCAGAAGGAGAATTTAAAAGAACATCGGCGTCAACTGCAAGGCTTAAATAAGCCTATAAAATAAAAGTAAAGTTTGGCGCATTGCCATGGGAACAGCATTCGAGATATCAAAAATCCCTTCGCAATTTATCATCTACAATGTCTCGACATCATGTTGACCACTTCTGGTGTCAATCTCATGAATATTCTAGAAGGAGTATTTAAAAGAACATCGGCGTCAACTTAAAGGCTTAAATATGCCTTTAAAATGAAAGTAAAGTTTGAAGCGTTGCCATGGGAACAGCGTTCGAGATATCAAAAATACCTTCGCAATTTATCATCTACAATGTCTTGGCATCATGTTGACCACTTCTGGTGTCAATCTCATGAAAATCCTAGAAGGAGTATTTAAAAGTTTCCTGCATGCAACAGAAAGGCTTAAATATGCCTTTAAAATGAAAGTAAAGTTTGACGCGTTGCCTTGGGAACAGCGTTTGAGATATCAAAAATCCCTTCGCAATTTATCATCTACAATGTCTCGGCATCATGTTGACCACTTCTGGTGTCAATCTCATGAAAATCCTAGAAGGAGTATTTAAAAGAACATCGCATGGAACTGTCAAAAAAAGTCCACCTTTGTGACTGACACACTTCCTGGCGCCTGGTGGTGGCGCTATACCCGGGAGTCACAATAGGCACATCGATGCGATCAGAATCTTCAGACGAACAAACACCCCGCGTGTCATCACAATAAGACATTTTTTGCCCTAGATATTAGACACTTCCTGTTTCTCTGATTTCGCCACAACTTTGTCGCCTCGCCATGGCGGAACCGTTCGAGATATCAAAAATCCCTTCGCAATTTAGCAAGTCCAATGTCTCGGCATCATGATCACCACGTTTGGTGTCAATCGCATGAATCCCCTGGGAGGAGTATATAAAAGTTCAACACATGCATTTTTTAAACAATCCAAAATAGCCGACTTCCTGTTGGGCGGAGCTTAAATGTTAGAGGGCGAAAGTTGTTCGGGTCGATGAGATCTATAAGCGTACCAATTCTCGTACATGTGCGTACATTTTTGCCCGATCTGTGCATCAATGTTTTTTTTTGCATTACAGGGGAATCTACAGAGCCCCCGTGCAACGCCCGTGTTCCAGCCTTTGGATTTCTGCGATGACGGACGACTCTGACGTCTGTGCCAATTTTCAAGAGTTTTCGAGTATGTTAAGGCCCCCAAAATGTCCAAAAGTGTAAAAAAAAAAAAAAAAAAAAAAAAAAAAAATAGCTGCAAGCAGCAATGGCGGGCCCTCGCACGTTTTTTTACCGCTACACGGTGCGTCCGAGAAAACGATGCACGGTGGGCAAGGGCATCAAGTGGGTAAATATCAGTGGGCTATTTAATGTTGATATTGACCTATTTGGGGACTGTAGGTAAAAGAAACCCCACATTTTAGAAAAACAGGGGCACTAGTGAGCCACTTAAGAGACACGCCTATGTGTGACCTGTTTGTGCACACTTAACAGCCGACAACTCTGATGTGTGTGCCGACTTTTAGGTAATCTAAGCACGCCAAGTCTCCTAAATATGCCTGAAATAAATGTAAAGTTTGGGGCGTTGCCATGGGAACAGCGTTCGAGATATCAAAAATCCCTTCGCAATTTATCATCTACAATGTCTCGGCATCATGTACTCCACTTCTGGAGTCAATCTCATGAATATTCTAGAAGGAGTATTTAAAAGAACATCGGCGTCAACTTAAAGGCTTAAATAAGCCTTTAAAATGAAAGTAAAGTTTGACACGTTGCCATGGGAACAGCGTTTGAGATATCAAAAATCCCTTCGCAATTTATCATCTACAATGTCTCGGCATCATGTTGACCACTTCTGGTGTCAATCTCCTGAATATTCTAGAAGGAGTTTTTAAAAGCACATCGGCGTCAACTGAAAGGCTTAAATATGCCTTAAAAATGAAAGTAAAGTTTGACACGTTGCCATGGGAACAGCGTTCGAGATATCAAAAATCCCTTCGCAATTTATCATCTACAATGTCTCGCCATCATGTTGACCACTTCTGGTGTCAATCTCCTGAATATTCTAGAAGGAGTATTTAAAAGAACATTGCATGGAACTGTAAAAAAAATCCACCTTTGTGACTGACACACTTCCTGGCGCCTGGTGGTGGCGCTATACCCGGGAGTCACAATAGGCACATCGATGCGATCGGAATCTTCAGACGAACAAACACACCTCGTGTCATCACAATAAGACATTTTTTACCTTAGATATTAGACACTTCCTGTTTCTCTGATTTCGCCATAAATTTTTCGCCTCGCCATGGCAGAACCGTTCGAGATATCAAAAATCCCTTCGCAATTTAGCAAGTCCAATGTCTTGACATCATGTTCACCACGTTTGGTGTCAATCCCATGAATCCACTAGGAGGAGTATTTAAAAGTTCAACGCATTCATTTTTTAAACAATCCAAAATAGCCGACTTCCTGTTGGGCGGAGCTTAAATCTTAGAGTTCGAAAGTTGTTCGGGTCGATGAGATCTATATGCGTACCAACTCCCGTACATGTGCGTACATTTTTGCTTGATCTGTGCATCAATGTTCTTTTTTTGCATTACAGGGGGCGCTATAGAGCTCCCTTGCCACGCCCATATTCCAGCCTTTGCATGAGCCTAGTGGCACGTGACTTTGACATCTGTGCCAAATTTCCGTTGTTTTCGAGCATGTTAAGGCACCCACAGTGCACGCCAAGAGCTTAAATATGCCTGAAAATGAAAGTAAAGTTTGACGTGTTGCCATGGGAACAGCGTTCGAGATATCAAAAATCCCTTCGCAATTTATCATCTACAATGTCTCAGCATCGTGTTGACCGCTTTTGGTGTCAATCGCATGAAAATCCTAGGAGGAGTATTTAAAAGTTCACCATATGCAACTGTCAAGAAATCCACCTTTTGTGACTGCCACACTTCCTGGTGCCTGTTGGTGGCGCTATACCCAAGACTCAAAATAGGCACATCGATGCGATCGGAATCCTTGGCCGAACATACACACTGCGTTTCATCCCAATAAGACATTTTTTGCTTTAGATATTAGACACTTCCGGTTTCATTGAATTCGCCATAAATTTGTCGCCTCGTCATGGCAACACCGTTTGAGATATAAAAAATCCCTTCGCAATTTAGCAAGTCCAATGTCTCAGCATCATGTTCACCACGTTTGGTGTCAATCGTATGAATTCCCTAGGAGAAGTATTTAAAAGTTCATGACTGACACACTTCCTGGCGCCTGGTGGTGGCGCTATACCCGGGAGTCACAATAGGCACATCGATGCGATCGGAATCTTCAGACGAACAAACACCCCGCATGGCATCACAATAAGACATTTTTTACCTTAGATATTAAACACTTCCTGTTTCTCTGATTTTGCCACAACTTTGTCGCCTCGCCATGGCAGAACCGTTCGAGATATCAAAAATCCCTTCGCAATTTAGCAAGTACGATGTCTCGACATCATGATCACCACATTTGGTGTCATTCGCATGAATCCCCTAGGAGGAGTATTTAAAAGTTCAACACATGCATTTTTTAAACAGTCCAAAATAGCCGACTTCCTGTTGGGCGGAGCTTAAATGTTAGAGGGCGAAAGTTGTTCGAGTCGATGAGATCTATAAGCGTACCAATTCTCGTACATGTGCGTACATTTTTGCCCGATCTGTGCATCAATGTTTTTTTTTGCATTACAGGGGGCGCTACAGAGCCCCCGTGCCACGCCCGTGTTCCAGCCTTTGGATTTCTGCGATGACGGACGACTCTGACGTCTGTGCCAAATTTCAAGAGTTTTCGAGTATGTTAAGGCCCCCAAAAAGTCCAAAAGTGTTAAAAAAAATAAAAAATAAAAAAATAAAAACAAACAAAAAAATATAGCTGCAAGCAGCAATGGCGGGCCCTCGCACGTTTTTTTTACCGCTACACGATGCGTCCGAGAAAACGATGCCCGGTGGGCAAGGGCATCAAGTGGGTAAACATCAGTGGGCTATTTAATGTTGTTACTGAGCCATTTGGGGACTGTAGGTAAAAGAAAAACCCCACATTTTAGACAAATGGGGGCGCTAGTGAGCCACTAAAGAGACACGCCTTTGCCTAACCTTTTTGTCCACTCTGAACAGCCGACAACTCTAATGTGTGTGCCAACGTTTAGGTTAATCTAAGCACGCCAAGAGTCCTAAATATGCCTGAAATAAAAGTAAAGTTTGTGGCGTTGCCATGGGAACAGCGTTCAAGATATCAAAAATCCGTTCACAATTTATCATCTACAATGTCTCGGCATCATGTTGACCACTTTTGGTGTCAATTGCATGATTATTCTAGAAGGAGTATTTAAAAGAACATCGGCGTGAACTTAAAGGCTTAATTAAACCTTTAAAATGAAAGTAAAATTTGACGCGTTGTCATGGGAACAGCGTTCGAGATATCAAAAATCCCTTCGCAATTTATCATCTACAATGTCTCGACATCATGTTGACCACTTCTGGTGTCAATCTCATGAATATTCTAGAAGGAGTATTTAAAAGAACATCGGCGTCAACTTAAAGGCTTAAATAAGCCTTTAAAATGAAAGTAAAGTTTGACGCGTTGCCATGGGAACAGCGTTTGAGATATCAAAAATCCCTTCGCAATTTATCATCTACTATGTCGAGGCATAATGTTGACCGCTTTTGGTGTCAATAGCATGAATATTCTAGAAGGAGTATTTAAAAGACCATCGGCGTGAATTTAAAGGCTTAAATAAGCCTTTAAAATGAAAGTAAAGTTTGACGCGTTGCCATGGGAACAGCGTTTGAGATATCAAAAATCCCTTCACAATTTATCATCTACAATGTCTCAGCATTATGTTGACCACTTCTGGAGTCAATCACATTATTTCCCAAGGAGGAGTATTTAAAAGTTTACCACATGCAGCTGTAAGGTTTAAATATGCCTTAAAAATGAAAGTAAAGTTTGACAGGTTGCCATGGGAACAGCGTTCGAGATATCAAAAATCCCTTCGCAATTTATCATCTACAATGTCTTGGCATCATGTTGACCACTTTTGGTGTCAATCGCATAAACATTGTAGGAGGAGTATTTAAAAGAACATCGCATGGAACTGTCAAAAAAAATCCACCTTTGTGACTGACACACTTCCTGGCGCCTGGTGGTGGCGCTATACCCGGGAGTCACAATAGGCACATCGATGCGATCGGAATCTTCAGACGAACAAACACACCGCGTGTCATCACAATAAGAAATTTTTTGCCTTTGATATTAGACACTTCCTGTTTCTCTGATGTCGCCATAAATTCGTCGCCTCGCCATGGCAACACCGTTCGAGATATCAAAAATCCCTTCGCAATTTAGCAAGTCCAATGTCTCGACATCATGATCACCACGTTTGGTGTCAATCGCATGCATCCTCTAGGAGGAGTATTTAAAAGTTCAACGCTTGCATTTTTTAAACAATCCAAAATAGCCAACTTCCTGTTGGGCGGAGCTTAAATGTTAGAGGGCGAAAGTTGTTCGGGTCGATGAGATCTATATGCGTACCAACTCTCGTACATGTGCGTACATGTTTGCCCGATCTGCGCAACAATGTTTGTTTTTGCATTACAGGGGGCGCTACAGAGCCCCCGTGCCACGCCCGTGTTCCAGCCTTTGCCAGGTCGCAATGACGGACGACTTTGACGTGTGTGCCAAATTGCAAGAGTTTTCGAGTATGTTTAGGCACCCAAAAGGGCCAAAAGTGTTAAAAAAAATAAAAATAAAAATAAAAATAAAAAAAAAAAAAATAATAATCCGAGCAAAAACAATAGGGCTTCGCACCATTCGGTGCAGGCCATTCTGGCCTGCTCCTCGGTGCTCGGGCCCTAAATATAGCTGCAAGCAGCAATGGCGGGCCCTCGCACATTTTTTTACCGCTACACGGTGCGTCCGAGAAAACGATGCACGGTGGGCAAGGGCGTCAAGTGGGTAAATTTCAGTGGGCCATTTAATGTTGTTACTGAGCCATTTGGGGACTGTAGGTAAAAGAAACCCCACATTTTAGACAAACGGGGGCGCTAGTGAGCCACTTAAGAGACACGCCTATGTGTGACCTGTTTGTGCACACTTAACAGCCGACAACTCTAATGTGTGTGCCGACTTTTAGGTTAATCTAAGCACGCCAAGAGTCCTAAATATGCCTGAAATAAATGTACGTTTGGGGCGTTGCCATGGGAACAGCGTTCGAGATATCAAAAATCCCTTCGCAATTTATCATCTACTATGTCTCGGCATCATGTTGACCACTTCTGGTGTCAATCTCATGAATATTCTAGAAGGAGTATTTAATAGAACATCGGCGTCAACTTAAAGGCTTAAATAAGCCTTTAAAATGAAAGTAAAGTTTGACGCGTTGCCATGGGAACAGCGTTTGAGATATCAAAAATCCCTTCGCAATTTATCATCTACAATGTCTCAGCATTATGTTGACCACTTCTGGAGTCAATCACATTATTTCCTCAGGAGGAGTATTTAAAAGTTTACCGCATGCAGCTGTAAGGTTTAAATATGCCTTAAAAATGAAAGTAAAGTTTGACAGGTTGCCATGGGAACAGCGTTAGAGATATCAAAAATCCCTTCGCAATTTATCATCTACAATGTCTCGGCATCATGTTGACCACTTCTTGTGTCAATCGCATGAAAATCGTAGAAGGAGTATTTAAAAGAACATCGCATGGAACTGTAAGGCTTAAATATGCCTTAAAAATGAAAGTAAAGTTTGACAGGTTTTCATGGGAACAGCGTTCGAGATATCAAAAATCCCTTCGCAATTTATCATCTACAATGTCTTGGCATCATGTTGACCACTTTTGGTGTGAATCGCATAAACATTCTAGGAGGAGTATTTAAAAGAACATCGCATGGAACTGTCAAAAAAAATCCACCTTTGTGACTGACAGACTTCCTGGTGCCTGGTGGTGGCGCTATACCCGGTAGTCACAATAGGCACATCGATGCGATCGGAATCTTCAGATGAACAAACACACCGCGTGTCATCACAATAAGACATTTTTTGCCTTAGATATTAGACACTTCCTGTTTCTCTGATGTCGCCATAAATTTGTCGCCTCGCCATGGCAGAACCGTTCGAGATATCAAAAATCCCTTCGCAATTTAGCAAGTCCAATGTCTCGACACCATGTTCACCACGTTTGGTGTCAATCGCATGAATCCCCTGGGAGGAGTATATAAAAGTTCAACACATGCATTTTTTAAACAATCCAAAATAGCCGACTTCCTGTTGGGCGGAGCTTAAATGTTAGAGGGCGAAAGTTGTTCGGGTCGATGAGATCTATAAGCGTACCAAGTCTCGTACATGTGCGTACATTTTTGCCCGATCTGTGCATCAATGTTTTTTTTTGCATTACAGGGGGCGCTACAGAGCCCCTGTGCCACGCCCGTGTTCCAGCCTTTGGATTTCTGCGATGACGGACGACTCTGACGTCTGTGCCAATTTTCAAGAGTTTTCGAGTATGTTAAGGCCCCCAAAAAGTCCAAAAGTGTTAAAAAAAAAAAAAAAAAATAATAATAAAAATAATAAATCCGAGCAAAAACAATAGGGCTTCGCACCTACGGTGCAGGCCATTCTGGCCTGCTCCTCGGTGCTCGAGCCCTAAAAATAATAAATTCTAACAAAACCAATAGGGCTTCGCACCTTTCGGTGCAGGCCATACTGGCCTGCTCCTCGGTGCTCGAGCCCTAATAATAATAAATTCGAGCAAAAACAATAGGGCTTCGCACCTACGGTGCAGGCCATTCTGGCATGCTCCTCGGTGCTCGGGCCCTAATAATAAATCCGAGCAAAAACAATAAGGCTTCGCACCTACGGTGCAGGCCATTCTGGCCTGCTCCTCGGTGCTCGGGCCCTAATAATAAATATAGCTGCAAGCAGCAATGGCGGGCCCTCGCACGTTTTTTTACCGCTACACGGTGCCTCCGAGAAAACGATGCGCGGTGGGCAAGGGCATCAAGTGGGTAAATATCAGTGGGCTATTTAATGTTGTTACTGAGCCATTTGGGGACTGTAGGTAAAAGAAACCCCACATTTTAGACAAACAGGGGCACTAGTGAGCCACTTAAGAGACACGCCTATGTCTGACCTTTTTGTGCACACTTAACAGCCGACAACTCTGATGTGTGTGCCGACTTTAAGGTTAATCTAAGCACGTCAAGAGCCTTAAAAATGTCTGAAATAAAAGTAAAGTTTGCGGCGTTGCCATGGGAACAGCGTTCTAGATATCAAAAATCCCTTCGCAATTTATCATCTACAATGTCTCGGCATCATGTACACCACTTCTGGTGTCAATCGCATGAATATCCTAGAAGGAGTATTTAAAAGAACATCGGCGTCAACTGAAAGGCTTAAATATGCCTTCAAAATGAAAGTAAAGTTTGACGCGTTGCCATGGCAACAGCGTTCGAGATATCAAAAATCCCTTCGCAATTTATCATCTACAATGTCTCGGCATCATGTTGACCACTTTTGGTGTCAATCGCATGAATATCCTAGAAGAAGTATTTAAAAGAACATCGGATGGAACTGTCAAAAAAATCCACCTTTGTGACTGACAGGCTTCCTGGCGCCTGGTGGTGGCGCTATACCCGAGACTCACAATAGGCACATCGTTGCGATCGGAATCTTCAGGCGAACAAACACTCTGCTTGGCATCACAATAAGATTTTTTTTGCCTTAGATATTAGACACTTCCTGTTTCTCTGATTTTGCCACAACTTTGTCGACTCGCCACGGCAGCACCGTTCGAGATATCAAAAATCCCTTCGCAATTTAGCAAGTACAATGTCTCAACATCACGTTCACCACGTTTGGTATCAATCCCAAGAATCCTCTAGGAGGAGTATTTAAAAGTTCACCACATGCATTTTTGAAACAATACAAAATAGCCGACTTCCTGTTGGGCGGAGCTAAAATGTTTGAGTACGAAAGTTGTTTGGGTCGATGAGATCTATATGCGTACCAACTCTCGTACATGTGCGTACATGTTTGCTCGATCTGTGCCCCAATGTTAGTTTTTGCATTACAGGGGGCGCTACAGAGCTCCCTTGCCACACCCATATTCCAGCCTTTGCATGAGCCTAGTGGCACGTGACTTTGACATCTGTGCAAAATTTCTTTTGTTTTCGAGCATGTTAAGGCACCCAAAGTGCACGCCAAGAGCTTAAATATGCCTGAAAATGAAAGTAAAGTTTGACGCGTTGCCATGGGAACAGCGTTCGAGATATCAAAAATCCCTTCGCAATTTATCATCTACAATGTCTCGCCATCATGTTGACCACTTTTGGTGTCAATCGCATGAAAATCCTAGGAGGAGTATTTAAAAGAACATCGCATACAACAATAGGGCTTCGCACCTTTCGGTGCAGGCCATTCTGGACTGCTCCTCGGTGCTCGGGCCCTAATAATAATCCGAGCAAAAACAATAGGGCTTCGCACCTACGGTGCAGGCCATTCTGGCCTGCTCCTCGGTGCTCGGGCCCTAAAAATAAATAAATATAGCTGCAAGCAGCAATGGCGGGCCCTCGCACGTTTTTTTACCGCTACACGGTGCGTCCGAGAAAACGATGCACGGTGGGCAAGGGCATCAAGTGGGTAAATATCAGTGGGCTATTTAATGTTGTTACTGAGCCATTTGGGGACTGTAGCTAAAAGAAACCCCACATTTTAGACAAACAAGGGCACTAGTGAGCCACTTAAGAGACACGCCTTTATCTGACCTTTTTGTGCACACTTAACAGCCGACAACTCTGATGTGTGTGCCAACTTTAAGGTTAATCTAAGAACGTCAAGAGCCTTAAATATGCCTGAAATAAAAGTAAAGTTTGCAGCGTTGCCATGGGAACAGCGTTCGAGATATCAAAAATCCCTTGGCAATTTATCATCTACAATGTCTCGGCATCATGTTGACAACTTCTGTAGTCAACCACATGAATATCCTAGAAGGAGTATTTAAAAAAACATCGCATGCAACTGTCAGGTTTAAATAAGCCTTAAAATGAAAGTAAAATTTGAGGCGTTGCCATGGGAACAGCGTTTGAGATATCAAAAATTCCTTCGCAATTTAGCATCTACAATGTCTCGGCATCATGTTGACCACTTCTGGAGTCAATCGCATGAATATTCTAGAAGGAGTATTTAAAAGAACATCGGCGTCAACTGAAAGGCTTAAATATGCCTTAAAATGAAAGTAAAGTTTGACGCGTTGCCATGGGAACAGCGTTCGAGATATCAAAAATCCCTTCGCAATTTATCATCTACAATGTCTCGCCATCATGTTGACCACTTTTGGTGTCAATCGCATAAACATTGTAGGAGGAGTATTTAAAAGAACATTGCATGGAACTGTAAAAAAAATCCACCTTTGTGACTGACACACTTCCTGGCGCCTGGTGGTGGCGCTATACCCGGGAGTCACAATAGGCACATCGATGCGATCGGAATCTTCAGACGAACAAACACCCCGCGTGTCATTACAATAAAACATTTTTTGCCCTAGATATTAGACACTTCCTGTTTCTCTGATTTCGCCACAACTTTGTCGCCTCGCCATGGCGGAACCGTTCGAGATATCAAAAATCCCTTCTCAATTTAGCAAGTCCAATGTCTCGGCATCATGATCACAACGTTTGGTGTCAATCGCATGAATCCCCTGGGAGGAGTATATAAAAGTTCAACGCATGCATTTTTTAAACAATCCAAAATAGCCGACTTCCTGTTGGGCGGAGCTTAAATGTTAGGGCGAAAGTTGTTCGGGTCGATGAGATCTATAAGCGTACCAAGTCTCGTACATGTGCGTACATTTTTGCCCGATCTGTGCATCAATGTTTTTTTTTGCATTACAGGGGGCGCTACAGAGTCCCTTTGCCACGCCCGTGTTCCAACCTTTGGATTTCTGCGATGACCGACGACTCTGACGTCTGTGCCAATTTTCAAGAGTTTTCGAGTATGTTAAGGCCCCCAAAATGTCCAAAAGTGTTAAAAAAAAATAAAAAAAAAAAAAATAATAAAATAGAGCTGCAAGCAGCAATGGCGGGCCCTCGCACGTTTTTTTACCGCTACACGGTGCGTCCGAGAAAACGATGCACGGTGGGCAAGGGCATCAAGTGGGTAAATATCAGTGGGCTATTTAATGTTGTTACTGAGCCATTTGGGGACTGTAGCTAAAAGAAACCCCACATTTTAGACAAACGGGGGCACTAGTGAGCCACTTAAGAGACACGCCTTTATCTGACCTTTTTGTGCACACTTAACAGCCGACAACTCTGATGTGTGTGCCAACTTTAAGGTTAATCTAAGCACGTCAAGAGCCTTAAATATGCCTGAAATAAAAGTAAAGTTTGCAGCGTTGCCATGGGAACAGCGTTCGAGATATCAAAAATCCCTTGGCAATTTATCATCTACAATGTCTCGCCATCATGTTGACCACTTTTGGTGTCAATCGCATAAACATTCTAGGAGGAGTATTTAAAAGAACATTGCATGGAACTGTAAAAAAAATCCACCTTTGTGACTGACACACTTCCTGGCGGCTGGTGGTGGCGCTATAACCGGGAGTCACAATAGGCACATCGATGCGATCGGAATCTTCAGACGAACAAACACCCCGCGTGTCATTACAATAAAACATTTTTTGCCCTAGATATTAGACACTTCCTGTTTCTCTGATTTCGCCACAAATTTGTCGCCTCGCCATGGCGGAACCGTTCGAGATATCAAAAATCCCTTCGCAATTTAGGAAGTCCAATGTCTCGGCATCTTGATCACCACGTTTGGTGTCAATCGCATGAATCCCCTGGGAGGAGTATATAAAAGTTCAACGCATGCATTTTTTAAACAATCCAAAATAGCCGACTTCCTGTTGGGCGGAGCTTAAATGTTAGAGGGCGAAAGTTGTTCGGGTCGATGAGATCTATAAGCGTACCAAGTCTCGTACATGTGCGTACATTTTTGCCCGATCTGTGCATCAATGTTTTTTTTTGCATTACAGGGGGCGCTACAGAGCCCCTGTGCCACGCCCGTGTTCCAGCCTTTGGATTTCTGCGATGACGGACGACTCTGACGTCTGTGCCAAATTTCAAGAGTTTTCGAGTATGTTAAGGCTCCCAAAAAGTCCAAAAGTGTTAAAAAAAAATAAAAATAAAAATAAAAAAATAATAAAAAATATAGCTGCAAGCAGCAATGGCGGGCCCTCGCACGTTTTTTTACCGCTACACGGTGCGTCCGAGAAAACAATGCACGGTGGGCAAGGGCATCAAGTGGGTAAATATCAGTGGGCTATTTAATGTTGTTACTGAGCCATTTGGGGACTGTAGGTAAAAGAAACCCCACATTTTAGACAAACGGGGGCGCTAGTGAGCCACTAAAGAGACACGCCTTTGTCTGACCTATTTGTCCACTCTGAACAGCCGACAACTCTGATGTTTGTGCCGACTTTTAGGTTAATCTAAGCACGCCAAGAGTCCTAAATATGCCTGAAATAAATGTAAAGTTTGGGGCGTTGCCATGGGAACAGCGTTATTTTTTGCCTTAGATATTAGACACTTCCTGTTTCTCTGAATTCGCCATAAATTCGTTGCCTCGCCATGGCAGAACCGTTCGAGATATCAAAAATCCCTTCGCAATTTATCATCTACTATGTCTCGGCATCATGTTGACCGCTTTTGGTGTCAATTGCATGAATATCCTAGAAGGAGTATTTAAAGGAACATCGGCGTCAACTGAAAGGCTTAAATATGCCTTTAAAATGAAAGTAAAATCTGACGCGTTGCCATGGGAACAGCGTTTGAGATATCAAAAATCCCTTCGCAATTTATCAACTACAATGTCTCAGCATTATGTTGACCACTTCTGGAGTCAATCACATTATTTCCTCAGGAGGAGTATTTAAAAATTTACCGCATGCAGCTGTAAGGTTTAAATATGCCTTAAAAATGAAAGTAAAGTTTGACAGGTTGTCATGGGAACAGCGTTTGAAATATCAAGAATCCCTTCGCAATTTATCATCTACAATATCTCGGCTTCATGTTGACCACTTTTGGTGTCAATTGCATGATTATTCTAGAAGGAGTATATAAAAGTTCACTGCATGCAACTGTAAGGCTTAAATATGCCTTTAAAATGAAAGTAAAGTTTGACACGTTGCCATGGGAATAGCGTTCGAGATATCAAAAATCCCTTCGCAATTTATCATCTACAATGTCTCGCCATCATGTTGACCACTTCTGGTGTTAATCGCATGAATATCCTAGAAGGAGTATATTAAAGGAACATCGGCGTCAATTAAAAGGCTTAAATATGCCTTTAAAATGAAAGTAAAGTTTGACGCGTTGCCATGGGAACAGCATTTGAGATATCAAAAATCCCTTCGCAATTTATCATCTACAATCTCTCGGCTTCATGTTCACCACTTTTGGTGTCAATTGCATGATTTTTCTAGAAGGAGTATTTAAAAGAACATAGCATGGAACTGTCAAAAAAAATCCACCTTTGTGACTGACACACTTCCTGGCGCCTGGTGGTGGCGCTATACCCGGGAGTCACAATAGGCACATCGATGCGATCGGAATCTTCAGACGAACAAACACCCTGCATGGCATCACAATAAGATATTTTTTGCCTTAGAAATTAGACACTTCCTGTTTCTCTAAATTCGCCATAAATTCGTCGCCTCGCCATGGCAGAACCGTTCGAGATATCAAAAATCCCTTCGCAATTTAGCAAGTACAATGTCTCGACATCATGATCACCACGTTTGGTGTCAATCCCATGAATCCACTAGGAGGAGTATTTAAAAGTTCAACGAATGCATTTTTTAAACAATCCAAAATAGCCGACTTCCTGTTGGGCGGAGCTTAAATGTTAGAGGCGAAAGTTGTTCGGGTCGATGAGATCTATATGCGTACCAACTCTCGTACATGTGCGTACATTTTTGCCCGATCTGTGCATCAATGTTTTTTTTTGCATTACAGGGGGCGCTATAGAGCCCCCGTGCCACGCCCGTGTTCCAGCCTTTGGATTTCTGCGATGACGGACGACTCTGACGTCTGTGCCAATTTTCAAGAGTTTTCGAGTATGTTAAGGCCCCCAAAAAGTCCAAAAGTGTTAAAAAAAATAAAAAAAAATAAAAATAAAAAAATAAAAATAATAATCCGAGCAAAAACAATAGGGCTTCGCACCTACGGTGCAGGCCATTCTGGCCTGCTCCTCGGTGCTCGAGCCCTAAATATAGCTGCAAGCAGCGATGGCGGGCCCTCGCACGTTTCTTTACCGCTACACAGTGCCTCCGAGAAAACAATGCATGGTGGGCAAGGGCATCAAGTGGGTAAATATTAGTGGCCTATTTAATGTTGTTACTGAGACATTTGGGGACTGTAGGTAAAAGAAACCCCATATTTTAGACAAACGGGGGCGCTATTGAGCCACTTAAGAAACACGCCTATTTCTGACCTGTTTGTGCACACTTACAGCGTTCAAGATATCAAAAATCCCTTCGCAATTTATCATCTACAATGTCTCGGCATCATGTACACCACTTCTGGAGTCAATCGCATGAATATTCTAGAAGGAGTATTTAAAAGAACATCGGTGTCAACTGAAAGGCTTAAATATGCCTTTAAAATGAAAGTAAAGTTTGACGCGTTGCCATGGGAACAGCGTCTGAGATATCAAAAATCCCTTCGCAATTTATCATCTACAATATCTCGGCATCATGTTGACCACTTCTGGGGTGAATCACATTATTTCCCTAGAAGGAGTATATAAAAGAACATCGCATGCAACTGTCAGGTTTAAATAAGCCTTTAAAATGAAAGTAAAATTTGACGCGTTGCCATAGAAACAACGTTCGAGATATCAAAAATCCCTTCGCAATTTATCATCTACAATGTCTCGGCATCATGTTGACCACTTTTGGTGTCAATCGCATGAAAATCCTAGAAGGAGTATTTAAAAAAACATCGCATGGAACTGTAAGGGTTAAATATGCCTTTAAAATGAAAGTAAAGTTTGACAGGTTGCCATGGGAACAGCGTTCGAGATATCAAAAATCCCTTCGCAATTTATCATCTACAATGTCTCGGCATCATGTTGACCACTTCTTGTGTCAATCGCATGAAAATCCTAGAAGGAGTATTTAAAAGAACATCGCATGGAACTGTCAAAAAAATCCAGCTTTGTGACTGACACACTTCCTGGCGCCTGGTGGTGGCGCTATACCCGGGAGTCACAATAGGCACATCGATGCGATCGGAATCTTCAGACGAACAAACACCCTGCATGGCATCACAATAAGATATTTTTTGCCTTAGATATTAGACACTTCCTGTTTCTCTGAATTCGCCATAAATTCGTTGCCTCGCCATGGCAGAACCGTTCGAGATATCAAAAATCCCTTCGCAATTTAGCAAGTACAATGTCTCAGCATCATGTTTACCACGTTTGGTGTCAATCGCATGCATCCTCTAGGAGGAGTATATAAAAGTTCAATGCATGCATTTTTTAAACAATCCAAAGTAGCCGACTTCCTGTTGGGCGGAGCTTAAATGTTAGAGGGTGAAAGTTGTTCGGGTCGATGAGATCTATATGCGTACCAAGTCTCGTACATGTGCGTAAATTTTTGCCCGATCTGTGACCCAATGTTTGTTTTTGCATTACAGGGGGCGCTACAGAGCTCCCTTACTACGCCCGAATTTCAGCCTTTGCCGGGTCCTAATGGCCAACGACTCTGACATCTCTGCCAATTTTCAAGAGTTTTTGAGTATGTTAAGGCCCCCAAATTGCCCTGAAACGAAAAAAAAAAAAAAAAAATAAATCCGAGCAAAAACAATAGGGCTTCGCACCTTTCGGTGCAGGCCATTCTGGCCTGCTCCTCGGTGCTTGGGCCCTAAATATAGCTGCAAGCAGCAATGGCGGGCCCTCGCACGTTTTTTACCGCTACACGATGCGTCCGAGAAAACGATGCACGGTGGGCAAGGGCATCAAGTGGGTAAACATCAGTGGGCTATTTAATGTTGTTACTGAGCCATTTGGGGACTGTAGGTAAAAGAAAAACCCAACATTTTAGACAAATGGGGGCGCTAGTGAGCCACTAAAGAGACACGCCTTTGTCTGACCTATTTGTCCACTCTGAACAGCTGACAACTCTGATGTGTGTGCCAACGTTTAGGTTAATCTAAGCACGCCAAGAGTCCTAAATATGCCTGAAATAAAAGAAAAGTTTGACGCATTGCCATGGGAACAGCGTTTGAGATGTCCAAAATTCCTTCGCAATTTAGCGTCTGCAATGTCTCAGCATCATGTGGACCACTTCTGGTGTGAATCACATTATTTCCCTAGAAGGAGTATTTAAAAGAACATTGCATGCAACTGTCAGGCTAAAATAAGCCTTTAAAATGAAAGTAAAATTTGACGCATTGCCATGGCAACAGCGTTTGAGATATCAAAAATCCCTTCGCAATTTATCATCTGCAATGTCTCAGCATCATGTTGACCACTTTTGGTGTCAATCGCATGAATATCCTAGAAGGAGTATTTAAAAGAACATCGGATGGAACTGTCAAAAAAATCCACCTTTGTGACTGACAGACTTCCTGGCGCCTGGTGGTGGCGCTATACCCGGGAGTCACAATAGGCACATCGATGCGATCCGAATCTTCAGGCGAACAAAACCCCGCTTGGCATCACAATATGAATTTTTTTGCCTTAGATATTAGACACTTCCTGTTTCTCTGAATTCGCCACAACTTTGTCGACTCGCCACGGCAGCACCGTTCGAGATATCAAAAATCCCTTCGCAATTTAGCAAGTACAATGTCTCGACATCACGTTCACCACGTTTGGTGTCAATCCCATGAATCCTCTAGGAGGAGTATTTAAAAGTTCACCAAATGCATTTTTGAAACAATACAAAATAGCCGACTTCCTGTTGGGCGGAGCTAAAATGTTTGAGTGCGAAAGTTGTTTGGGTCGATGAGATCTATATGCGTACCAACTCTCGTACATGTGCGTACATGTTTGCTCGATCTGTGCCCCAATGTTTGTTTTTGCATTACAGGGGGCGCTACAGAGCTCCCTTGCCACGCCCATATTCCAGCCTTTGCATGAGCCTAGTGGCACGTGACTTTGACATCTGTGCAAAATTTCCGTTGTTTTCGAGCATATTAAGGCACCCAAAATGCACGCCAAGAGCTTAAATATGCCTGAAAATGAAAGTAAAGTTTGACGTGTTGCCATGGGAACAGCGTTCGAGATATCAAAAATCCCTTCACAATTTATCATCTACAATGTCTCAGCATCGTGTTGACCGCTTTTGGTGTCAATCGCATGAAAATCCTAGGAGGAGTATTTAAAAGTTCACCATATGCAACGGTCAAAAATCCACCTTTTGTGACTGCCACACTTCCTGGTGCCTGTTGGTGGCGCTATACCCGAGACTCAAAATAGGCACATCGATGCGATCGGAATCCTTGGCCGAACATACACACTGCGTTTCATCCCAATAAGACATTTTTTGCTTTAGATATTAGACACTTCCTGTTTCATTGAATTCGCCATAAATTTGTCGCCTCGTCATGGCAACACCGTTTGAGATATCAAAAATCCCTTCGCAATTTAGCAAGTCCAATGTCTCAGCATCATGTTCACCACGTTTGGTGCCAATCGTATGAATTCCCTAGGAGAAGTATTTAAAAGTTCATGACTGACACACTTCCTGGCGCCTGGTGGTGGCGCTATACCCGGTAGTCACAATTGGCAAATCGATGCGATCGGATACTTCAGACGAACAAACACCCCGCATGGCATCACAATAAGACTTTTTTTACCTTAGATATTAAACACTTCCTGTTTCTCTGATTTCGCAAAACTTTGTCGCCTCGCCATGGCAGAACCGTTCGAGATATCAAAAATCCCTTCGCAATTTAGCAAGTACAATGTCTCGACATCATGATCACCACATTTGGTGTCATTCGCATGAATCACCTAGGAGGAGTATTTAAAAGTTCACCGCATGCATTTTTTAAACAATCCAAAATAGCCGACTTCCTGTTGGGCGGAGCTTAAATGTTAGAGGGTGAAAGTTGTTCGGGTCGATGAGATCTATATGCGTACCAACTCCCGTACATGTGGGTACATGTTTGTCCGATCTGTGCACCAATGTTTTTTTTTGCAATACAGGGGGCGCTACAGAGCCCCTTTGCCACGCCCGTGTTCCAGCCTTTGCCCGTTCGCAATGACAGACGACTCTGACGTCTGTGCCAAATTTCAAGAGTTTTCGAGTATGTTAAGGCACCCAAAGTGCCCAAAACTGTTAAAAAAATAATAAAATAAAATATAGCTGCAAGCAGCAATGGCGGGCCCTCGCACGTTTTTTTACCGCTACACGGTGCGTCCGAGAAAACGATGCACGGTGGGCAAGGGCATCAAGTGGGTAATATCATTGGGCTATTTAATGTTGTTACTGACCCATTTGGGGACTGTAGGTAAAAGAAACCCCACATGTTAGACAAACGGGGGCGCTAGTGAGCCACTTAAGAGACACGCCTATGTGTGACCTGTTTGTGCACAATTAACAGCCGACAACTCTGATGTGTGTGCCGACTTTTAGGTTAATCTAAGCACGCCAAGAGTCCTAAATATGCCTGAAATAAATGTAAAGTTTGGGGCGTTGCCATGGGAACAGCGTTCGAGATATCAAAAATCCCTTCGCAATTTATCATCTACTATGTCTCGGCATCATGTTGACTACTTCTGGTGTCAATCTCATGAATATTCTAGAAGGAGTATTTAAAAGAACATCGGTGTGAACTTAAAGGCTTAAATAAGCCTTTAAAATGAAAGTAAAGTTTGACACGTTGCCATGGGAACAGCGTTCGAGATATCAAAAATCCCTTCGCAATTTATCATCTACTATGTCTCGGCATCATGTTGACCACTTCTGGCATCAATCGCATAATTATTCTAGAAGGAGTATTTAAAAGAACATCGGCGTCAACTGAAAGGCTTAAATAAGCCTTTAAAATGAAAGTAAAGTTTGACACGTTGCCATGGGAACAGCGTTTGAGATATCAAAAATCCCTTCGCAATTTATCATCTACTATGTCTCGGCATCATGTTGACCACTTCTGGTGTCAATCTCATGAATATTCTAGAAGGAGTATTTAAAAGAACATCGGTGTGAACTTAAAGGCTTAAATAAGCCTTTAAAATGAAAGTAAAGTTTGACACGTTGCCATGGGAACAGCGTTTGAGATATCAAAAATCCCTTCGCAATTTATCATCTACAATGTCTCGGCATCATGTAGACCACTTCTGGAGTCAATTGCATGATTTTTCTAGAAGGAGTATTTAAAAGAACATAGCATAGAACTGTCAAAAAAAATCCAGCTTTGTGACTGACGCACTTCCTGGCGCCTGGTGGTGGCGCTATACCCGGGAGTCACAATAGGCACATCATTGCGATCGGATTCTTCAGACGAACAAACAAACCGCGTGTCATCACAATAAGACATTTTTTGCCTTAGATATTAGACACTTCCTGTTTCTCTGAATTTGCCATAAATTCGTCATCTCGCCATGGCAGAACCGTTCGAGATATCAAAAATCCCTTCGCAATTTAGCAAGTACAATGTCTCGGCATCATGATCACCACGTTTGGTGTCAATCCCATGAATCCACTAGGAGGAGTATTTAAAAGTTCAATGCATGCATTTTTTAAACAAACCAAAATAGCCGACTTCCTGTTGGGTGGAGCTTAAATGTTAGAGGGCGAAAGTTGTTCGGGTCGATGAGATCTATATGCGTACCAACTCTCGTACATGTGCGCACATTTTTGCCCGATCTGTGCATCAATGTTTTTTTTTGCATTACAGGGGGCGCTATAGAGCCCCCGTGCCACGCCCGTGTTCCAGCCTTTGGATTTCTGCGATGACGGACGACTCTGACGTCTGTGCCAAGTTACAAGAGTTTTCGAGTATGTTAAGGCACCCAAAAAGTCCAAAAGTGTTAAAAAAATAAATAAAAAATAAAATAATAATAATAAATATAGCTGCAAGCAGCAATGGCGGGCCCTCGCACGTTTTTTTACCGCTACACGGTGCGTCCGAGAAAACGATGCACGGTGGGCACGTGCATCAAGTGGGTAAATATCAGTGGGCTATTTAATGATGTTACTGAGCCATTTGGGGACTGTAGGTAAAAGAAACCCCACATTTTAGACAAAACGGGGGCGCTAGTGAGCCACTTAAGAGACACACCTATATCTGACCTGTTTGTGCACACTTAACAGCCGACAACTCTGATGTGTGTGCCGACTTTTAGGTTAATCTAAGCACGCCAAGAGTCCTAAATATGCCTGAAATAAATGTAAAGTTTGGGGCGTTGCCATGGGAACAGCGTTCGAGATATCAAAAATCCCTTCGTAATTTATCATCTACAATGTCTCGGCATCATGTTGACCACTTCTGGTGTCAATCTCATGAATATTCTAGAAGGAGTATTTAAAAGAACATCAGCGTCAACTTAAAGGCTTAAATAAGCCTTTAAAATGAAAGTAAAGTTTGACGCAATGCCATGGGAACAGCGTTTGAGATATCAAAAATCCCTTCGCAATTTATCATCTACAATGTCTCGGCATCATGTTGACCACTTCTGGTGTCAATCTCATGAATATTCTAGGAGTATTTAAAAGAACATCAGCGTCAACTTAAAGGCTTAAATAAGCCTTTAAAATGAAAGTAAAATCTGACGCGTTGCCATGGGAACAGCGTTTGAGATATCAAAAATCCCTTCGCAATTTATCATCTACAATGTCTCGGCATCATGTTGACCACTTCTGGAGTCAATCACATTATTTCCTCAGGAGGAGTATTTAAAAATGTACCGCATGCAGCTGTAAGGTTTAAATATGCCTTAAAAATGAAAGTAAAGTTTGACAGGTTGTCATGGGAACAGCGTTTGAAATATCAAGAATCCCTTCGCAATTTATCATCTACAATATCTCGGCTTCATGTTGACCACTTTTGGTGTCAATTGCATGATTATTCTAGAAGGAGTATATAAAAGTTCACTGCATGCAACTGTAAGGCTTAAATATGCCTTTAAAATGAAAGTAAAGTTTGACACGTTGCCATGGGAATAGCGTTCGAGATATCAAAAATCCCTTCGCAATTTATCATCTACAATGTCTCGCCATCATGTTGACCACTTCTGGTGTTAATCGCATGAATATCCTAGAAGGAGTATATTAAAGGAACATCGGCGTCAACTAAAAGGCTTAAATATGCCTTTAAAATGAAAGTAAAGTTTGACGCGTTGCCATGGGAACAGCGTTTGAGATATCAAAAATCCCTTTGCAATTTATCATCTACAATGTCTCGGCATCATGTTGACCACTTTTGGTGTCAATTGCATGAATATCCTAGAAGGAGTATTTAAAGGAACATCGGCGTCAACTGAAAGGCTTAAATATGCCTTTAAAATGAAAGTAAACTTTGACGCGTTGCCGTGGGAACAGCGTTTGAGATATCAAAAATCCCTTCGCAATTTATCATCTACAATCTCTCGGCTTCATGTTCACCACTTTTGGTGTCAATTGCATGATTTTTCTAGAAGGAGTATTTAAAAGAACATAGCATGGAATTGTCAAAAAAAATCCAGCTTTGTGACTGACACACTTCCTGGCGCCTGGTGGTGGCGCTATACCCGGGAGTCACAATAGGCACATCGATGCGATCGGAATCTTCAGACGAACAAACACCCTGCATGGCATCACAATAAGATATTTTTTGCCTTAGAAATTAGACACTTCCTGTTTCTCTAAATTCGCCATAAATTCGTCGCCTCGCCATGGCAGAACCGTTCGAGATATCAAAAATCCCTTCGAAATTTAGCAAGTACAATGTCTCGACATCATGATCACCACGTTTGGTGTCAATCCCATGAATCCACTAGGAGGAGTATTTAAAAGTTCAACGAATGCATTTTTTAAACAATCCAAAATAGCCGACTTCCTGTTGGGCGGAGCTTAAATGTTAGATGGCGAAAGTTGTTCGGGTCGATGAGATCTATATGCGTACCAACTCTCGTACATGTGCGTAAATTTTTGCCCGATCTGTGCATCAATGTTTTTTTTGCATTACAGGGGGCGCTATAGAGCCCCCGTGCCACGCCCGTGTTCCAGCCTTTGGATTTCTGCGATGACGGACGACTCTGACATCTGTGCCAATTTTCAAGAGTTTTCGAGTATGTTAAGGCCCCCAAAAAGTCCAAAAGTGTTAAAAAAAATAAAAAAATAAAAAAATAAAAAAATAAAAATAATAATCCGAGCAAAAACAATAGGGCTTCGCAGCTACGGTGCAGGCCATTCTGGCCTGCTCCTCGGTGCTCGGGCCCTAAATATAGCTGCAAGCAGCAATGGCGGGCCCTCGCACGTTTTTTTACCGCTACACGGTGCGTCCGAGAAAACGATGCACGGTGGGCAAGGGCATCAAGTGGGTAAATATCATTGGGCTATTTAATGTTGTTACTGACCCATTTGGGGACTGTAGGTAAAAGAAACCCCACATTTTAAACAAACGGGGGCACTACTGAGCCACTTAAGAGACACGCCTATGTCTGACCTTTTTGTGCACACTTAACAGCCGACAACTCTGATGTGTGTGCCAACTTTTAGGTTAATCTAAGCACGTCAAGAGCCTTAAATATGCCAGAAATTAAATTAAAGTTTGCGGTATTGCCATGGGAACAGCGTTTGAGACATCAAAAATCCCTTCGCAATTTATCAGTTACAATGTCTCGGCATCATGTTGACCACTTCTGGTGTTAACCGCATGAATATCCTAGAAGGAGTATTTAAAAGAACATCGGCGTCAACTGAGAGGCTTAAATATGCCTTTAAAATGAAAGTAAACTTTGACGCATTGCCATGGGAACAGCGTTTGAGATATCAAAAATCCCTTCGCAATTTATCATCTACAATGTCTCGGCATCATGTTGACCACTTTTGGTGTCAATTGCATGATTATTCTAGAAGGAGTATTTAAAAGTTAACTGCATACAACTGTAAGGCTTAAATATGCCTTCAAAATGAAAGTAAAGTTTGACGCGTTGCCATGGGAACAGCGTTTGAGATATCAAAAATACCTTCGCAATTTGTCATCTACAATGTCTGAGCATCATGTTGACCACTTCTGGTGTTAACCGCATGAATATCCTAGAAGGAGTATTTAAAAGAACATCGGTGTCAACTGAAAGGCTTAAATATGCCTTTAAAATGAAAGTAAACTTTGACGCGTTGCCATGGGAACAGCGTTTGAGATATCAAAAATCCCTTCGCAATTTATCATCTACAATCTCTCGGCTTCATGTTGACCACTTTTGGTGTCAATCGCATGAAAATCCTAGAAGGAGTATTTAAAAGAACATCGCATGGAACTGTAAGGCTTAAATATGCCTTTAAAATGAAAGTAAAGTTTGACAGGTTGCCATGGGAACAGCGTTCGAGATATCAAAAATCTCTTCGCAATTTATCATCTACAATGTCTCGGCATCATGTTGACCACTTCTTGTGTCAATCGCATGAAAATCCTAAAAGGAGTATTTAAAAGAACATCGCATGGAACTGTCAAAAAAATCCAGCTTTGTGACTGACACACTTCCTGGCGCCTGGTGGTGGCGCTATACCCGGGAGTCACAATAGGCACATCGATGCGATCGGAATCTTCAGACGAACAAACACCCCGCATGGCATCACAATAAGATATTTGTTGCCTTAGATATTAGACACTTCCTGTTTCTCTGATTTCGCCATAAATTTGTCGGCTCGCCATGGCAGAACCGTTCGAGATATCAAAAATCCCTTCGCAATTTAGCAAGTCCAGTGTCTCAACATCATGTTCACCACGTTTGGTGTCAATCGCATGCATCCTCTAGGAGGAGTATTCAAAAGTTCACCGCATGCATTTTTTAAACAATCCAAAATAGCCGACTTCCTGTTGGGCGGAGCTTAAATGTTAGAGGGTGAAAGTTGTTCGGGTCGATGAGATCTATAAGCGTACCAACTCCCGTACATGTGCGTACATTTTTGTCGAATCTGTGCCCCAATGTTTGTTTTTGCATTACAGGGGGCGCTACAGAGCCCCCGTGCCACGCCCGTGTTCCAGCCTTTGGATTTCTGCGATGACGGACGACTCTGACGTCTGTGCCAATTTTCAAGAGTTTTCGAGTATGTTAAGGCACCCAAAAAGTCCAAAAGTGTTAAAAAAAAAATAAATAAAATAATAATAATAAATATAGCTGCAAGCAGCAATGGCGGGCCCTCGCACGTTTTTTTACCGCTACACGGTGCGTCCGAGAAAACGATGCACGGTGGACAAGGGCATAAAGTGGGTAAATATCAGTGGGCTATTTATTGTTGTTACTGAGCCATTTGGGGACTGTAGGTAACAGAAACCCCAAATTTTAAACAAACGGGGGCGCTAGTGAGCCACTTAAGAGACACGCCTATTTGTGACCTGTTTGTGCACACTTAACAGCTGACAACTCTGATGTTTGTGCTGACTTTTAGGTTAATCTAAGCACGGCAAGAGTCCTAAATATGCCTGAAATAAATGTAAAGTTTGGGACGTTGCCATGGGAACAGCGTTCGAGATATCAAAAATCCCTTCGCAATTTATCATCTACTATGTCTCGGCATCATGTTGACCACTTCTGGTGTTAACCGCATGAATATCCTAGAAGGAGTATTTAAAGGAACATCGGCGTCAACTTAAAGGCTTAAATAAGCCTTTAAAATGAAAGTAAAGTTTGGCGCGTTGCCATGGGAACAGCGTTCGAGATATCAAAAATCCCTTCGCAATTTATCATCTACAATGTCTCAGCATTATGTTGACCACTTCTGGTGTTAACCGCATGAATATCCTAGAAGGAGTATTTAAAGGAACATCGGCCTCAACTGAAAGGCTTAAATAAGCCTTTAAAATGAAAGTAAAGTTTGGCGCGTTGCCATGGGAACAGCGTTTGAGATATCAAAAATCCCTTCGCAATTTATCATCTACAATGTCTCAGCATTATGTTGACCACTTCTGGTGTTAACCGCATGAATATCCTAGAAGGAGTATTTAAAGGAACATCAGCGTCAACTTAAAGGCTTAAATAAGCCTTTAAAATGAAAGTAAAGTTTGGCGCGTTGCCATGGAACAGCGTTTGAGATATCAAAAATCCCTTCGCAATTTATCATCTACAATGTCTCGGCATCATGTTGACCACTTCTGGCGTCAATCGCATGAATATTCTAGAAGGAGTATTTAAAAGAACATTGGCGTCAACTGAAAGGCTTAAATATGCCTTTAAAATGAAAGTAAAATCTGACGCGTTGCCATGGGAACAGCGTTTGAGATATCAAAAATCCCTTCATAATTTATCATCTACAATGTCTCAGCATTATGTTGACCACTTCTGGAGTCAATCACATTATTTCCCCAGGAGGAGTATTTAAAAGTTAACCGCATGCAGCTGTAAGGTTTAAACATGCCTTAAAAGTGAAAGTAAAGTTTGACAGGTTGCCATGGGAACAGCGTTCGAGATATCAAAAATCCCTTCGCAATTTATCATCTACAATGTCTTGGCATCATGTTGACCACTTTTGGTGTCAATCGCATAAACATTGTAGGAGGAGTATTTAAAAGAACATCGCATGGAACTGTCAAAAAAAATCCACCTTTGTGACTGACACACTTCCTGGCGCCTGGTGGTGGCGCTATACCCGGGAGTCACAATAGGCACATCGATGCGATCGGAATCTTCAGACGAACAAACACACCACGTGTCATCACAATAAGACATTTTTTGCCTTTGATATTAGACACTTCCTGTTTCTCTGATGTCGCCATAAATTTGTCGCCTCGCCATGGCAACACCGTTCGAGATATCAAAAATCCCTTCGCAATTTAGCAAGTCCAATGTCTCGACATCATGTTCACCACGTTTGGTGTCAATCGCATGCATCCTCTAGGAGGAGTATTTAAAAGTTCAACGCATGCATTTTTTAAACAACCCAAAATAGCCAACTTCCTGTTGGGCGGAGCTTAAATGTTAGAGGGCGAAAGTTGTTCGGGTCGATGAGATCTATATGCGTACCAACTCTCGTACATGTGCGTACATGTTTGCCCGAACTGCGCAACAATGTTTGTTTTTGCATTACAGGGGGCGCTACAGAGCCCCCGTGCCACGCCCGTGTTCCAGCCTTTGCCCGGTCGCAATGACGGACGACTTTGACGTGTGTGCCAAATTGCAAGAGTTTTCGAGTATGTTTAGGCACCCAAAATGGCCAAAAGTGTTAAAAAAAAAAATAAAAAAAATAAAAAAAAAAAAATAATAATAAATATAGCTGCAAGCAGCAATGGCGGGCCCTCGCACGTTTTTTTACCGCTACACGGTGCGTCCGAGAAAACGATGCACGGTGGGCAAGCGCATCAAGTGGGTAAATATCAGTGGGCTATTTAATGTTGTTACAGAGCCATTTGGGGACTGTAGGTAAAAGAAACACCACATTTTAGACAAACAGGGGCGCTAGTGAGCCACTTAAGAGACACGCCTATATCTGACCTTTTTGTGCACACTTAACAGCTGACAACTCTGATGTGTGTGCCAACTTTAAGGTTAATCTACTCACGCCAAGAGCCTTAAATATGCCTGAAATAAAAGGAAAGTTTGTGGCGTTGCCATGGGAACAACGTTCGAGATATCAAAAATCCCTTCGCAATTTATCATCTACAATGTCTCAGCATCATGTTGACCACTTCTGGTGTTAATCGCATGAATATCCTAGAAGGAGTATTTAAAGGAACATCGGCGTCAACTGAAAGGCTTAAATATGCCTTTAAAATGAAAGTAAACTTTGACGCGTTGCCATGGGAACAGCGTTCGAGATATCAAAAATCCCTTCACTATTTATCATCTACAATATCTCGGCTTAATGTTGACCACTTTTGGTGTCAATTGCATGATTATTCTAGAAGGAGTATATAAAAGTTCACTGCATGCAACTGTAAGGCTTAAATATGCCTTTAAAATGAAAGTAAAGTTTGACACGTTGCCATGGGAACAGCGTTCGAGATATAAAAAATCCCTTCGCAATTTATCATCTACTATGCCTCGGCATCATGTTGACCACTTTTGGTGTCAATCGCATGAATATCCTAGAAGGAGTATTTAAAGGAACATCGGCGTCAACTGAAAGGCTTAAATATGCCTTAAAAATGAAAGTAAAGTTTGACACGTTGCCATGGGAACAGCGTTCGAGATATCAAAAATCCCTTCGCAATTTATCATCTACTATGCCTCAGCATCATGTTGACCACTTTTGGTGTCAATCGCATGAATATCCTAGAAGGAGTATTTAAAGGAACATCGGCGTCAACTGAAAGGCTTAAATATGCCTTTAAAATGAAAGTAAAATTTTACGCGTTGCCATGGGAACAGCGTTTGAGATATCAAAAATCCCTTCGCAATTTATCATCTACAATCTCTCGGCTTCATGTTGACCACTTTTGGTGTCAATTGCATGATTTTTCTAGAAGGAGTATTTTAAAGAACATAGCATAGAATTGTCAAAAAAAATCCAGCTTTGCGAGTGACGCACTTCCTGGCGCCTGGTGGTGGCGCTATACCCGGGAGTCACAATAGGCACATCGATGCGATCGGAATCTTCAGACGAACAAACACCCCGCATGGCATCACAATAAGATATTTTTTGACTTAGATATTAGACACTTCCTGTTTCTCTGAATTCGCCATAAATTCGTCGCCTCTCCATGGCAGAACCGTTCGAGATATCAAAAATCCCTTCGCAATTTAGCAAGTACAATGTCTCGGCATCATGATCACCACGTTTGGTGTCAATCCCATGAATCCACTAGGAGGAGTATTTAAAAGTTCAACGCATGCATTTTTTAAACAAACCAAAATAGCCGACTTCCTGTTGGGCGGAGCTTAAATGTTAGAGGGCGAAAGTTGTTCGGGTCGATGAGATCTATATGCGTACCAACTCTCGTACATGTGCGTACATTTTTGCCCGATCTGTGCATCAATGTTTTTTTTTGCATTACAGGGGGCGCTATAGAGCCCCCGTGCCACGCCCGTGTTCCAGCCTTTGGATTTCTGCGATGACGGACGACTCTGACGTCTGTGCCAATTTTCAAGAGTTTTCGAGTATGTTAAGGCACCCAAAAAGTCCAAAAGTGTTAAAAAAAATAAAAAAAAAAAAAAAAATAATAATAAAAATAATAATCCGAGCAAAAACAATAGGGCTTCGCACCTACGGTGCAGGCCATTCTGGCCTGCTCCTCGGTGCTCGGGCCCTAAATATAGCTGCAAGCAGCAATGGCGGGCCCTCGCACGTTTTTTTACCGCTACACGGTGCCTCCGAGAAAACGATGCACGGTGGGCAAGGGCATCAAGTGGGTAAATATGAGTGGACTATTTCATGTTGCTACTGACCCATTTAGGTACAGTAGGTAAAAGAAACACCATATTTTAGACAAACGGGGGCGCTAGTCAGCCACTAAATAGACACGCCTTTATCTGACGTTTTTGTCAACACTTAACAGCCGAAAACTCTGATGTGTGTGCCAAATTTAAAGTTCAACTAAGCACGCCAAGAGCCTTAAACATGCCTGAAATTAAAGTAACATTTGACGCGTTGCCATGGGAACAGCGTTCGAGATGTCAAAAATTCCTTCACAATTTATCATCTACAATGTCTCAGCATCATGTTGACCACTTCTGGTGTCAATCGCATGAATCCCATACGAGGAGTATTTAAAGGTTCACAGCATGTAACTGTCAGCCTTAAATATGCTGGAAAATGAAAGCAAAGTTTGATGCATTGCCATGGGAACAGCGTTTGAGATATAAAAAATCCCTTCGCAATTTATCATCTACAATGTCTCGGCATCATGTACACCACTTCTGGAGTCAATCGCATGAATATTCTAGAAGGAGTATTTAAAAGAACATCGGCGTCAATTGAAAGGCTTAAATATGCCTTTAAATTGAAAGTAAAGTCTGACGCATTGCCATGGGAACAGCGTTTGAGATATCAAAAATTCCTTCACAATTTATCATCTACAATGTCTCAGCATCATGTTGACAACTTCTGGTGTGAATCGCATTATTTCCCTAGAAGGAGTATTTAAAAGAACATGCATGCAACTGTCAGGATTAAATAAGCCTTTAAAATTAAAGTAAAAAGTTTGACGCATTGCCATAGGAACAACGTTCGAGATATCAAAAATCCCTTCGCAATTTATCAACTACAATGTCTCAGCATCATGTTGACCACTTTTGGTGTCAATCGCATGAAAATCCTAGGAGGAGTATTTAAAAGAACATCGTATGGAACTGTCCACCTTTGTGACTGACAAACTTCCTGGCGCCTCGTGGTGGCGCTATACCCGAGACTCACTATAGGCACATCGATGCGATCGGAATCTTCAGGCGAACAAACACCCTGCTTGGCATCGCAATAAGAAATTTTTTGCCTTAGATATTAGACACTTCCTGTTTCTCTGATTTCGCCATAAATTTGTTGCCTCGCCATGGCAGAACCGTTCGAGATATCAAAAATCCCTTCGCAATTTAGCAAGTCCAATGTCTCGACATCATGTTCACCACGTTTGGTGTCAATCCCATGAATCCACTAGGAGGAGTATTTAAAAGTTCAACGCATTCGTTTTTTAAACAATCCAAAATAGCCGACTTCCTGTTGGGCGGAGCTTAAATCTTAGAGTGTGAAAGTTGTTCGGGTCGATGAGATCTATATGCTTACCAACTCTCGTACATGTGCGTACATTTTTGCCCGATCTGTGCATCAATGTTATTTTTTTGCATTACAGGGGGCGCTACAGAGCTCCCTTGCCACGCCCATATTCCAGCCTTTGCATGAGCCTAGTGGCACGTGACTTTGACATCTGTGCCAAATTTCCGTTGTTTCGAGCATGTTAAGGCACCCAAAGTGCACGCCAAGAGCTTAAATATGCCTGAAAATGAAAGTAAAGTTTGACGTGTTGCCATGGGAACAGCGTTCGAGATATCAAAAATCCCTTCGCAATTTATCATCTACAATGTCTCAGCATCGTGTTGACCGCTTTTGGTGTCAATCGCATGAAAATCCTAGGAGGAGTATTTAAAAGTTCACCATATGCAACTGTCAAGAAATCCACCTTTTGTGACTGCCACACTTCCTGGTGCCTGTTGGTGGCGCTATACCCGAGACTCAAAATAGGCACATCGATGCGATCGGAATCCTTGGCCGAACATACACACTGCGTTTCATCCCAATAAGACATTTTTTGCTTTAGATATTAGACACTTCCTGTTTCATTGAATTCGCCATAAATTTGTCGCCTCGTCATGGCAACACCATTTGAGATATCAAAAATCCCTTCGCAATTTAGCAAGTCCAATGTCTCAGCATCATGTTCACCACGTTTGGTGTCAATCGTATGAATTCCCTAGGAGAAGTATTTAAAAGTTCATGACTGACACACTTCCTGGCGCCTGGTGGTGGCGCTATACCCGGGAGTCACAATAGGCACATCGATGCGATCGGAATCTTCAGACGAACAAACACCCCGCATGGCATCACAATAAGACATTTTTTACCTTAGATATTAAACACTTCCTGTTTCTCTGATATCGCCACAACTTTGTCGCCTTGCCATGGCAGAACCGTTCGAGATATCAAAAATCCCTTCGCAATTTAGCAAGTACAATGTCTCGACATCATGATCACCACATTTGGTGTCATTCGCACGAATCCCCTAGGAGGAGTATTTAAAAGTTCAACGCATGCATTTTTTAAACAGTCCAAAATAGCCGACTTCCTGTTGGGCGGAGCTTAAATGTTAGAGGGCGAAAGTTGTTCGGGTCGATGAGATCTATAAGCGTACCAAGTCTCGTACATGTGCGTACATTTTTGCCCGATCTGTGCATCAATGTTTTTTTTTGCATTACAGGGGGCGCTACAGAGCCCCCGTGCCACGCCCGTGTTCCAGCCTTTGGATTTCTGCGATGACGGACGACTCTGACGTCTGTGCCAAATTTCAAGAGTTTTCGAGTATGTTAAGGCCCCCAAAAAGTCCAAAAGTGTTAAAAAAAAAAAAAAAAAAAAAAAAAAAAAAAAAAAAATAATAAATTCTAACAAAACCAATAGGGCTTCGCACCTTTCGGTGCAGGCCATTCTGGCCTGCTCCTCGGTGCTCGAGCCCTAATAATCCGAGCAAAAACAATAGGGCTTCGCACCATTCGGTGCAGGCCATTCTGGCCTGCTCCTCGGTGCTCGGGCCCTAAATATAGCTGCAAGCAGCAATGGCGGGCCCTCGCACGTTTTTTTACCGCTACACGATGCGTCCGAGAAAACGATGCCCGGTGGGCAAGGGCATCAAGTGGGTAAACATCAGTGGGCTATTTAATGTTGTTACTGAGCCATTTGGGGACTGTAGGTAAAAGAAAAACCCCACATTTTAGACAAATGGGGGCGCTAGTGAGCCACTAAAGAGACACGCCTTTGCCTGACCTATTTGTCCACTCTGAACAGCCGACAACTCTGATGTGTGTGCCAACGTTTAGGTTAATCTAAGCACGCCAAGAGTCCTAAATATGCCTGAAATAAAAGTAAAGTTTGTGGCGTTGCCATGGGAACAGCGTTCAAGATATCAAAAATCCGTTCACAATTTATCATCTACAATGTCTCGGCATCATGTTGACCACTTTTGGTGTCAATTGCATGATTATTCTAGAAGGAGTATTTAAAAGAAAATCGGCGTCAACTTAAAGGCTTAAATAAGCCTTTAAAATGAAAGTAAAGTTTGACGCGTTGCCATGGGAACAGCGTTTGAGATATCAAAAATCCCTTCACAATTTATCATCTACAATGTCTCGGCATCATGTTGACCACTTCTGGTGTCAATCGCATGAATATTCTAGAAGGAGTATTTAAAAGAACATCGGCGTGAACTTAAAGGCTTAAATAAGCCTTTAAAATGAAAGTAAAGTTTGACGCGTTGCCATGGGAACAGCGTTCGAGATATCAAAAATCCCTTCACAATTTATCATCTACAATGTCTTGGCATCATGTTGACCACTTCTGGTGTCAATCGCATGAATATTCTAGAAGGAGTATTTAAAAGAACATCGGCGTGAACTTAAAGGCTTAATTAAACCTTTAAAATGAAAGTAAAATTTGACGCGTTGTCATGGGAACAGCGTTCGAGATATCAAAAATCCCTTCGCAATTTATCATCTACAATGTCTCGACATCATGTTGACCACTTCTGGTGTCAATCTCATGAATATTCTAGAAGGAGTATTTAAAAGAACATCGGCGTCAACTTAAAGGCTTAAATAAGCCTTTAAAATGAAAGTAAAGTTTGACGCGTTTCCATGGGAACAGCGTTTGAGATATCAAAAATCCCTTCGCAATTTATCATCTACTATGTCTCCGCATCATGTTGACCACTTCTGGTGTCAATCGCATGAATATTCTAGAAGGAGTATTTAAAAGAACATTGGCGTGAATTTAAAGGCTTAAATAAGCCTTTAAAATGAAAGTAAAGTTTGACGCGTTGCCATGTGAACAGCGTTTGAGATATCAAAAATCCCTTCACAATTTATCATCTACAATGTCTCAGCATTATGTTGACCACTTCTGGAGTCAATCACATTATTTCCCCAGGAGGAGTATTTAAAAGTTTACCACATGCAGCTGTAAGGTTTAAATATGCCTTAAAAATGAAAGTAAAGTTTGACAGGTTGCCATGGGAACAGCGTTCGAGATATCAAAAATCCCTTCGCAATTTATCATCTACAATGTCTTGGCATCATGTTGACCACTTTTGATGTCAATCGCATAAACATTGTAGGAGGAGTATTTAAAAGAACATCGCATGGAACTGTCAAAAAAATCCACCTTTGTGACTGACACACTTCCTGGCGCCTGGTGGTGGCGCTATACCCGGGAGTCACAATAGGCACATCGATGCGATCGGAATCTTCAGACGAACAAACACCCCGCGTGTCATCACAATAAGACATTTTTTGCCTTTGATATTAGACACTTCCTGTTTCTCTGATGTCGCCATAAATTTGTCGCCTCGCCATGGCAACACCGTTCGAGATATCAAAAATCCCTTCGCAATTTAGCAAGTCCAATGTCTCGACATCATGTTCACCACGTTTGGTGTCAATCGCATGCATCCTCTAGGAGGAGTATTTAAAAGTTCAACGCTTGCATTTTTTAAACAATCCAAAATAGCCGACTTCCTGTTGGGCGGAGCTTAAATGTTAGAGGGCGAAAGTTGTTCGGGTCGATGAGATCTATATGCGTACCAACTCTCGTACATGTGCGTACATGTTTGCCCGATCTGCGCAACAATGTTTGTTTTTGCATTACAGGGGGCTCTACAGAGCCCCCGTGCCACGCCCGTGTTCCAGCCTTTGCCAGGTCGCAATGACGGACGACTTTGACGTGTGTGCCAAATTGCAAGAGTTTTCGAGTATGTTTAGGCACCCAAAAGGGCCAAAAGTGTTAAAAAAAAAAAAATAAAAAAAAAATAATAATAATAATAATAATAATCCGAGCAAAAACAATAGGGCTTCGCACCATTCGGTGCAGGCCATTCTGGCCTGCTCCTCGGTGCTCGGGCCCTAATAAATATAGCTGCAAGCAGCAATGGCGGGCCCTCGCACGTTTTTTTACCGCTACACGGTGCGTCCGAGAAAACGATGCACGATGGGCAAGGGCATCAAGTGGGTAAATATCAGTGGGCTATTTAATGTTGTTACTAAGCCATTTGGGGACTGTAGCTAAAAGAAACCCCACATTTTAGACAAACGGGGGCACTAGTGAGCCACTTAAGAGACACGCCTTTATCTGACCTTTTTGTGCACACTTAACAGCCGACAACTCTGATGTGTGTGCCAACTTTAAGGTTAATCTAAGCACGTCAAGAGCCTTAAATATGCCTGAAATAAAAGTAAAGTTTGCAGCGTTGCCATGGGAACAGCGTTTGAGATATCAAAAATTCCTTCGCAATTTAGCATCTACAATGTCTCGGCATCATGTTGACCACTTCTGGTGTGAATCACATTATTTCCCTAGAAGGAGTATTTAAAAGAACATCGCATGCAACTGTCAGGTTTAAATAAGCCTTTAAAATGAAAGTAAAATTTGAGGCGTTGCCATAGAAACAACGTTCGAGATATCAAAAATCCCTTCGCAATTTATCATCTACAATGTCTCAGCATCATGTTGACCACTTTTGGTGTCAATCGCATGAATATCCTAGGAGTATTCAAAAGAACATCGGTTTCAACTGAAAGGCTTAAATATGCCTTTAATATGAAAGTAAAGTTTGACGCGTTGCCATGGGAACAGCGTTTGAGATATCAAAAATCCCTTCGCAATTTATCATCTACAATGCCTCAGCATCATGCTGACCACTTCTGGAGTCAATCGCATGAATATTCTAGAAGGAGTTTTTAAAAGCACATCGGCGTCAACTGAAAGGCTTAAATATGCCTTAAAAATGAAAGTAAATTTTGACGCGTTGCCATGGGAACAGCGTTCGAGATATCAAAAATCCCTTCGCAATTTATCATCTACAATGTCTCGCCATCATGTTGACCACTTTTGGTGTCAATCGCATAAACATTCTAGGAGGAGTATTTAAAAGAACATTGCATGGAACTGTAAAAAAAATCCACCTTTGTGACTGACACACTTCCTGGCGCCTGGTGGTGGCGCTATACCCGGGAGTCACAATAGGCACATCGATGCGATCGGAATCTTCAGACGAACAAACACACCTCGTGTCATCACAATAAGACATTTTTTATCTTAGATATTAGACACTTCCTGTTTCTCTGATTTCGCCATAAATTTTTCGCCTCGCCATGGCAGAACCGTTCGAGATATCAAAAATCCCTTCGCAATTTAGCAAGTCCAATGTCTTGACATCATGTTCACCACGTTTGGTGTCAATCCCATGAATCCACTAGGAGGAGTATTTAAAAGTTCAACGCATTAATTTTTTAAACAATCCAAAATAGCCGACTTCCTGTTGGGCGGAGCTTAAATCTTAGAGTGCGAAAGTTGTTCGGGTTGATGAGATCTATATGCGTACCAAGTCCCGTACATGTGCGTACATTTTTGCTTGATCTGTGCATCAATGTTATTTTTTTGCATTACAGGGGGCGCTACAGAGCTCCCTTGCCACGCCCATATTCCAGCCTTTGCATGAGCCTAGTGGCACGTGACTTTGACATCTGTGCCAAATTTCCGTTGTTTTCGAGCATGTTAAGGCACCCACAGTGCACGCCAAGAGCTTAAATATGCCTGAAAATGAAAGTAAAGTTTGACGTGTTGCCATGGGAACAGCGTTCGAGATATCAAAAATCCCTTCGCAATTTATCATCTACAATGTCTCAGCATCGTGTTGACCCCTTTTGGTGTCAATCGCATGAAAATCCTAGGAGGAGTATTTAAAAGTTCACCATATGCAACTGTCAAGAAATCCACCTTTTGTGACTGCCACACTTCCTGGTGCCTGTTGGTGGCGCTATACCCAAGACTCAAAATAGGCACATCGATGCGATCGGAATCCTTGGCCGAACATACACACTGCGTTTCATCCCAATAAGACATTTTTTGCTTTAGATATTAGACACTTCCTGTTTCATTGAATTCGCCATAAATTTGTCGCCTCGTCATGGCAACATCGTTTGAGATATCAAAAATCCCTTGGCAATTTAGCAAGTCCAATGTCTCAGCATCATGTTCACCACGTTTGGTGTCAATCGTATGAATTCCCTAGGAGAAGTATTTAAAAGTTCATGACTGACACACTTCCTGGCGCCTGGTGGTGGCGCTATACCCGGGAGTCACAATAGGCACATCGATGCGATCGGAATCTTCAGACGAACAAACACCCCGCATGGCATCACAATAAGACATTTTTTACCTTAGATATTAAACACTTCCTGTTTCTCTGATTTTGCCACAACTTTGTCGCCTCGCCATGGCAGAACCGTTCGAGATATCAAAAATCCCTTCGCAATTTAGCAAGTACGATGTCTCGACATCATGATCACCACATTTGGTGTCATTCGCATGAATCCCCTAGGAGGAGTATTTAAAAGTTCAACACATGCATTTTTTAAACAGTCCAAAATAGCCGACTTCCTGTTGGGCGGAGCTTAAATGTTAGAGGGCGAAAGTTGTTCGAGTCGATGAGATCTATAAGCGTACCAATTCTCGTACATGTGCGTACATTTTTGCCCGATCTGTGCATCAATGTTTTTTTTTGCATTACAGGGGGCGCTACAGAGCCCCCGTGCCACGCCCGTGTTCCAGCCTTTGGATTTCTGCGATGACGGACGACTCTGACGTCTGTGCCAAATTTCAAGAGTTTTCGAGTATGTTAAGGCCCCCAAAAAGTCCAAAAGTGTTAAAAAAAAAAAAAAAAAAAAAAAAAAAAAAAATAATAATAATAAATTCTAACAAAACCAATAGGGCTTCGCACCTTTCGGTGCAGGCCATTCTGGCCTGCTCCTCGGTGCTCGGGCCCTAAATATAGCTGCAAGCAGCAATGGCGGGCCCTCGCACGTTTTTTTACCGCTACACGGTGCGTCCGAGAAAACGATGCACGGTGGGCAAGGGCCTCAAGTGGGTAAATATCAGTGGGCTATTTAATGTTGTTACTGAGCAATTTGGGGACTGTAGGTAAAAAAAACTCCACATTTTAGACAAACGGGGGCACTAGTGAGCCACTTAAGAGACATGCCTATGTCTGACCTGTTTGTGCACACTTAACAGCCAACAACTCTAATGTGTGTGCCACATTTAAAGTTCAACTAAGCACGCCAAGAGCCTTAAACATGCCTAAAATTAAAGTAAAGTTTGACGCGTTGCCATGGGAACAGCGTTTGAGATATCAAAAATCTCTTCGCAATTTAGCATCTACAATGTCTCAGCATTATGTTGACCACTTCTGGAGTCAATCACATTATTTCCTCAGGAGGAGTATTTAAAAGTTTACCGCATGCGGCTGTAAGGCTTAAATATGCCTTTAAAATGAAAGTAAAGTTTGACACGTTGCCATGGGAACAGCGTTCGAGATATCAAAAATCCCTTCGCAATTTATCATCTACAATGTCTCGCCATCATTTTGACCACTTCTGGTGTCAATCGCATGAATATCCTAGAAGGAGTATTTAAAGGAACATCGGCGTCAACTGAAAGGCTTAAAAATGCCTTTAAAATTAAAGTAAAGTTTGAAGCGTTGCCATGGGAACAGCGTTTGAGATATCAAAAATCCCTTCGCAATTTATCATCTACAATCTCTCGGCATCATGTTGACCACTTTTGGTGTCAATTGCATGATTTTTCTAGAAGGAGTATTTAAAAGAACATAGCATGGAACTGTCAAAAAAAATCCAGCTTTGTGACTGACACACTTCCTGGCGCCTGGTGGTGGCGCTATATCCGGGAGTCACAATAGGCACAACGATGCGATCGGAATCTTCAGACGAACAAACCCTCCGCATGGCATCACAATAAGATATTTTTTGCCTTAGATATTAGACACTTCCTGTTTCTCTGAATTCGCCATAAATTTGTCGCCTCGCCATGGCAGAACCGTTCGAGATATCAAAAATCCCTTCGCAATTTAACAATTTACAATGTCTCGACATCATGATCACCACGTTTGGTGTCAATCCCATGAATCCACTAGGAGGAGTATTTAAAAGTTCAACAAATGCATTTTTTAAACAATCCAAAATAGCGGACTTCCTGTTGGGCGGAGCTTAAATGTTAGAGGGCGAAAGTTGTTCGAGTCGATGAGATCTATAAGCGTACCAAGTCTCGTACATGTGCGTACATTTTTGCCCGATCTGTGCATCAATGTTTTTTTTTGCATTACAGGGGGCGCTACAGAGCCCCTATGCCACGCCCGTGTTCCAGCCTTTGGATTTCTGCGATGACGGACGACTCTGACGTCTGTGCCAATTTTCAAGAGTTTTCGAGTATGTTAAGGCCCCCAAAAAGTCCAAAAGTGTTAAAAAAAAAAAAAAAAAAAAAAAAAAATATAGCTGCAAGCAGCAATGGCGGGCCCTCGCACGTTTTTTTACCGCTACACGGTGCGTCCGAGAAAACGATGCACGGTGGGCAAGGGCATCAAGTGGGTAAATATCAGTGGGCTATTTAATGTTGTTACTGAGCCATTTGGGGACTGTAGCTAAAAGAAACCCCACATTTTAGACAAACGGGGGCGCTAGTGAGCCACTTAAGAGACACGCCTTTATCTGACCTTTTTGTGCACACTTAACAGCCGACAACTCTGATGTGTGTGCCAACTTTAAGGTTAATCTAAGCACGTCAAGAGCCTTAAATATGCCTGAAATAAAAGTAAGGTTTGGGGCGTTGCCATGGGAACAGCGTTTGAGATATCAAAAATCCCTTCGCAATTTTTCATCTACAATGTTTTGGCATCATGTTGACCACTTCTGGAGTCAATCGCATGAATATCCTAGAAGGAGTATTTAAAAGAACATCGGCGTCAACTGAAAGGCTTAAATATGCCTTTAAAATAAAAGTAAAGTTTGACGCGTTGCCATGGGAACAGCGTTTGAGATGTCCAAAATTCCTTCGCAATTTAGCGTCTACAATGTCTCAGCATCATGTGGACCACTTCTGGTGTGAATCACATAATTTCCCTAGAAGGAGTATTTAAAAGAAAATTGCATGCAACTGTCAGGCTAAAATAAGCCTTTAAAATGAAAGTAAAAAGTTTGACGCGTTGCCATGGGAACAGCGTTCGAGATATCAAAAATCCCTTCGCAATTTATCATCTACAATGTCTCAGCATCCTGTTGACCACTTTTGGTGTCAACCGCATGAATATCCTAGAAGGAGTATTTAAAAGAACATCGGATGGAACTGTCAAAAAAATCCACCTTTGTGACTGACAAACTTCCTGGCGCCTCGTGGTGGCGCTATACCCGAGACTCACAATAGGCACATCGATGCGATCGGAATCTTCAGGCGAACAAACACCCCGCTTGGCATCGCAATAAGACATTTTTTGCCTTAGATATTAGACACTTTCTGTTTCTCTGATTTCGCCATAAATTTTTCGCCTCGCCATGGCAGAACCGTTCGAGATATCAAAAATCCCTTCGCAATTTAGCAAGTCCAATGTCTCGACATCATGTTCACCACGTTTGGTGTCAATCCCATGAATCCACTAGGAGGAGTATTTAAAAGTTCAACGCATTCATTTTTTAAACAATCCAAAATAGCCGACTTCCTGTTGGGCGGAGCTTAAATCTTGGAGTGCGAAAGTTGTTTGGGTCGATGAGATCTATATGGGTACCAACTCCCGTACATGTGCGTACATTTTTGCCCGATCTGTGCATCAATGTTATTTTTTTGCATTACAGGGGGCGCTACAGAGCTCCCTTGCCACGCCCATATTCCAGCCTTTGCATGAGCCTAGTGGCACGTGACTTTGACATCTGTGCCAAATTTCCGTTGTTTTCGAGCATGTTAAGGCACCCAAAGTGCACGCCAAGAGCTTAAATATGCCTGAAAATGAAAGTAAAGTTTGACGTGTTGCCATGGGAACAGCGTTAGAGATATCAAAAATCCCTTCGCAATTTATCATCTACAATGTCTCAGCATCGTGTTGACCGCTTTTGGTGTCAATCGCATGAAAATCCTAGGAGGAGTATTTAAAAGTTCACCATATGCAACTGTCAAGAAATCCACCTTTTGTGACTGCCACACTTCCTGGTGCCTGTTGGTGGCGCTATACCCGAGACTCAAAATAGGCACATCGATGCGATCGGAATCCTTGGCCGAACATACACACTGCGTTTCATCCCAATAAGACATTTTTTGCTTTAGATATTAGACACTTCCTGTTTCATTGAATTCGCCATTAATTTGTCGCCTCGTCATGGCAACACCGTTTGAGATATCAAAAATCCCTTCGCAATTTAGCAAGTCCAATGTCTCAGCATCATGTTCACCACGTTTGGTGTCAATCGTATGAATTCCCTAGGAGAAGTATTTAAAAGTTCATGACTGACACACTTCCTGGCGCCTGGTGGTGGCGCTATACCCGGGAGTCACAATAGGCACATCGATGCGATCGGAATCTTCAGACGAACAAACACCCTGCATGGCATCACAATAAGACATTTTTTACCTTAGATATTAAACACTTCCTGTTTCTCTGATTTCGCCACAACTTTGTCGCCTCGCCATGGCAGAACCGTTCGAGATATCAAAAATCCCTTCGCAATTTAGCAAGTACAATGTCTCGACATCATGATCACCACATTTGGTGTCATTCGCACGAATCCCCTAGGAGGAGTATTTAAAAGTTCAACGCATGCATTTTTTAAACAGTCCAAAATAGCCGACTTCCTGTTGGGCGGAGCTTAAATGTTAGAGGGCGAAAGTTGTTCGGGTCGATGAGATCTATAAGCGTACCAAGTCTCGTACATGTGCGTACATTTTTGCCCGATCTGTGCATCAATGGTTTTTTTTGCATTACAGGGGGCGCTACAGAGCCCCCGTGCCACGCCCGTGTTCCAGCCTTTGGATTTCTGCGATGACGGACGACTCTGACGTCTGTGCCAATTTTCAAGAGTTTTCGAGTATGTTAAGGCTCCCAAAAAGTCCAAAAGTGTTAAAAAAAATAAAAAAAAAAAAAATAAAAAAAAAAAAAAAAAAAATAATAAATTCTAACAAAACCAATAGGGCTTCGCACCATTCGGTGCAGGCCATTCTGGCCTGCTCCTCGGTGCTCGAGCCCTAAAAAATAATAATCCGAGCAAAAACAATAGGGCTTCGCACCTACGGTGCAGGCCATTCTGGCCTGCTCCTCGGTGCTCGGGCCCTAATAATAATAAAAATAATAATCCGAGCAAAAACAATAGGGATTCGCACCTTTCGGTGCAGGCCATTTTGGCCTGCTCCTCGGTGCTCGAGCCCTAAATATAGCTGCAAGCAGCAATGGCGGGCCCTCGCACGTTTTTTTTTACCGCTACACGGAGCGTCCGAGAAAACGATGCACGGTGGGCAAGGGCATCAAGTGGGTAAATATCAGTGGGCTATTTAATGTTGTTACTGAGCCATTTGGGGACTGTAGCTAAAAGAAACCCCAGACTTTAGACAAAAGGGGGCGCTAGTGAGCCACTTAAGAGACACGCCTATGTCTGACCTTTTTGTGCACACTTAACAGCCGAAAACTCTGATGTGTGTGTCAACTTTAATGTTAATCTAAACAAGTCAAGAGCCTTAAATATGCCTGAAATAAAAGCGAAGTTTGCAGCATTGCCATTGGAACGGCGTTCGAAATATCAAAAATCCCTTCGCAATTAATCATCTACTATGTCTCGGCATCATGTTGACCACTTATGGAGTCAATCGCATGAATATGCTAGAAGGAGTATTTAAAAGAACATCGGCGTCAACTGAAAGGCTTAAATATGCCTTTAAAATGAAAGTAAAGTTTGACGCGTTGCCATGGGAACAGCGTTTGAGATATCAAAAATCCCTTCGCAATTTATCATCTACAATGTCTCGGCATCATGTTGACCACTTCTCATCTCAATCGCATGAAAATCCTAGAAGGAGTATTTAAAAGAACATCGCATGGAACTGTCAAAAAAATTCACCTTTGTGACCTACACACTTCCTGGCGCCTGGTGGTGGCGCTATTCCCGGGAGTCACAATAGGCACATCGCTGCGATCGGAATCTTCAGATGAACAAACACCCCGCGTGTCATCACAATAAGACATTTTTTGCCTTAGATATTAGACACTTCCTGTTTCTCTGAATTCGCCATAAATTTGTCGCCTCACCATGGCAGAACCGTTCGATATATCAAAAATCCCTTCGCAATTTATCATCTACAAGGTCTCGGCATCATGTTCACCATGTTCGGTGTCATTTGCATGAATCCTCTAGGAGGAGTATTTAAAAGTTCACCGCATGCATTTTTGAAACAATCCAAAATAGCCGACTTCCTTTTGGGCGGAGCTAAAATGTTTGAGTGCGAAAGTTGTTTGGGTCGATGAGATCTATATGCATACCAACTCTCGTACATGTGCGTACATGTTTGCTCGATCTGTGCCCCAATGTTTGTTTTTGCATTACAGGGGGCGCTACAGAGCTCCCTTGCCACGCCCATATTCCAGCCTTTGCATGAGCCTAGTGGCACGTGACTTTTACATCTGTGCCAAACTTCTGTTGTTTTCGAGCATGTTAAGGCACCCAAAGTGCACTCCAAGAGCTTAAATATGCCTGAAAATGAAAGTAAAGTTTGACGTGTTGCCATGGGAACAGCGTTAGAGATATCAAAAATCCCTTCGCAATTTATCATCTACAATGTCTCAGCATCATGTTGACCACTTTTGGTGTCAATCGCATGAAAATCCTAGGAGGAGTATTTAAAAGTTCACCACATGCAACTGTCAAAAAATCCACCTTTTGTGACTGCCAGACATCCTGGTGCCTGTTGGTGGCGCTATACCCGAGACTCAAAATAGAAACATCGATGCGATCGGAATGCTTGGCCGAACATACACACTGCGTTTCATCCCAATAAGACATTTTTTGCTTTAGATATTAGACACTTCCTGTTTCATTGAATTCGCCATAAATTTGTCGCCTCGCCATGGCAACACCGTTTGAGATATCAAAAATCCCTTCGCAATTTAGCAAGTCCAATGTCTCAGCATCATGTTCACCACGTTTGGTGTCAATCGTATGAATTCCCTAGGAGAAGTATTTAAAAGTTCATGACTGACATACTTCCTGGCGCCTGGTGGTGGCGCTATACCCGGGAGTCACAATAGGCACATCGATGCGATCGGAATCTTCAGACGAACAAACTACCCGTATGGCATTACAATAAGATATTTTTTGCCTTAGATATTAGACACTTCCTGTTTCTCTGATTTCGCCATGAATTTGTCGCCTCGCCATGGCAGAATCATTCGAGATATCAAAAATCCCTTCGCAATTTAGCAAGTACAATGTCTCGGCATCATGTTGACCACTTCTGGAGTCAATCGCATGAATATTCTAGAAGGAGTATTTAAAAGAACATCGGCGTCAACTAAAAGGCTTAAATATGCCTTTAAAATGAAAGTAAAGTTTGACGCGTTGCCATCGGAACAGCGTTTGAGATATCAAAAATCCCTTCGCAATTTATCATCTACAATCTCTCGGCTTCATGTTGACCACTTTTGGTGTCAATTGCATGATTTTTCTAGAAGGAGTATTTAAAAGAACATAGCATGGAACTGTCAAAAAAAATCCAGCTTTGTGACTGACGCACTTCCTGGCGCCTGGTGGTGGCGCTATACCCGGGAGTCACAATAGGCACATCGATGCGATCGGAATCTTCAGATGAACAAACACCCCGCATGGCATCACAATAAGATAATTTTTGCCTTAGATATTAGACACTTCCTGTTTCTCTGAATTCGCCATAAATTCGTCACCTCGCCATGGCAGAACCATTCGAGATATCAAAAATCCCTTCGCAATTTAGCAAGTACAATGTCTCGGCATCATGATCACCACGTTTGGTGTCAATCCCATGAATCCACTAGGAGGAGTATTTAAAAGTTCAACGCGAGCATTTTTTAAACAATCCAAAATAGCCGACTTCCTGTTGGGCGGAGCTTAAATGTTAGAGGGCGAAAGTTGTTCGGGTCGATGAGATCTATATGCGTACCAACTCTCGTACATGTGCGCACATTTTTGCCCGATCTGTGCATCAATGTTTTTTTTTGCATTACAGGGGGCGCTATAGAGCCCCCGTGCCACGCCCGTGTTCCAGCCTTTGGATTTCTGCGATGACGAGCGACTCTGACGTCTGTGCCAATTTTCAAGAGTTTTCGAGTATGTTAAGGCTCCCCAAAAGTCCAAAAGTGTAAAAAAAAAAAAAAAATAATAATAATAAATATAGCTGCAAGCAGCGATGGCGGGCCCTCGCACGTTTTTTTACCGCTACACGGTGCCTCCGAGAAAACGATGCACGGTGGGCAAGGGCATCAAGTGGGTAAATATCAGTGGACTATTTCATGTTGCTACTGACCCATTTAGGTACAGTAGGTAAAAGAAACCCCATATTTTAGACAAACAGGGGGGCTAGTCACTGACTAAATAGACACGCTTTTATCTGACCTTTTTGTCAACACTTAACAGCCGAAAACTCTGATGTGTGTGCCAACTTTAAAGTTCAACTAAGCACGCCAAGAGCCTTAAACATGCCTGAAATTAAAGTAAAGTTTGACACGTTGCCATGGGAACAGCGTTCGAGATGTCAAAAATTCCTTCGCAATTTATCATCTACAATGTCTCGGCATTATTTTGACCACTTTTGGTGTCAATCGCATGAATCCCATACGAGGAGTATTTAAAGGTTCACAGCATGTAACTGTCAGCCTTAAATATGCTGGAAAATGAAAACAAAGTTTGACGCATTGCCATGGGAACAACGTTCGAGATATCAAAAATCCCTTTGCAATTTATCATCTACAATGTCTCGGCATCATGTTGACCACTTCTGGTGTCAATCGCATAAATATTCTAGAAGGAGTATTTAAAAGAACATCAGCGTCAACTGAAAGGCTTCAATATGCCTTTAAAATGAAAGTAAAGTTTGACGCGTTGCCATGGGAACAGCGTTCGAGATATCAAAAATCCCTTCGCAATTTATCATCTACAATGTCTCGGCATTATGTAGACCACTTCTGGTGTCAATCGCATGCATATTCTAGAAGGAGTATTTTAAAGAACATCGGCGTCAACTGAAAGGCTTAAATATGCCTTTAAAATGAAAGTAAAGTTTGACACGTTGCCATGGGAACAGCCTTTGAGATTTCAAAAATCCCTTCGCAATTTATCATCTACAATGTCTCAGCATTATGTTGACCACTTCTGGAGTCAATCACATTATTTACTCAGGAGGAGTATTTAAAAGTTTACCGCATGCAGCTGTAAGGTTTAAATATGCCTTAAAAATGAAAGTAAAATTTTGACAGGTTGCCATGGGAACAGCGTTTGCGATATCAAAAATCCCTTCGCAATTTATCATCTACAATGTCTTGGCATCATGTTGACCACTTCTCGTGTCAATCGCATGAAAATCCTAGGAGGAGTATTTAAAAGAACATCGCATGATACTGTCAAAAAAATCCACCTTTATGACTGACACACTTCCTGGCGCCTGGTGGTGGCGCTATACACGAGACTCACAATAGGCACATTGATGCGATTGGAATCTTCAGACGAACAAACACCCCGCGTGTCATCACAATAAGACACTTTTTTGCCTTAGATATTAGACACTTCCTGTTTCTCTGAATTCGCCATAAATTTGTCGCCTCGCCATGGCAGAACCGTTCGAGATATCAAAAATCCCTTCGCAATTTAGCAAGTCCAATGTCTCGACATCATGTTCACCACGTTTGGTGTCAATCCCATGAATCCTCTAGGAGGAGTATTTAAAAGTTCAATGCATGCATTTTTTAAACAATCCAAAATAGCCGACTTCCTGTTGTGCGGAGCTTAAATGTTAGAGGGCGAAAGTTGTTTTGGTCGATGAGTTCTATATGCGTACCAACTCTTGTACATGTGCGTAAATTTTTGCCCGATCTGTGCCCCAATGTTTGTTTTTGCATTACAGGGGGCGCTACAGAGCCCCCTTGCCACGCCCGAGTTCCAGCCTTTGCCGGGTCCTAATGGCCAACGACTCTGACATCTCTGCCAATTTTCAAGAGTTTTTGAGTATGTTAAGGCCCCCAAATTGCCCCGAAACGTAAAAAAAACAATAAAAAAAAAATTAAAACTGCAAGCAGTGATGGAAGGGCCCTCGCACTCATGTGCACCGCCACTCTATGGCCTTAGTAAAGCAATAAACCTGGGGGATTGAAATTTCCGTGGATAAATATAGGTGGATATTCAAAGGAACTTTGAAGTGCCACTACTTCTTTATGCAGCAGGTGGCGCTATGATTGTAATTGATTGTTGTAACATTGATGTGTTGAGGCCAGGACCCTTGTCAAATGTATGATGTCTGTGACAGGTCGGACATTGCATGTCTGAGTTACAACAGCTTTCTCATGGCGAAAAATCAAACTTTGATAGGCCACAACGGACACGCCCCTTTAACGAAATGTCAAGATCTTCACAATTTATCATTGTGAAGTCCCTAAGTTCAGACTGACCAAATATGATGATGATCTGAATACATTTCAATGAGCAGTAAATCACAGTGTAAAACATGTCATTTCCTGCTTCCAGCAGGTGGCGCTATAACTTTTACTGAATATTGCCATGTTGATGTGTTCAGGACAGGACAATTATCAAACTTGTGAAGCGTGGGTCAGATTGGACATTTTAAACCTGAGTTAGAACAACTTCCTGTTTCATTGAGAAACAGAAATTTGGCAAGCCGCCACATACACACCCTCCATTGAAATGTCAAGATCTCCGCAATTTAGCATTGCAATGCCCTTTAGATGACACTCACCAAATATGATGATTATCTGATTAAATTTATAGGAGGAGTTTGTTAAAATACGAAGGCCAGAAATGGCAAAATTTGCACTCAAATTACAGAGAAAATTCAAAATGGCTGACTTCCTGTGGGGTTTAGAGCTTTGCTCCAAGAGACTTTTTTGTAGGTCTTGGGGTGATACATGATCCTACCGCATTTCGTATCTGTGCGATTAACGTAGCGGGGGGGGCTGCTCTATTGAATTTTTGTAGGTGGCGCTATAGAGCCATTTTAACACCCCAAGTTCTGAAGCCTATATCACATGAAAATATTCGCCACTTTTGACACGTGTGCAAGGTTTCATGACTTTTTGAGCTCGTTTAGGCTGTCAAAAATGGGATTCATTTAGCGATAATTTGCGAGGCCGCGATGGACACGCCCTTTAACGAAAAGTCAAGGTCGTTGCTATTTATCATCACACAAGGTCTTGAGATTAGACTGATGAAATATGATGTTGATATGGTTAAATCTCTAAGAGCAGTAAGTCACAGCATAAAAGGTGGTATTTCCTGCTGCCTCTAGGTGGCGCTATGACTGATACTGAATTATGCCATGTTGATGTGTTCAGGCCGGGACCCTTATGAAACGTGTGAAGTTGGGGGCAGATCGGACTATGTATGTCTGAATTACAACAGCTTCCTGTTTCATGGTGAAACACCACACTTTGCCAGGCCGCCACGGACACGCCCTTCAACAAAAAGTCAAGTTCTTCGCAATTTATCATCGCAAAGGGCTTAACATCAGTCAGACCTAATATGATGATGATTTGATTAAATCTCTAAGAGCAGTAAATCACAGCGTAAAACATGGTATTTCCTCCTACCTCTAGGTGGCGCTATGAGTGAAGTTGAATATTGGCATTGAAATGTGTTCAGGCCAAGACTCTTATCAAACATGTGAAGCGTGGGGCAGATTGGACATTGTATGCCTGAGTTAGAGCCACTTCCTGTTTCATGGCGAAAATGCAGAAATTTGTCAGGCCGCCACGGACACACCCTCCAACGAAAAGTCAAGATCTCCGCAATTTAACATCGCAAAGGCCTTTACAAGAGATTGACCAAATATGACGATGATCGGATTAAATCTGTAGTAGGAGTTCGTTAAAGTATGAGACCTGGAAATGACCAAATTTGCACAAAAATCAAGGCAAAAAATCAAAATGGCGGACTTCCTGTTGGGTTTAGAGCTTCGCTCCAAGAGACTTTTTTGTAGGTCTTGGGGTGATAGATGATCCTACCAAATTTCGTATCTGTACGTTTTTCGTAGCGGGGGGGCTGTTCTCTTGAAATTTTGCAGGTGGCGCTATCGAGCCATTTTTACACGCCCACTTCTGGCGCCTATACCACATGTAAATTTTCGCCACTTCTGACATGTGTGCAAAATTTCATGAGTTTTCGAGCATGTTTCGCCCCTCAAAAATGCGATTCACTTTGGAGAAGAAGAAGAATAAATAATAATTAAAACTGCAAGCAGTGATGGAAGGGCCCTCGCACGCATGTGCACCGCCACTCTATGGCCTTAGTAAAGCAATGAACCAGGGGGATTGAAATTTCAGTGGGTAAATATAGGCGGATATTCAAAGGAACTTTGAAGTGCCACACCTCCTTTGTGCAGCAGGTGGCGCTATGATTGTATTTGATTGTTGTAACATTGATGTGTTGAGGCCAGGACCCTTGTCAAACGTATGATGTCTGTGACAGGTCGGACATTGCATGCATGAGTTACAACAGCTTTCTCATGGCGAAACATCACTCTTTGCGAGGCCGCCACGGACACGCCCTAAAAAGAAAAGACAAGATCTTCGCAATTTATCATCGCAAAGGGCTTAAGATCAGTCTCACCTGATATGATAAGGATTTGATTAAATCTCTGAGAACAGTGAATCACAGCGTAAAACAATGCATTTCCTGCGACCTCTAGGTGGAGCTAGGACTGAAGCTGAATATTGGCATTGAAATGTGTTCAGGCCAAGACTCTTATCAAACATGTGAAGTGTGGGGCAGATTGGACATTGTATGCCTTAGTTATAACAACTTCCTGTTTCATGGCGAAAACGCTGAACTTTGTCAGGCCGCCACGGACACACCTTCCAACGAAAAGTCAAAAGCTCCGCAATTTAACATCGCAATGGCCTTTAGATGAGATTGACCAAATATGATGACGATCTGACAAAATCTCTAGGAGGAGTTCGTTAAAGTACGAAGCCTGGAAATGACAAAATTTGCACAGAAATCACAGCAAAAATTCAAAATGGCTGACTTCCTGTGAGGTTTAGAGCTTCGCTCCAAGAGACTTTTTTGTAGGTCTTGGGGTGATATATGACACTACCAAATTTCGTTTCTGTAGGATTTTCGTAGCGGCGGGGCTGTTCTCTTGAAATTTTGCAGGTGGCGCTATCGAGCCATTTCTGCATGCCCACTTCTGGCGCCTATGCCACATGTAAACTTTGCCACTTCTGATGTGTGTGCAACGTTTTATGACTTTTTGAGCTTGTTTAGCCTGTCAAAATGCGATTCAATTAGCGATACTTTGCCAGGCCGCCACGGACACGCCCTTTAATGAAAAGTCAAGGTCGTTGCTTTTTATCATCACACAAGGTCTTGAGATTACACTGGTGAAATATGATGTTGATATGGTTAAATACCTAGGAGCAGTAAGTCACAGCGTCAAACATGGTATTTCCTGCTGCCTCTAGGTGGCGCTATGACTGTTACTGAATTATGCCATGTTGATGTGTTCAGGCTTGGACCCTTATCAAACGTGTGAAGTCAGGGGCAGATTGGACAATGTATGCCTGAATTACATCAGCTTCCTGTTTCATGGCGAAACATTACACTTTGCCAGGCCGCCACGGACACGCCCTCCAATGAAAAGTCAAAAGCTCCGCAATTTAGCATCGCAAAGGCCTTTAGATGATACTGACCAAATATGATGATGATTGGATTAAATCTCTAGGAGGAGTTCGTTAAAGTACGACGCTTGGAAATGTCAAAAAATGACAGAGAAAATTCAAAATGGCTGACTTCCTGTGGGGTTTAGAGCTTAGCTCCAAGAGACTTTTTTGTAGGTCTTGGAGTAATAGATGATCCTACCAAATTTCGTATCTGTAAGTTTTTCGTAGTGGGGGGGCTGTTCTCTTGAAATTTTGCAGGTGGCGCTATCGAGCCATTTTTACACGCCCACTTCTGACGCCTATACTACATGTAAATTTTCGCCACTTCTGACGCGTGTGCAAATTTTCATGAGTTTTCGGGTATGTTTAGGCCCTCAAAAATGCGATCCATTTCGGAGAAGAAGAAGAAGAAGAAGAAGAAGAAGAAGAAGAAGAAGAATAATAAACGGAGCAAAAACAATAGGGTCCTCACACCCTGGTGTGCTCGGGCCCTAATTAAAACTGCAAGCAGTGATGGAAGGGCCCTCGCACTCATGTGCACCGCCACTCTATGGCCTTAGTAAAGCAATAAGCCAGGGGGATTGAAATTTCCGTGGATAAATATATGTGGATATTCAAAGGAACTTTGAAGTGCCACTACTTCTTTATGCAGCAGGTGGCGCTATGATTGTAATTGATTGTTGTAACATTGATGTGTTGAGGCCAGGACCCTTGTCAAATGTATGATGTCTGTGACAGGTCGGACATTGCATGTCTGAGTTACAACAGCTTTCTCATGGCGAAAAATCAAACTTTGATAGGCCACAACGGACACGCCCCTTTAACGAAATGTCAAGATCTTCACAATTTATCATTGTGAAGTCCCTAAGTTCAGACTGACCAAATATGATGATGATCTGAATACATTTCAATGAGCAGTAAATCACAGTGTAAAACATGTCATTTCCTGCTTCCAGCAGGTGGCGCTATAACTTTTACTGAATATTGCCATGTTGATGTGTTCAGGACAGGACAATTATCAAACTTGTGAAGCGTGGGTCAGATTGGACATTTTAAACCTGAGTTAGAACAACTTCCTGTTTCATTGAGAAACAGAAATTTGGCAAGCCGCCACATACACACCCTCCATTGAAATGTCAAGATCTCCGCAATTTAGCATTGCAAAGCCCTTTAGATGACACTCACCAAATATGATGATTATCTGATTAAATTTATAGGAGGAGTTTGTTAAAATACGAAGGCCAGAAATGGCAAAATTTGCACTCAAATTACAGAGAAAATTCAAAATGGCTGACTTCCTGTGGGGTTTAGAGCTTTGCTCCAAGAGACTTTTTTGTAGGTCTTGGGGTGATACATGATCCTACCGCATTTCGTATCTGTGCGATTAACGTAGCGGGGGGGGGGGGGGGGCTGCTCTATTGAATTTTTGTAGGTGGCGCTATAGAGCCATTTTAACACCCCAAGTTCTGAAGCCTATATCACATGAAAATATTCGCCACTTTTGACACGTGTGCAAGGTTTCATGACTTTTTGAGCTCGTTTAGGCTGTCAAAAATGGGATTCATTTAGCGATATTTTGCGAGGCCGCGACGGACACGCCCTTTAACGAAAAGTCAAGGTCGTTGCTATTTATCATCACACAAGGTCTTGAGATTAGACTGATGAAATATGATGTTGATATGGTTAAATCTCTAAGAGCAGTAAGTCACAGCATAAAAGGTGGTATTTCCTGCTGCCTCTAGGTGGCGCTATGACTGATACTGAATTATGCCATGTTGATGTGTTCAGGCCGGGACCCTTATGAAACGTGTGAAGTTGGGGGCAGATCGGACTATGTATGTCTGAATTACAACAGCTTCCTGTTTCATGGTGAAACATCACACTTTGCCAGGCCGCCACGGACACGCCCTTCAACAAAAAGTCAAGATCTTCGCAATTTATCATCGCAAAGGGCTTAACATCAGTCAGACCGAATATGATGATGATTTGATTAAATCTCTAAGAGCAGTAAATCACAGCGTAAAACATGGTATTTCCTCCTACCTCTAGGTGGCGCTATGAGTGAAGTTGAATATTGGCATTGAAATGTGTTCAGGCCAAGACTCTTATCAAACATGTGAAGCGTGGGGCAGATTGGACATTGTATGCCTGAGTTAGAGCCACTTCCTGTTTCATGGCGAAAATGCAGAAATTTGTCAGGCCGCCACGGACACACCCTCCAACGAAACGTCAAGATCTCCGCAATTTAACATCGCAAAGGCCTTTACAAGAGATTGACCAAATATGACGATGATCGGATTAAATCTGTAGTAGGAGTTCGTTAAAGTATGAAGCCTGGAAATGACCAATTTTGCACAAAAATCAAGGCAAAAAATCAAAATGGCGGACTTCCTGTTGGGTTTAGAGCTTCGCTCCAAGAGACTTTTTTGTAGGTCTTGGGGTGATAGATGATCCTACCAAATTTCGTATCTGTACGTTTTTCGTAGCGGTGGGGCTGTTCTCTTGAAATTTTGCAGGTGGCGCTATCGAGCCATTTTTACACGCCCACTTCTGGCGCCTATACCACATGTAAATTTTCGCCACTTCTGACATGTGTGCAAAATTTCATGAGTTTTCGAGCATGTTTCGCCCCTCAAAAATGCGATTCACTTTGGAGAAGAAGAAGAATAAATAATAATAATAATAATAATAATAATAATAATAATAATAAACCGAGCAAAAACAATAGGGTCCTCGCACCCCGGTGTGCTCGGGCCCTAATTAAAACTGCAAGCAGTGATGGAAGGGCCCTCGCACGCATGTGCACCGCCACTCTATGGCCTTAGTAAAGCAATGAACCAGGGGGGTTGAAATTTCAGTGGGTAAATATAGGCGGACATTCAAAGGAACTTTGAAGTGCCACACCTCCTTTGTGCAGCAGGTGGCGCTATGATTGTATTTGATTGTTGTAACATTGATGTGTTGAGGCCAGGACCCTTGTCAAACGTATGATGTCTGTGACAGATCGGACATTGCATGCCTGAGTCACAACAGCTTTCTCATGGCGAAACATCACTCTTTGTGAGGCCGCCACGGACACGCCCTTCAACGAAAAGTCAAGATCTTCGCAATTTATCATCGCAAAGGGCTTAAGATCAGTCTCACCTGATATGATAATGATTTGATTAAATCTCTGAGAACAGTGAATCACAGCGTAAAACAAGGCATTTCCTGCTACCTCTAGGTGGCGCTAGGACTGAAGCTGAATATTGGCATTGAAATGTGTTCAGGCCAAGACTCTTATCAAATGTGTGAAGTGTGGGGTAGATTGGACATTGTATGCCTTAGTTATAACAACTTCCGGTTTCATGGCGAAAACGCTGAACTTTGTCAGGCCGCCACGGACACACCTTCCGACGAAAAGTCAAAAGCTCCGCAATTTAACATCGCAAAGGCCTTTAGATGAGATTGACCAAATATGATGACGATCTGACAAAATCTCTAGGAGGAGTTCGTTAAAGTACGAAGCCTGGAAATGACAAAATTTGCACAGAAATCACAGGAAAAATTCAAAATGGCTGACTTCCTGTGAGGTTTAGAGCTTCACTCCAAGAGACTTTTTTGTAGGTCTTGGGGTGATATATGACCCTACCAAATTTCGTTTCTGTAGGATTTTCGTAGCGGCGGGGCTGTTCTCTTGAAATTTTGCAGGTGGCGCTATCGAGCCATTTCTGCACGCCCACTTCTGTCGCCTATGCCACATGTAAATTTTTGCCACTTCTGACGTGTGTGCAACGTTTTATGACTTTTTGAGCTTGTTTAGCCTGTCAAAATGCGATTCAATTAGCGATACTTTGCCAGGCCGCCACGGACACGCCCTTTAATGAAAAGTCAAGGTCGTTGCTTTTCATCATCACACAAGGTCTTGAGATTACACTGGTGAAATATGATGTTGATATGGTTAAATACCTAAGAGCAGTAAGTCACAGCGTCAAACATGGTATTTCCTGCTGCCTCTAGGTGGCGCTATGAGTGTTACTGAATTATGCCATGTTGATGTGTTCAGGCCTGGACCCTTATCAAACGTGTGAAGTCAGCGGCAGATCGGACAATGTATGCCTGAATTACATCAGCTTCCTGTTTCATGGCGAAACATTACACTTTGCCAGGCCGCCACAGACACGCCCTCCAATGAAAAGTCAAAAGCTCCGCAATTTAGCATCGCAAAGGCCTTTAGATGATACTGACCAAAAACGATGATGATCGGATTAAATCTCTAGGAGGAGTTCGTTAAAGTACGACGCTTGGAAATGTCAAAAAATGACAGAGAAAATTCAAAATGGCCGACTTCCTGTGGGGTTTAGAGCTTAGCTCCAAGAGAATTTTTTGTAGGTCTTGGAGTAATAGATGATCCTACCAAATTTCGTATCTGTAAGTTTTTCGTAGTGGGGGGGCTGTTCTCTTGAAATTTTGCAGGTGGCGCTATCGAGCCATTTTTACACGCCCACTTCTGACGCCTATACTACATGTAAATTTTCGCCACTTCTGACACGTGTGCAAATTTTCATGAGTTTTCGGGTATGTTTAGGCCCTCAAAAATGCGATCCATTTCGGAGAAGAAGAAGAAGAAGAAGAAGAAGAAGAAGAAGAAGAATAATAAACGGAGCAAAAACAATAGGGTCCTCACACCCTGGTGTGCTCGGGCCCTAATTAAAACTGCAAGCAGTGATGGAAGGGCCCTCGCACGCATGTGCACCGCCACTCTATGGCCTTAGTAAAGCAATGAACCAGGGGGATTGAAATTTCAGTGGGTAAATATAGGCGGATATTCAAAGGAACTTTGAAGTGCCACACCTCCTTTGTGCAGCAGGTGGCGCTATGATTGTATTTGATTGTTGTAACATTGATGTGTTGAGGCCAGGACCCTTGTCAAACGTATGATGTCTGTGACAGGTCGGACATTGCATGCCTGAGTTACAACAGCTTTCTCATGGCGAAACATCACTCTGCGAGGCCGCCACGGACACGCCCTTCAACGAAAAGTCAAGATCTTCGCAATTTATCATCGCAAAGGGCTTAAGATCAGTCTCACCTGATATGATAATGATTTGATTAAATCTCTGAGAACAGTGAATCACAGCGTAAAACAAGGCATTTCCTGCTACCTCTAGGTGGCGCTTGGACTGAAGCTGAATATTGGCATTAAAATGTGTTCAGGCCAAGACTCTTATCAAACATGTGAAGTGTAGGGCAGATTGGACATTGTATGCCTTAGTTATAACAACTTCCTGTTTCATGGCGAAAACGCTGAACTTTGTCAGGCCGCCACGGACACACCTTCCAACGAAAAGTCAAAAGCTCCGCAATTTAACATCGCAAAGGCCTTTAGATGAGATTGACCAAATATGATTACGATCTGACAAAATCTCTAGGAGGAGTTCGTTAAAGTACGAAGCCTGGAAATTACAAAATTTGCACAGAAATCACAGCAAAAATTCAAAATGGCCGACTTCCTGTGGGGTTTAGAGCTTCGCTCCAAGAGACTTTTTTGTAGGTCTTGGGGTGATATATGACCCTACCAAATTTCGTATCTGTAGGATTTTCGTAGCGGCGGGGCTGTTCTCTTGAAATTTTGCAGGTGGCGCTATCGAGCCATTTCTGCACGCCCACTTCTGGCGCCTATGCCACATGTACATTTTTGCCACTTCTGACGTGTGTGCAACGTTTTATGACTTTTTGAGCTTGTTTAGCCTGTCAAAATGCGATTCAGATAGCGATACTTTGCCAAGCCGCCACGGACACGCCCTTTAATGAAAAGTCAAGGTCGTTGCTTTTTATCATCACACAAGGTCTTGAGATTACACTGGTGAAATATGATGTTGATATGGTTAAATACCTAAGAGCAGTAAGTCACAGCGTCAAACATGGTATTTCCTGCTGCCTCTAGGTGGCGCTATGAGTGTTACTGAATTATGCCATGTTGATGTGTTCAGGCCTGGACCCTTATCAAACGTGTGAAGTCAGGGGCAGATCGGACAATGTATGCCTGAATTACATCAGCTTCCTGTTTCATGGCGAAACATTACACTTTGACAGGCCGCCACGGACACGCCCTCCAATGAAAAGTCAAAAGCTCCGCAATTTAGCATCGCAAAGGCCTTTAGATGATACTGACCAAATATGATGATGATCGGATTAAATCTCTAGGAGGAGTTCGTTAAAGTACGACGCTTGGAAATGTCAAAAAATGACAGAGAAAATTCAAAATGGCTGACTTCCTGTGGGGTTTAGAGCTTAGCTCCAAGAGACTTTTTTGTAGGTCTTGGAGTAATAGATGATCCTACCAAATTTCGTATCTGTAAGTTTTTCGTAGTGGGGGGGCTGTTCTCTTGAAATTTTGCAGGTGGCGCTATCGAGCCATTTTTACACGCCCACTTCTGACGCCTATACTACATGTAAATTTTCGCCACTTCTGACGCGTGTGCAAATTTTCATGAGTTTTCGGGTATGTTTAGGCATTCAAAAATGCGATCCATTTCGGAGAAGAAGAAGAAGAAGAAGAAGAAGAAGAAGAAGAAGAAGAAGAAGAAGAAGAATAAACGGAGCAAAAACAATAGGGTCCTCACACCCTGGTGTGCTCGGGCCCTAATAAATGGAGCAAAAACAATAGGGTCCTCACACCCTGGTGTGCTCGGGCCCTAATAATAATAAACGGAGCAAAAACAATAGGGTCCTCGCACCCCGGTGTGCTCGGGCCCTAATAATAAATCCGAGCAAAAACAATAGGGCTTCGCACCTTTCGGTGCAGGCCATTCTGGCCTGCTCCTCGGTGCTCGGGCCCTAATAATAATAATCCGAGCAAAAACAATAGGGCTTCGCACCTACGGTGCAGGCCATTCTGGCCTGCTCCTCGGTGCTCTAGCCCTAATAATAATAATAATAAATATAGCTGCAAGCAGCAATGGCGGGCCCTCGCACGTTTTTTTACCGCTACACGGTGCGTCTGAGAAAACGATGCATGGTGGGCAAGTGAATCAAGTGGGTAAATATCAGTGGGCTATTTAATGTTGTTACTGAGCCATTTGGGGACTGTAGGTAAAAGAAACCCCACATTTTAGACAAACAGGGGCGCTAGTGAGCCACTTAAGAGACATGCCTATATCTGACCTTTTTGTGCACACTTAACAGCCGACAAATCTGATGTGTGTGCCAACTTTAAGGTTAATCTGATCACGCCAAGAGCCTTAAATATGCCTGAAATAAAAGTAAAGTTTGCGGCGTTGCCATGGGAACAGCATTCGAGATATCAAAAATCCCTTCGCAATTTATCATCTACAATGTCTCGGCATCATGTTGACCCCTTATGGAGTCAATCGCATGAATATTCTAGAAGGAGTATTTAAAAGTACATCGGCGTCAACTGAAAGGCTTAAATATGCCTTTAAAATGAAAGAAAAGTTTGACGCGTTGCCATGGGAACAGCGTTTGAGATATCAAAAATCCCTTTGCAATTTATCATCTACAATGTCTCGGCATCATGTTGACCACTTCTCGTCTCAATCGCATGAAAATCCTAGAAGGAGTATTTAAAAGAACATCGCATGGAACTGACAAAAAAATTCACCTTTGTGACCTACACACTTCCTGGCGCCTGGTGGTGGCGCTATTCCCGGGAGTCACAATAGGCACATCGCTGCGATCGGAATCTTCAGATGAACAAACACCCCGCGTGTGTTGTGGTTTTCATTTTCCTCCAATGAAACAATCTTCAGTCTTAGGTTTTGATTTCAAGAGATAGACTTTTATTATCCGGACAAATAAAAAGCCGAGACTCCCCTGGTGAATCCCCCCCAGAACCATGTTTGGTTCTAGGAGGGTCCTCCAAAATCAGTCTGACTTTCTGAGCCAGGCTTGGTAAATATATATGGTTTTGGTTCCCCCCCTCCTCCATGCTTAAAACAATATGTTTCTGTTCAGGCAGGAACCAAATGACATTCCTCAGACCAGTGTCTTCTTCCCGTGACCTATTTGACCCTGGCCATTCACTTACTTAAACCCTTTGTGGCCTTTGACATGAAACACACACAGCTGGGTTGCAATAGCAATCCCATGGCAAACTCCTGACTTACACACAGCATAACACATGACACAAATACTGCATAACTTCCTAGTAAACAAATTGCGTGTGATTATAATGGTAAACTCATATTCATCATATTCATGTAGATTGGGATTAAAATAAAACTTCTTCACGTGTCATCACAATAAGACATTTTGTGCCTTAGATATTAGACACTTCCTGTTTCTCTGAATTCGCCATAAATTTGTCGCCTCACCATGGCAGAACCGTTCGAGATATCAAAAATCCCTTCGCAATTTATCATCTACAAGGTCTCGGCATCATGTTCACCACGTTAGGTGTCATTCGCATGAATCCTCTAGGAGGAGTATTTAAAAGTTCACCGCATGCATTTTTGAAACAATCCAAAATAGCCGACTTCCTGTTGGGCGGAGCTTAAATGTTAGAGGGTGAAAGTTGTTCGGGTCAATGAGATCTATATGTGTACCAACTCTTGTATATGTGCGTACATGTTTGCTCGATCTGTGCCCTAATGTTTGTTTTTGCATTACAGGGGGCGCTACAGAGCTCCCTTGCCACGCCCATATTCCAGCCTTTGCATGAGCCTAGTGGCACGTGACTTTTACATCTGTGCCAAATTTCTGTTGTTTTCGAGCATGTTAAGGCACCCAAAGTGCACGCCAAGAGCTTAAATATGCCTGAAAATGAAAGTAAAGTTTGACGTGTTGCCATGGGAACAGCGTTAGAGATATCAAAAATCCCTTCGCAATTTATCATCTACAATGTCTCAGCATCATGTTGACCACTTTTGGTGTCAATCGCATGAAAATCCTAGGAGGAGTATTTAAAAGTTCACCACATGCAACTGTCAAGAAATCCACCTTTTGTGACTGCCACACTTCCTGGTGCCTGTTGGTGGCGCTATACCCGAGACTCAAAATAGGCACATCGATGCAATCGGAATCCTTGGCCGAACATACACACTGCGTTTCATCCCAATAAGACATTTTTTGCTTTAGATATTAGACACTTCCTGTTTAGTTGAATTCGCCATAAATTTGTCGCCTCACCATGGCAACACCGTTTGAGATATCAAAAATTCCTGCGCAATTTAGCAAGTCCAATGTCTCAGCATCATGTTCACCACGTTTGGTGTAAATCGTATGAATTCCCTAGGAGAAGTATTTAAAAGTTCATGACTGACATGCTTCCTGGCGCCTGGTGGTGGCGCTATACCCGGGAGTCACAATAGGCACATCGATGCAATCGGAATCTTCAGACGAACAAACTACCCGCATTGCATCACAATAAGATATTTTTTGCCTTAGATATTAGACACTTCCTGTTTCTCTGATTTCGCCATAAATTTGTTGCCTCGTCATGGCAGAAACGTTTGAGATATCAAAAATCCCTTCGCAATTTTGCAAGTACAATGTCTCGGCATCATGATCACCACGTTTGGTGTCATTTGCATGTATCCCCTAGGAGGAGTATTTAAAAGTTTACCGCATGCATTTTTGAAACAATACAAAATAGCCGACTTCCTGTTGGGCGGAGCTTAAATGTTAGAGGGCGAAAGTTGTTCGGGTCGATGAGATCTATAAGTGTACCAAGTCTCGTACATGTGCGTACATTTTTGCCCGATTTGTGCATCAATGTTTTTTTTTTGCATTACAGGGGGCGCTACAGAGCCCCTGTGCCACGCCCGTGTTCCAGCCTTTGGATTTCTGCAATGACGGACGACTCTGACGTCTGTGCCAAATTTCAAGAGTTTTCGAATATGTTAAGGCCCCCAAAAAGTCCAAAAGTGTTAAAAAAAAAAAAAAAAAAAAAATTTGAGCAAAAACAATAGGGCTTCGCACCTTTCGGTGCAGGCCATTCTGGCCTGCTCCTCGGTGCTCGGGCCCTAATAAATTCGAGCAAAAATAATAGGGCTTCGCACCTTTCGGTGCAGGCCATTCTGGCCTGCTCCTCGGTGCTCGGGCCCTAATTAATATAGTTTTTTAACTTTTACCTCGTGCCAAAACAATAACAGCACAAAAGACCCTAAGTATGAATAAGAAAACAAGTAATAGTTTATGACACCAAATACTGCTGGTTTCATTTCGTTTTTGACCATCAAACACAGATAGGCCTATATCAGAGCCAGGGAATCCCAGTCAGGGATGCAGCCCAGATCAGGCACTGGTCAGGGGGGTGAGTACACACTGGCGTCCTCTGGTGCGTTTGGGTCATGTCCGAATCTTTCTAAGTAAATGATCAAATAGGTGCTATCTTTACTTATCAACTGCAGATTTGAATATTATACATATATGTTCTTGACTGAACTAATCTTAAAACTACACTTCGTGACCAAGAAACGGTAATATTAAGAAATGGCTATTCGGTCTATTGAGTTATTATGAGATTCAAAACAGCCGAAAGTGTTACCTGTCATTCTGGCCTTCAAATTCGTGGCGGAAGAAAGAGGTTCCCCAACAAAGAGTATTTTTTTTAAATAATGTTGTTTTCTAGTTTTCTTTTTTCAAACATGTGCCGTCGAAATGTTGTATAGAAGCAATATCGCCCTCGAAGGCCAACAGCCTTGTGCCTCTAGCCTAATCCCAGCCGTGATGATATAGAGCTATATCACACTCCTATATCACAAAAAGTATAAGAACAAACTCATGTGCGTACGCACATGTTGTGAGTTAGGCTGAAAGTTTTCATGAGAAATTCAAGTGTGCGTATAATTACGAAAAACATAAGCAATTATTAGTGAATGAGACCCATTTTTGGGACTTAGCTTAAATAACTAAAAACATACGTTGTATTATCAGATAGCTGTAAATTTTGTACGATTCTTAATCTTATTACTTCACCTTTATGGCACATTTTCTGTCTTTTCTGCTCTGGACGGATAATTTTGTTAGAAAACCATGATGAAGTGCCTTTGGGCCCATATTACCAAGACGGTTGTCAATAAGCATATTTAACTTCATGTGGCGCTGCACAGACATATTGTCATATGACATCAAAGTATCGTGAGATCAGAGTGCTTGCTATGCTTTTAAATTGTTCTCACTGCAGGAAGTGTATGTGATTTGATCCAGAAACATTATTAGTCATACTGGTTTGAAGTTTCCTAACATCCTGATAGCAATCATTATGTAAAGTTGTCTAAATGTATTTTTATAAATATATGTCCTCTGTGAAATGCATAGGACCATAAAATGTATAATCAATTATTGCTTCTGATCTGTGCGTGGCTTTGGATAGCAATTTGGAGGGTGGGATTCTGATTTTAGTGCTAGTAGGCTAAAGTTAGCATTTTTCAACATCGCGCACACTACCTTTAATGTCACACGGCAATCATTCTGTGCAGCGCCGCATGAAGTTAATAGCAAGGGTGGCCCCCTAGTGGTTCGGGCCATACGCTCCTTGCAAACTTATCCGGGTAAAGACGGTTTCATTGGACGCAAGTACGTTGTTGGGGTTACGTGTCTAAACTGAAGTGAACTTCCAATCCACATTTACTGTATTTATCGGTCTGGCTAGTGGCTAAACTGATCTCTGGAAAAAATCCAGTTTCGAAAATAAAATGTTTTGGTTTGCTAAAGATGAGGGGAGACAACGAGCATGGATCACAAGTGTGCAGAGAGGTTTTGCAGCAAGGCAAGAATTTAATGACATGTACCTAACATTGTAAACTTAAATTTTACAAAGTAATGTTAACTCAGTGTAATAGTTGATACCCGTTAGATATGATATTCAAACAAATTTACTTGTCATATATTTACCTACAGTAGTAGTTATTAGAAATTAACTACTGTATAAAGACTGTTGTTATTGATTCTATGTGAAAGTCTACTGAAAGTTGCGTTTAGTGCACAAAAGCCGTTTGTTTATGTTGTTGCTGCTGAAATCGTCTATAGGGAGCATAAGCACTGGACACACTTCACACCTTAACATATTAAAAACAATCACTGACCTGTTTTCACCCAGGATGCACGTAACAGGTGGGACACGTTTAGCTCAGGGTAATGAAAAGCTGGAAGATAAAAATGTGTATAGTTTTAGCAATAAAGAACACTGGCAAATAAAACATTTGTATAAGACAAAGAGTCAGCGTGTGTATGTTTGGAATGCATATATAAACTCACGCTCCGCAATCTGCAGGGTGGGAAAACCGAGGTAGAAGCTAAACTCAACCGCACTGAGTTGCCTCATGTGGGAACTCACATCCGATCCCGTCAGGAAACCCTGGGAATCACGCACAGCAAAGGTGATGTCCACTGGTGCCTTTTGCTGCCGTTGACCCTTAGGAAGGCTACTGGTAATATTCACAATCTAGACAAAACAAAGATAGGTAACACTTAAATGTAACTGAAACATATAAAATACAGAACTGTAAGGAAAGTAGTTTTGCAGCTTTTTATGCACATACAGCATGCAAAAATTATTCATGATTTATTTTTAATGTGCCTCTAGCACATCATGTCTCAAGAGGCATACGCACATGTACAGTGAAATTCCCATTTTCCTGTGAATGTTTGCGTACTTCGGCGTACGCCATGAGCAGCCCTTTCTCCACGCGCTCGCTAAAGCTACAGAGACGCACGTCCACGTGACTCGGTACAAACTGCAGCACTGAAAACAAACATGTTTACATGGTATGTAACACTCGGGTAACATGCTTCAAACATTAACCCTGTTCAGAAACTTTATTAAATGATGAAACCATAAAAATCATGAAAGATCCTCAAAATTATAGACCCTCCGCAAAAATCTATATTAACTGCAAATTTTGCTTTCATTCAGGTCAATACTTATCTCACCTGTGTGGACCTGATGTTTGTAATCTGGAACAGCGTATATGGGTGTGACAGATAAAATGGTTGAAGAGGAAGAGCTCTGTGCTGATTGGCGGAGAGAATTGATGACTGACATAGCAGTGTATACCAGTGGACCAGAAACTGTCCGGAAAATGAAATTGGGTGGGGCTTTAAGGACCTGGATAGATCGTACAAATATGGGTTTCAGTGAAAGTTAGTTGTTTTAACAGGAATTAAATTTTTTACCTGTGAACTGAACCCATCACATTTTATTTCTAACACAATGCTCTGCTGATTGAGCTATGCTTGTTTACAGTTTCTTATACTTTTCTTTGAAATTATCTGAAATACTCACCTGTAACTCTATCGAGCGGTTGTACTCTCGTCTGAGAATCTCCCTCACATGTGCTTTGGCAAACGCCACTGATGATCCGCTTGGCATACCTGCAGAGGGAAGGTACATTATATATATTTATATATATATATATATTTTTTTTAAGTACTTTTTTTGGCCATTTTACCTTTATTTGATTGACAGTAACTGAGAGACGACGGGAAAGTACAGGGTGGAGAGAGGGGTATGGGATCGGCAAAGGACCTCAAGCCGGGATTCGAATTAACTCGGGTCGCCGTAAGTGCGTCTGCACCATATGTCGGATCACTGCCCACTACACCATTGGCTCTGACTAGGTACATTATATTTTATCTTTTTAATAAATTGTATTACCTGATGTCTGCGTAAAATGTTAGTTAAGGTCATAATTAACTTTCTCTTTAATCTTATTTTTTCAGAGGTGGACATTAAGTATTTTACTTTCTACATCAAAGTAAAAAACTTTTGAAAACATACATTCCAAAGCATATTATCATAATTTTTATTCCACTACATTTCATAATTTCAAGTTTTTGGTTTATATTTAATATTTAAGTACATTAAACATCTAGTACATTTTTACTTTTACTTAAGTAAAAAGTACTTTCGTACTTTTACTCAAGTAAAAGTACACAATTTTTAAGTAATTAGGTATTAAGTCAATTTTAATATGCACTATAAAAGGAATACACAAAATGATTCTATGCTTTAGAATGTAGTGAACAAATAATGTAACTAAAATACTCAAGTAGTGCCCACCTCTGATATTTTTTCACCATCTCTCTGGCCCTTAAATTAAACACGCTATGTTTTTTTTTTTACTTTTTTTGTGTTTGGGAATAGCAGCATCAATCCCACATCCTGCATATTGCCTTACTAGCTGGGTTTCCAACACCCTGATTTTTTGCACATTTTTAAGTATGACATAAGAAACACCAAATTTCGAATAAAAAATCCCTTAATTCGCAAAAAGTTTTAAAATATGAAAACGTTATGCACAGCTGTACTTTGAAATTTAGTTTAAAATGTAAGCTAGTAGTATACAAATAAAAAAAACATACACGGACATGTAACAAATATGTACAAGAACATGTTTCTTTCCCCAAGCAATCTACCTCATGAACAGTTAAATATTCTCTACTGTGCAATAATAATAATATGTGCAATAAGAGTATGTATATAATATGTGTATTTTATATTCATATCTTGTTTTATTATTTTATTTCTATTCATATTTTTATCTTTATTTATATGTGCGTCGTTGTTGTCTCTGTCCACTGGAAGCTGTGACACAAAACAAATTCCTGATATGTGCAAACATAACTGGCCAGTGCTTTAAGTGGCCCAAAAGAGGTGCCGGTACTCTATTTTTTTTTTTTTTTTTTATTGTTTGGGACATGGGGGTTGGGTCTTTGGGTCATGTTAGCTTCATGCTAGCTTCATGCTTAGTCATACTAGCTTCATGCTAGTTTAATGCTAGCTTTATGCTAATTTCATAATAAATCATGCTAACTTCATGTTAAATCTTTTTAGCTTCATGCTAACCTCATGTTTACTTCATGCTAATCATGCTAGCCTCATGCTAGCTTCATGCTAGTCATGCTAACATCATGCTAATCATGCTCGACTCCTATATTGAAGGGGTTTTATATTCAGCAGTCAACAGACGACCTTGTAAAAAATAATAAATCCTTTTATATGTTTGCGGATTTGCTTGAGCTAGAAATATCTACTGAACATAAAGAAAATGTGCAAAAGGTAGATATGTGAGTAAAATTTTCAGCATGGTTAAAGATAGAAAGAGCTTGAAAAAAAACTTTCAAATGACACTAAGACCATGTCCATGGGTTCAAGAATAACAAAATACTGGCCATTTGAAACTAAAAAGTCATCACTTCATTTTGTCCATTGTTTTCCATTTTGCGGGTGTTAAAACTCCCGTGGTCGTCGTCGTTCAAATTAATTGAAATTTCGTTCACTTGTAGTTTAGCAATTAAACTAAATGTCCATTACAATTTCAAGAATGTTTTTACTCTGCACATTGCCTGAGAAAATCCGAAGGTGCTTGAACCAAACTGACCATGACACAGCGGAGATAGTCACGTACCTACAAAAGGGCATTGGATAAAGCTTGCGTCTGACCTGTAGCTGTCATTCTGGCTTGGTGGGATATCAGCCAGCATGTAATCTGATTCTAACCTTGTTCTTTTACTACTCAGAGTCTAAAACAAGGAGGGCATGCTAAGTGTTCATTGTATTTTCATTTTAACCGAGCAGATGCGCGTTTCACACACAAACACACCCCTCTCCAGTCCAGACCACACTGACTGACAGTCAGCGGCAAAAGCGACGCATGCGCTTTTAACTTGTAAAAGCAAGGGTGTATGGGTAATGTAGTCTCTGCTCTCGGTGGGACGAATTAGGAAGCGTACATTGTGAAGAGCGCTCTGAAAAGCGGCAGCACAGCCAAAGGATTAAATTAAACCTCTGATTTTTAAACAGATGTGCAAATGAGCGTTCCGGTACGCCAAAAGGCACGTTCTGGGCGCACGGAGAGGTGGTGGTACGCTCAAGAGCTATATTTAGAAGTGGCGGTACTGAGTACCGGCGCGTTCCGGCCCACTTAAAGCACTGTAACTGGCAATAAAACCACTTTCTGATTCTGAAACTATGTCAAGTTACATATTTACATTCTTTTTATTTATAGTAACATTGCAATCTTTACAAATAAAACACACATTTGTTTATTTCTTGTTATATATATATATATATATATATATATATATATATATATATATATATATATATATATTCCATAAGGCTGGGAATTACTACACTTCAGATAAACTGTAGAATGTAAAAGCATTGTTAAGCATCTCTCTCTCTCGCTTTATTAAAGTTGGACGGATGTTTAAGGTCTTGAATTAGACATGCAAATGTTGCCTGAGCATGTCTGGACTGTAAACGATATACTTGCATCTTAATCCAAGACAAAATGAGAGCACGCTAAGAAACACGTAATAGAAAGAACAGTGCGAGACTAATAGATATTGAGAAACTGTCGTACAGGTACTTTCTGCATGTATATACATTAGGGATGCCACAATTCTCAATACATTATTGAACCGTTCGGTTCGACCCCCACGGTCCAATACGTGCATGTGAATTGCAGTTTTTCGGTTTATCCATCCAAATCTGTCAGTTTTATATTCCCTGTACTTTTGTTAATGTGCGCGCTTGCGTGTTCTGCACGCTTATAAACGCCACAGCGAGTTGATATCCAGTCACTGTGCGCTACCTGCGTTAACTCTGCTTGAACTCTGCTTGCAATGCTGGTGTCAGATTTCATTCGCGTACACACACACCCAACAAAAGTACGACAACATAAAGAAGCAGCACGACTGTCTTTTAAATCTGAGGTGTGGATTAATTATTTGCGCACGTAGATTACATACAACATCAATGTAAAGATGTAAATTCGCGTGGGGCGATGCGAATGGCGCAAATGGTCTTCCGGGCAAGTTGAAAAAGTTCAACTCAAGAAGAGAATGCGCCTGATGCTAAAATAAATCCCACCAGTAATCTTGATTGAGGAACGCATTTTTGGTTTCTACACAGACAGCATGATGTTGGACTTAACATTAGTGCAGTAAGGTAACTTATAGCCTTCATTTACAATGTAAAGTTTAATTTACTAAGTACAGGTATATAAAATGGCCAATTTATGTAATGTAATGAATTCACATGATCCCCAGTTTGAATAGGATATAATTTTTCTATGTCTTTATTTAATTATATCTTATATTATTGTATCAATACAATAGAAATGTGTAAGATGATTTGTGCATTTACATAAAATAAAGAGAACTGCAATTAAAACCAGTATTTTTCTTCTTAACATCTCACAGTTCCTGTTACCTAAGCATAGAATAATTAAAAAACACTTTAACAGGCCAAGGCATCAGAACCGAAACCGAACCGAAAACCGTGGACAAGAACCGAAAATTGTATTGAACCGTGAACTAAGTGTATTGTTGCATCACTAATATACATATCATTTATGTTTAATATACTTAACACATTGTCTTATCTATTACTATAGCATTATAGTATTTTAACAATTTTCCCACTAAATTAATAAATCACTTCATAGGAGATCATCCAATTTACTGTAAGTTACTTATAACTTAAAATAGACAGTTTATCATATCATCTGGTGTTCTTTAATTTGAAGAAAGCTGTAAAATACATTTAAAAAATCTGAAAGAGTTTTATTTAATAATACATTGGAGTTGGAGTAAAAGATGTAAATGATTCTTACACTAATATCATAAATAAATATAATTAAACTAATAATATGGTGTAGGCTTGTTTAATAGCATATTAATATTTGGGGCTTGGTATTTAAGTCAGAGGTATGTTCCTACATGTTCTTGTAGTGAAAAAAGAAAGAATAGTATACTGAATGCTGCTATTGACTTAATACAAACCGGAAGTGCTTTACCACCCTGAGATTTTACCGGAAATCTCACGTTTTTTTCTTCTATCCAGTTTTTCTGACCTGGGCACCCGATGTCAATGAGTGCGTTTACATGCACAGTCTTACGCCGATTATGCTTAATAAACTGATAACACGTGGGGTCATGTAAACGCGCAAAGCGGTTTTCTTTAATCAGGGAAAGCCCATAAACGGCGTAAGCAAAAACCGATCGGCACAGGTAGTTTTTTGCTCATTACGCCGATTTCACGTGGCATGTAAACACCTTAACCGGCTTTCTCACGGTTCTGTCCATGTGCGCATGTCTCCGCGTATGAAAGACAAACGTCACACGCGGAAGTAAGCGCAAGGGTACGCATAAAAGTCTCCGCTCGACTAAAGCAGTTGGCAGAGAAACTGTGAAAATAAAAGCTCATGTTACATTTACAGGTTCTGCAGACACGAGGAGAGATACAACAGTACAGCTTAAGACAGATATGTCGTTGACTTTTTGAACGACTATTGTGTACTATAGGTGGTAACGTCACTGCCTGCGAGAAAACTGATAATTCTCCAAGTACCATGTAAACGCAGTTGACCGCATAGCCGGTTTATTGATTTGCATGTAAACGCATGAAAACAGTTTTCTATAATAAGCAGATTTTTGATAGTTATCCGCTTATTCTGTGCATGTAAACGCACTCAGTGACCTTTATTCTTATTTATGATTATTATCTCTCATCTCTACAATGTCTTATTACCCTGCGTGAGTCTGCGTTTTCGAGGTTCTGAGTAAGATGCGTTAAGGTGTGTTTGACTAAGTGCATGGTGAAAAAAACCTGTCGCACATTCCGTGTTTGTCATGGGTGCCCTGCACTCACGAGTGTGAAGCATACCTTCAATAGGAATGAATGGAAACATGTTATTGGCTCCTCACCTGAGTGCACACGCACCAGCAGGCACACTGGCACGGAGCAAAGCAAGACCTTCAGCCTATGTGCCGGGGCTTAGCCACAGACGGCCTCTCAGCCCAATTTAAACCTTAGTTGTAGCTCCTATAGGAGGCTGCTCAGGTTGCAGCAGCAGTAGAATTCCTCCAGTTAAAAATCGTTCTACCACCGAAATAATTTACATTACATTATATTAAGTAAAAAAAACCTACATGTTGCTTAAATGGCAATACAATTATTCTAACTAAAATGTTCATAGAAGTAAAAAGTTCATTGCACACTAATGTTAACAGTTACAACTACCTGTATTGCTTTTAAAAAAAGTCATTAAATGCTGAAATTAACATCCGATTAAGATTAATAATTGCTGTAAAAGTATTGCTCATTGTTAGTTCATGTTAGCTAATGCATAAACAATGTTAACAAAATTACAAACGTATTGTATAGTGTTACCATGTTTTCTTAGTACAATAAGCTCTTTGGTTTCAAAATACGAAAAGAAAGTTTTAACATTTTGTGCCTTTTTCAGATCAGAGAAAAACACAAGTGATGATTGAAATAAATTCCCTTCAAATTATGAAATATAAATATTATCTTACCCACTCTGACAAGGTACATGTCTGGTTTGGTGATGTTGCAGATATACAGTCGAGGGGCAATGGAGAGAGGAATTCTGGGAGTTGTAGGCAGTGGACTTTTAGTGGGGCTGCTGATAGTTGAGGTTTTAGTTGTGGTTTCTGTTTTGATGGTGGTGGCATGGGGTTTCGCAGCAGCTGGGGGCTTCAGCGTGACTGCTTGTGTTACCGGAGACTCTTGTGGAGGATGGGCGGTCGTCACTGAGGGTCGAGTTCTGCCGAAATGAAATGTTGGTATTGAAGAAACACCTTTCTCTGGAGTGAATGGGACTTCAGAGGGTGGATGAGTATTGGAGGTTGATGTGATAGGAGTCTTAGTGGGTTTTGGGGTTGGAGATGGACTAGGTTGCGGAGCGTCATGATCGATATGATCCGTCCCTTTAACCACACCTTCTCCCAAAATGGCAGTGGGAATGTGGGTGGGTACCACAGTGTGCGTTGGTGTGATGTGAGGGTGGGCATAATGGGTCTTATTCCTCGCAATACTAGCATTTTCTTTGGCTTGCAATGTGTTGTAATATTCCAAACTGTTCATGTCAGGAAGCAGCATCTCAGTTGGCTCAATAGGATAAAGCTCTGCCCAATCAAAATCCAAGTCATCATCCGAATAGCCTGTATGGGAGGAGTCAGGAGCTAATGGGAGGCGGGGATCAGTAGAATGGGCTGTCCTTAAGTCAGTGACATACTTAACAGTCGCACTGGGTTGGAGGTCTATAGAAGAAAGAGGAAGAATCTGACGAGAAGGGAAAGCCGTGTTATAGCTGACCGTGATGTCATCATCAGCATCATACGGATCGTATCCATGCGTGGGTAAGGTGGTGACGAGTGAAAACTCCTCTCCTTCAGAACCCATGAATGTAAGAGTTTCCAAATAATCTCCAGAACCCCAGTCTACCTCGGCAGAGTGGACGGGATACAGGTCTTCATGTGCCACAAGGGTCGGAGGGGTCGGAGTTGGTGGCCTTTCATCACGGAAAGGAGGCATCTGGCTAGGTGTCAGTAGATCAGGTGGCCGTAACAGCAGGTGGATGCCCTGAGCCCCATCTTCTAAGTTACCTGACCCCTCTGTGCCAAGGGAAGGTGTGGGTGCAATGCTGGACGTTCTGTTATGAAGACAGGGAGACAATTGGACGGGATGTTTGGCACCTGATGAGGCATGAGCTGGACGCTTAGATCTTTCAGAGCGCTGAGATAATGGGGGTGAAGATAAGGCAAAAGGTGAATGTGTTCTTGCTGGAAGTGGACCTAGGCTTCTTCTGGACATGTTGGACGGGAGCTCCACTTTGAAAATGAAGACAGAGAAACAGAGGGGAGAGAAAAAGGAAAACGCTTAAGAATGTAGAATAAAGAAAAATAACATTCAGAAGGACAGCAGAAGGACAGACTGTACTCGATTTCTCACTTGAGTCATGCATGCACATATAAAACATGATGCCACAATGCAACAGGGTTTGAAAGATTGACATGGCAACCCTACGTCTTAGATTCCTAAAAAAAAACATTTGAGCAATAGCAATGAGTAAAGCTTGCATTTATCCTGTATCAGCATTATATAAAAGGACTGTACTTGTATGTACTGTATGGTTAAGGCTGGACAACAAATCCAGAAGGATTTTAAAAATGTAACCATTATACAAATAAGCCTGTTGTGGTTTACAGTTTTTCTTAACTGCTTAAACTGGTACCATTTTGTCATTCCCAAACACACAAACACATTTTCCATAACGGTAAACACAATCTACATGTTTCCACACATACTTCAATATAATTCTGTAAAAACATACACAAAAGTGACCAAATAAATCATTCATTGCATTATAAGTTCATAAAGCGAACACATGCTCTCAATATAATTAACTCAAGTCATCACAAGCTAAACTCACCTTTAACCTTTCAAAAAGCACACCTTTCTCTAGCTGCAAACACTAAGAATCAAAATTGTCAAAGTCTTTTCCTTACATGTTATGTCAGTGTGACATTTGGTCATGTTTTTGTCCGAAACAGTAAAGTATTGCTTTATCCAATTATGTAAGAGGTATTTAAAAGTTTTGCATTTCTTTCGTCAGGGTTGTTTCTGAAAGACAGGGTTCTTGCAGGTTTCAGCAAGTTAAATTTAAGACCTTTTAAGACCTCTTAAGACCATTATGAGTAAAATTTAAGACCAACACGACACATTACTAGAAGCATTCGAATGATCTCAGAAAATCTCAAAACTTTCTATTTTTATTGATTCAGTTTTATTGATAACCCTATTAGACCGAGAGTGTTGCCGCTGACAAATTCTACCCATAGCCCTTTAGGAAGAGACTTCTGACAAATAAATGGAAGCCCAAAAAGCTTGGCCGTCACGTGATTCATAGAGATTTCAGTTAGTTCATGGAAGTGAGCCATTGAAATACATTGAGTTAAAGGGAAAAGAGCTGTGATTTTTCTTAATTAATAGTCAAGAAATGCATTGATTTGCAAATTTTTATATATCACACTAATATGTGTAAGTAGTATTTTTATAAAATTCTATCAACAATGTTTTTTGACAAATAAAATCCACTAATATGAGATCAGTTAGAGATCAGAGTCAAAAACACTCCACCCATACGTTTTATGCATAAATATTCACTATATACCGCCATTAGGTTGAATAGCCTCTCTAATTAAACAATAACGGATGAATCTGTATTAAGAAAATTAAATTTACCATTAAAAGGCTGTTCGTGGTTTATTATGTGTTGCTAACGTTATTCACGAAGACCGTTTCTCAATCCGAAGGCTGCAGCCTCTGGGGGTCGCATTTCTATCCTGCATATGTCAAAGACTGTCTTATTTCAGAATATAATTAACTTTAAAATATTGATTATTCTACTTCTTAGTTAATCGTAAGTTGTTGTAATATGCTTATGACTTGCGAATGTAATGCTCAGTAAAATAAACTAGGCTTGATGACGTATGCAGCAGCCTGCCTATGCAACCTCCGGAGGCTGCAGCCTTCGGATTGAGAAACGGCCTAAAGGGCTTTGATTCTACCGCTATTCATTTAACCGTAACTCCTGTAGCATTTGCTCTATCAAAAAAGTTTGAATTGTTTCTAAAAGAAGACAATTGCGCTTTTTGGAAATATATGATTTATTACGGTACTTTCTTGCTTTAGTTTGTTTGTGAAGAGCTGAAGGGAAAGCGGCCAAGCGCGTTAGGTTCGAGTGCATTGCAGCAGAGAGCAATATTAAAGTATAAAATATAAAACTGTGTAACACTAAAGTTGACACACTGTTGGTGGCTCGTGACTCGACGGCGCGACTGTTTAAGTAGATTTTCAATAAAGCACTGTTGATTTTTTTCGCTTCTGGGTCCTCTATGTTTCTGAATCTGGCAAATGCTCACCGCGGTCAAGCCAGCCGTGGTTTGAAAAAACACGGTCAAGCCAGCCGCGATTTAGATTCTGATGCGCGCCTACTGCGTTGTTTACGGTAATTTCGTTTGAAGATGTCGTCATACATTGCTCCGGGCGTCTCGCTCGCTCGCTCGCTCTCTCTCTCTGTGCGTGCGTGCGTGCTCGCTCTCCCTCTCTCTCTCTCTCTCTCTCGCTCGCTCTTTCTCTCTCTCGCTCGCACTTTCTATCTCTCTCTCTCGAGTGCATGCTGGGAGTGAGTGTGCTGAGCGTGGTGATTGTGAGTGGTTTAGCCGCCTGTGGCTGGTAAGAGTGCCTTTTCTAACTTTTTCCTCTGTGCTTTGGTTGTATATTTTTTATATTGAAGTTAACACTCTGGGGTCGACGGTGGCGCGGGCGCCGCAAACTCTTTATTTTTCAATCACTCCGCAAAGAGACTTAAATTACTCTGCTGATTTTTGACATACAGATATGATTTATACATCATTTCAAACGTTAAAGTGTCTAGTTTTTTTCTGTCCACTCCCAATAAAAACAGAATGTTGTGCTTTTCGCAAAATTAAGAAAATAAACATGATGCACGTTCTGTTCTCTCTCCCTCAGTGAAGTCCTTTCAGAAACGCGTCAGAAAAATAAACTGTAACTTAACGAATACTTGGTGTAGAAACAAAAGATAAATGTCTACATAATGCTTGGAATGTCTCCTTTTAAATGATATAAGTGAAATTGAAAACAGATATTGTCATTCGGTGTAAACTGTATGAGAAGGAGGAGAAGTACCGTATTTCGCCAGTTACCTCATTATCTGTAATGAGATCGGATCGCCACACCCCCGCGCCATTGAAGTGAATGAGCAGAAACATCCATATGCATGACTCGTGCCTCCTGCAGTCAATGGATTTGCAATCCACAATCCAGTCTCTCCATTCCTTGTATTTCCATCCGATTGCACCAAACATGACATAAATCCTTATTTCCTTGCGTATGTGTGTCAGTATCTCCAGACGCGAGTGTTTTCTTTGTTCTTCCGTCAAACAGTTCACGCGATTGGAACGCACATACACAAACACGCGAGTCAGGAAACTCGACGCGCTTTTTGGTATTCTTATATAATGCGCGATTCCAAACAGTACAATCCTTATTTAGTTGCGTCTAAGCGCACATCTCCGCACAGCAAGTTTATTAAACACAGGATCACTCGCGTGTGCACACATTCACTGCTTTCATGATCAACACGTGAGGTAATGGCGGCGGTTGTAAACAAACATTGATACGTTTACCACGCGTGTCCCTTGTTGTGTTTCTACTATAATGATTACAAATACACAAATAAGAGTCCAGACAACGATAGGCAGTTGTTCTTTTGAGCTTTTTACTGCACAAAAGTAAACCTCTCGCTGGCCAACCAAACACTAACCCTGGGTTGAAGTGTGTTCATGTTAAGATGGCCAAACAGTATCTTTACCATGATTAACCTACTATGGTTTTTAAAAGGTAACTTATACTTGTGAAATTAATAGAAAATATTTCAATAGAAATATATATAAATATATATATAATGTGTGTGTGTGTGTGTGTATTTACATTATATTGAAAAGTAAACCTTATCATGGTTTTACTACAGCGAAAGTTACATTCCTCTTGAACATCCCCACAAGGCTCATTATGTGGCTCAATCATTATTCAACTCTTTTGTTCCTCAGCTGTCAATCACTGATTATTCAGGAGCTTTCCCGCCTCCATGCATACAGCCTTTCCCAAGCAAAAGTGTCTTAGAAATTGTAAATCAATATCTTGCTTTATGTGATTGAGTAGGCCATATGATTTTCACATCATTTTGAAGAAAAAACTCTAGACTACTAGATCCAGTTTGGAAAGTCTTGGGAAAACATGTTTAGAATGAGTTTTGTGGAGTTATATCAGTGACTTAAAAATTTTGCTTTTTCAAAAACCACGCATAAACATTTTTCTCTCAAAAATACAAACATGTACATACATGTTGATTATATGATATTGTAGCCCAGTTTGTGATGAACACAGTGTTATGAGACTTTTGCCATTAATATGTTTTAAAGCAACTGAAAAAAGCACAAATGTCAGTGCATGTCAAAACTTCCCAAGGGCCCTAAAAACCCCTTAGACCCCAGAGGGTTAATAGCGTTTATTTAGTTTACTTTTGGGAGGTCTGCTTCCAGCCTTCTGCTGGGAAGCATGAAGACACCAAACACTCTGCGTTTCGAGAATTTAACTCGGCGTCATGGAGTTAAAATAGACTCGAACGCTAGTGTGGAGGATGTGTGTTTGGCTGCAGGAGACGTGGTGCGTCACGAAAATATAGTGTCAGCATCGCGTATGAATAGTGTGATTGTGCTTTTTCTTAGTACCATTGACAAGGCAAATGAAATCGTGCAAAATGGCGTTGTAATCAAGGGCTCACTCACGCCGGTGTTCCCCTTAAGTACTCCTTCAAAGAAAATAATACTTTCAAATGTCCCCCCTTTTGTG